>NC_057850.1:151689124-151989124 GCF_015237465.2 Chelonia mydas
ATGTAATAACCTTGCAACCCCCTGAGGGGTCCCAACTCCCAGGTTGAGAACTCCTGATCCGGAGGGATCATCATTCAATGACAAAGCATTTCCTGCCACTGGGGGATTGCTTCCAGTACTGGGAATATGGCAAGAGAACCAGTGGGAAAAGGAACCCACATTCTACCACACAGAAGTGCAGTACAGTTTAGTCAAGAGAATGGCTTCATTATCAATACATTGACTCTTTATTTAGAAGTTGTAAACTTTACCATGCAGCAAGACAACTCTGTTCCAGGATATCAGGTTGCTGTCAACATTTTTGTCAGAAAATAGTAAAGTTGTCATCACATAGTCAAGTAGCTAGTTCAAGAAGAGGAGGGAAAGAAGAACAGTTAACACACATACTATAACAAAATTATTAATGAGCGAACATAACACAACAACATCATCACTACTATGAAGTGAATAGAACAAGGCAAACTTCTAGGCCCCATCGAAGCTGCACTTTTTGACCACCTCTACTTATCTTAGTACTATTAATTTTCCTTTTTTCTTCTTTTATATATTTTTCTCACTTCGATACAAACCATGGTTAAATGAGGTGTGAAAACATTTTTAAATTAAATTCTGGTCTGCTTTTGCTTCTCAAACTGACATTTACTTTTAGTGCCTTTACTCTAGATAAAATAAGCATAGTTCCCTCTGAAAATATTTTTACCAATATTATTGGAAATTGCATAGACACAAATATTGGAAATGGATTTCCAATTACCAAAAGGTCTCATAAGATATGCAATTGAACCTGTGTTTAATTGGTGATATTGTTCTATACTGTCAAATTCGATATGAACTCTTTTTTTAAAACTACTTGCATCATACATTCTGAAAATGGGTTGCTGTCCAATCTATGTTTTAGATGAAAACTGGTCATTGTTCTTTTCGTATTTATGATTTAATTTTTGACACCAAAAACTGGATTTTGTTGCTGGTCTGGAATAATGACAAAGCTGCTTCAATCACATCCATATTATATTTACTTTCAGATGTTCTAGAAGATGTATATTTTTCTTAGTCATAATGCCTGATGCTATTTGACATTTAACCATATGCTGTATCTTCTGATATATACTGATAGTCCATCATATGTAAATACTTCCAGTCAAATTTTCTTTACATCCTGTGGAACTGCTTATTTGCTACTGTAAGCAATTTGTAAATTGCTTTACTCAGGACATATGTAAATAGTAGGAATTCTCCAGACAAAAGAATGTTTGCTTCCAAAAAAGAATACTGTCCTCAGTTTTTAGTTTCCTGCTTGAAGGTAAGAGGTTTAACTTTATACTGACTTCATCTATAATTAGAATAGGAATACCCAATAGTATACTTTAATTTCTATATCTCAATTTCCGTTTATGTTAAATTTTCACCGAGAAGTCAATGTAACATTCCTGCAATATTGCACGCCATAAGTCCTGTAGGTACAGTCGTTATACAGAACAAAAAAGTTTATGTTGTACCAAAACTTTTTTAAAAAAAAAAAAAAAAACTATGAGAACTTGAAAATGTTCTTAACACATTACATATTAATTCTTGAGCTGTCTTTTCACTCTTGATTACGTCCTCAATATTGTTATTCTGCAACAGTTCTCTTCGGGACTCCTTTTCTAAAATTGGAATGAGTGTGTGAACAGGAGTATCTATGAATTTCTGCAATTACACAGAATTTGTTTGTATTTTCCAGCTTTTCAAAGTGTTTTAGTTTTCTAACACTGAGAAGTAATTTCAATTCATCTATCCGTAGTTTAAATAGGCATGTAAGTTAAAAGTAATATTTTTCTAGTCGTTAAGTTTAGTTTGATGGTTATTATTTAGTGTCTCTCTTCTTACCAATAATAATGTATATTTATTTTTCAATATTCTGTTTGGTCCATGTGCCTATTGTTATTTTCAGTATACCAGTTTACAGTTCACGTACCATGCAATAGCCTAATTTTAATTTAGATTAAAAGTACGGTCATTTCAGAGGTGACTATCTATCACCAACAGGAAATGCATGCAGTAGAGAAAAGCACTGGAGGGGTAGCCTGAATTGGGTCAAGGAGAAACCATAAGATTTTGGAATGAGTTTCACTCTGGATAAGAGGAACAATCAATTGATGACCCAATAGCAGAGAGAAGGGACATTACTGAAAGTGAACAAGCCACCAGAAGACAATTCTAAAAGACAGATAATACTTTTAATATGTTTATTGACGCTGTACAGTTTCTAAATGAAACTGCATCAGGGCTTAAAGAACATTTCCACTTTTCCTCAGGAACTAAGACAATCTGAAATGTTATCAACATGCTGTTTTGTTATCCATGGACTAGCTCACTTAATTATGAAAATATTTAAGTTTTTCTTTTTCTTTGAAAGTATTAATAAGAAACATTTTTTAAAAAAGTGATTAACTTAGCGCCAATAATTCTATAGTTAAACATCTAATCGTTACCATGGTCTCAATGAGCATGCTCTGTAGCGCAGGGTGTTGTCGTTTTACAAGCTTCTGATGAAGCATGGGACCTTCGTAACGGGGCAATTGCTTGTGTGGAGCTCTGCTATTCTAAGCACCTCTCTCAGATACTGGGAGCCCATTAAAAGGTAGGAGTGTATTACCGTGGGACACATTTCGCATTATTTTGGTGAACACTAATGGTGTGACTTACTTGACAACCCTCACAACAAACCAGACATTTGTCACACAGAGCGCCATCCTCAATAATGGACGTTTATTGCAATTTTCAACTCCTCCCTAAAGTTGATTTTTCATGAGATGAGATGGGGAACCAAGAGGCTGAAAACTGCACTCAAAGTCTCTTGTTACTAAGCCAGCCTATGAGTGCAAATTTCCACTGTTTTTCCAGTTCACCCTCTAGAAAAACAGGAAAAATTAGTCACATTCTACGTCTCCCATAAGAAAAGTTGCAAACCTTTCAATGGCCTAGAGGGCATTAATAGTTTTATATGAAGTTATATTTTCAACCCCTTCCTAACCCAGTCTTGCCCCATGTTGTTTTTCATTAGTATGGACTGGCTTGAACAGGACAAGTAGAGGGAGAAGATTTAAAGTCCCCTGAAAAGTGGAGTTATGAGCTATGTTACCAAAGCAGCCCTGGCATCTGCTAAAATCACTGTTTTGTTTGAGAGCAATACAATAAGGAAAGTTCATCAGACCATTTGTTCTGTGCTGAGTTTATGGGAAAGCAGGGGTTGTGTTTTATTATAGGGGAACGAGTTAAAAAGCAAGCACACTAGGAGGTAAGGTATACTGCCCTATGGCTGACCCGAAGACATAGGCTCTTCTAACCTGGACTCATCAGTACAATGGCCATCAGCCTTCCCTACTCTCTCACCCCAGCTGAAGATTACTTCTAAATAGCATAGCTACTAGGGAGATCAAACAATTAAACAAAAACCAATTGCAATTAAAAAAAATTGCACTGTTAAACAATAATAGAATATCATTTATTTAAATATTTTGGATGTTTTCTATATTTTCAAATATATTGATTTCAATTAGAATACAAAGTGTGCAGTGCTCACTTTATTTTTAATACAAGTATTTGCACTGTAAAAACCAAAAGCAATAATATTTTTCAATTCACCTAATACAAGAACTGTAGTGAAATCTCTATCATGAAAGTTGAACTTACAAATGTAGAATTATGTACAAAAAAACGCATTCAAAAATAAAACAATGTAAAATTGTAAAGCCCACAAGTCCACTCAGTCCTACTTCTTGTTCAGCCAATTGCTCAGACAAACAAGTTTGTTTACAATTGCAGGAGATAATGCTGCCTGCTTCTTGTTCACAATGTCATCTGAAAGTGAAAACAAGCATTCTCATGGCACTGTTGCAGCTGGCGTTGCAAGATATTTGCGTGCCAGATGAGCTACAGATTCATATGCCTCTTCATGCTTCAACCACCATTCCATGCTGATGACAGCTTCTGCTTGATAACAATCCAAAACAGTGTGGGCCGACGCACGTTCATTTTCATATCTGAATTAGATGTCACCAGCAGAAGGCTGATTTTCTTTTTTGGTGGTTTGAGTTCTGTAGTTTCTGCATCAGAGTGTTGCTCTTTTAAGACTTCTGAAAGCATGCTCCACACCTCATCCTTCTCAGATTTTGGAAGGCACTTCAGATTCTTAAACCCTGAGTCGAGTGCTGTAGCTATCTTTAGAAATCTCACATTGGTACTTTTGTTGCATTTTGTCAAATCTGCAGTGAGCGTTCTTAAAAACGAACAACATATGCTGATTATCATCCAAGATTGCTAGAACATGAAATATATGGCAGAATGCAGGTAAAACAGAGCAGGGGACATACAATTCTCCCCCAACGAGTTCAGTCACAAATTTAATTAACACATTTTTTTTAACAACCGTCATCAACATGGAAGCATGTCCTCTGGAATTGTGGCCGAAGCATGAAGGGGCATATGAATGTTTTGCCTATCAGGCACGTAAGTCCCTTGCAATGCCGGCTGCAACAGTGCCATGCAAATGCCTGTTCTCACTTTATAGTGACATTGTAAATAAGAGGGCAGCATTATCTCCTGTAAATAGAAACAAATTGTTTGTTTTAGCAATTGACTGAACAAGAAGTAGGACAGAGTGGACTTGTGGGCTTTGAAGTTTGACAGTATTTTGGTTTTGAGTGCAGTTATGTAACCAAAAAAAAGAAAAAAAAAAATCTACATTTTAAGCTGCACTTTCACGACAAAGACATTGCACTACAGTACTTGTATGAAGTGAATTGAAAAATACTATTTCTTTTATTTCTCATTTTTACGGCGTAAATATTTGTACTAAAAAATATACATTTTGAATTCAATTACAATACAGAATATAATATATATGAAAATGTAGAAAAACATCCAAAATAGTTAATAAATTTCTATTGTTTAACAGTGCAATTAAAACTGCAATTAATTTTTTTTGAGTTAACCACACGAGTTAACTGCGATTAATCGACAGCCCTAATAGCTACTAACTCTGCTCTAAGAGCTTCTCCCTTGTAAGATCTTTTATTTCATTACTGGAGATGTTGCTGCTCCAGCAGACTTCAGTTCCTACAACAGACACTCATGGTCGGGGGACCATTAATGAAGAAATGCATTAGAGAATAAGCATGTAGATGCCTTAATTCTGGCCTACACCTAAAATTTAGGTCAAACTAACAACATCGTTCAAGGGCTTCGAATAATTTCACACCTTTGCAACAAAGTTAGGTTGACCTAACCCCCACTGTAGACACAATTAGGTCAATGGAAGAAATCTGAGTTTCTTGAGGCTGTGTTTTTTCTGCTAGAGGAGTTTAAAAAATGTTTGACGATCATTTTTTGAAGTCTGAGCTTTAAATAGTTACTATGACAGTGTATCATCATCATGAAATGTTATGGAAAAGTCAGCTGGGCTATGTATTTTCTGTAACATTTACATGAGAACATCACTAAACTTTGCAGACTAAATTCAAACTACAAATGGTAAAATCAATGAGTTTTAGTCCTGCTTTCACCCAAGATCTGAATACAACTCCAACAATGAAGCCAAACAATGGAGCAGTTACTATAGTCCACAATACAGCTTCCAAGAATATGCTAAGTCACAATCCCTCAGGATCTCCTTTCATTCACATAAAATGTAAAACAAAAAGTTTTATTTTGTATGAAGTGTTATGGACAAAACTTGAGTTTGGGTACCTGGAAATAAAGTAATTTATGCTGGGTGCCTATTTTTCAGAAATTGAGAGTACCTACCACTTTTGCAGAAGTCAATGCAAGATGCAAGTGTGCAGGGCTGCTAAAAAACAACTCTTATTTGGGTGCATCATTTAATATACCCATTTTCGTCTATTTTTATCCAGAGATTACCAGAACGTTTTGTTGTGTAAAATATATAAACAAACAAAAAATAAATCTCATTTTGCTAAGTTTTGTCTTTGTTTTAGCTGACTAGAAATATACTAAGAAGGTAAGCACATTTCTCTTCAAACACAAAAGTTTAATAAGGCTTTATACAATTCCATGTAAAATAAGTTTCATTTCTGAAGACTGTTTCTCCCCAAGCTGCAGCACTTTCTATAGGTTACCTGTCAAGACCTCCTTGCCCACAGAGTGGTCAGTCATTCAACTTACATGCGATTTTACTTCAGTGTCATATACAAGGCTCTCCCAAAGACCATGGAATTCAACTGCAAAACAATATTATAGCCATTATATATGATTCTATTTCATTAATAATTAAGAACTCTCAGTTAAACCCAGTGATCTGTTATCTAACAGTACATTGTAATGCGGACAGATTTTCAGCAATAAGAAAAATGCTTAACCATAATTAGAGATATGGAACAAACAGCAGGCAGTTATGAACGATAAAAATTAACCTACATTAATTCTGTTGCCCTGAAAGGAAAGTTCTTTACTCATTAGTGAATCAGATAGTTTTACAACTTCTACTGCATAACACTATTTGTTCAACAACTGTAAGTATGGGTTAAATTATTTCCTGGTTTCAACTTCCAGTAACATTTACCTATAGGCAGGAAAAAAATTAATTGAATAGAATTTATTCCCAATCATTTTATTTTCCATGTTAACAATGTCAAAGCGAGATGTCAAGTTTGCTAAGAGTAAAATCTATTGGAAGCCAGGACATTTGTTTCTTAAAAAAAGCCAGTTTTACAATTCAATTTGTTTACAAGACTATTGTCGGCATATAAGAGAGAAAGGCACAAAAACCAAGGAGTTGCAGAAAATAAGTGAAATATCAACTGCTTGATTTTGGTTTGTATTTATGTGGTGTTTTTTTAAATAGGAAAATTAAAATCTTATAAATAGAAGTTTCAGAGCTTTCAGAAAGGAAACAAAGGTTTTAAAAGCAGAGTTTCTTCTTAATCATAGCAGGAGATCTTCATAGGTAGGAACTGAAAGCTAAGAAGGTGACTGGGAAAGAACCACCCTAATATATTACCATACATGGCAAAATGATGCCAAAATGAACAGCCACCTTCCCATCCATAACCCTTCCCAAGAAGTGGAGCTGGAACTATGTGGTGTACTCGGGTTTTCCACAGGATTGGTCAAAGGGAGAGTATGCCATGGAACTGCTGTCTCCCCCAACCCACGAGTGCCCAATCTGGTTCCCCAGAAGTCATTGTAGTAGCAGAGAGGATCAGCCCCTATTTCAATACATCCGGGGCAAATCTTGTTCCTGTTTTGCGAACAAGGCCCCTACACTCCTCTCCTCCTCCCAGTTTTATTTTTTTTCCCTTCTTAAATGAATGACTTGACAAGATGGGATAATAACTGTCTGATCCAATTACTGGCCTGATCCTCACTTTTCCAGAGTAAGAATTCAATGAATTACTCCTTTTCAGTAATTTGGATGACTGTCAGAACTCTCCAACAGATCTTGAAAATATGGCATATTTTCATTAAGCCTGCCATCCTGAGAGCCCTTAATTATACCACCATTTAATATTGCCTATGTCCACTATACACAGTGAGACAAGAGTGAGCATACATAGGATTATATTAAGTGTATGAGCAAGAATAGGTGCCCAAAAGTTAATTAGAATGTACTGTAAGTACCAGAGCAGAAGGCTTTTAGTCTGTGAAATGTTCTTGTAAAATAAGCATTCATTTAGACCATGCATTTTCACTCATGGCCACAAAAACACTTACTTCCTCCACCTCCTAGTACTTCAAAATTGTGTGCCATATCCCAGAATCTTTTGCATTGTTTCAGTCAAAAAAAGAGATGACTAACAAAAATATTTGTTAATTCATTGCTTCCTCACACCTGTTGGGAACCAAGCTTCATCCCATACACAGATTAACTTTAACAAGCAGCCCTATAGCTACAGCCAAACAACCATGGCCCCTCCCATTCACGGATTTTCCTCTGGACCTCCCACTGACCATCCCAGCTGGCTACCAAAGAAGAGTACCTGTAGGCAGCACCCAATGGTTGGCTGCAACAATGTTCTCATTCTCTTCCTCTAGATTTTCAGTGCTTGGTCCTTCGTCATTCAGATGAAAAATATGAATGGAGAGATTGCACTTGCTCAAGTTAATGGGCTACAATGGATAGAAAAAAAGTCAGCTTTAATAAGTTGATAAAATAAGTAAATAAGTTGATAAGTCAGTCAAATAACTCATTTTGGTAGCTTGTATTAAATAAGCTTTCTTTTTAGCACAAGTTTAAGAATTAGGCTAAAAACAGAAGCAATCTGAGGTTTTTGGGTAAAGAGCTATGTATTTTTAGAACCAGTGATTGAATTTTAGTCCAATTATTCCCCCCCACACTAATAAATCATACTGAGAAGGCGATGGTATTCAGGCACCTTCTGTGCATCTTACATTATTTCAATTTGTTTGGTTGTTTTGAATGTGATAGATGGGAGACTGAACGTTCCACATTTCTACTATTTATCAGAGTAACTAGAAGCTGCAGAGCTCTCTGGAACAAAGATATTAGGATGTCTATTGCCCGCAAACCTCTTCTAAATATTCATTCAGCTCTTCAATGAAATCATCAAGAAGTGGCCTGCCTGAAGAAAATCAAAATCAAAATCAATCAATCTCAACCTGAATTCTGAAGTTTACTTTTGGGGGATTTATGTGGTTGGGCATTTTACTGGCCCAATTGTCCAATCAAATATTGATTAAATATGGTCAAAATAAAAAATGGTCAAATATGTATCAAAGCACTAATTTATTAGAACAACAGTAACAAAAAAAGATGGTTAACAATAGGCTTACCCTTCGATAGATACTTATGCCCAATTACAAAAACTTAATTCAGTTATTTTAACTAAGAAAAATGTGAAAATTAAATGAAGTTCAATAATGAAAAAATAATTACCTTTTTTGACAATGTTAGGTTAGCATTTAAATGTGAACTTTATTCAAGACTTAACAGTTACAAGAGAAAAAATGAAATTAAACAGAAAAAACTCATAAAAGTTATTTAATAAACTTATGTTAGGTAGGCAGTGTGACGGATTGGATCACAGAAACCCCCTTGGGGCTGCCACCTCATGTGCCAAGACTACTTCTGCTCCTGCTTTCTTGCCCTGGCACCTTAGTGCTTCAGTGCCCTGCCTGGTTTGAGCCAGACCTGCTAGCCTGCTGCAAACCCAGACCAGCCTGAACCACGTCCCACCAACTGCAAGCTTAACTGAGAGCAGCTTACAGAAGTGTTCCTGTCTTTAACACTCAGATGCCCAACTCCCAGTGGGGTCCAAACCCCAAATAAATCCGTTTGACCCTGTATAACGCTTATACAGGGTAAACTCAAATTGTTCACCCTCTATAACGTTGATAGAGAGATATGCACAGCTGTATGCACCCCCAGGTATCAATACATACTCTGGGTTAATTAAAAAGTGATTTTATTAAATACAGAAAGTAGGATTTAAGTGGTTCCAAGTAGCAACAAACAGAACAAAGTGAACTACCAAGCAAAATAAAATAAAACACGCAAGTCTAAGTTTAGTACAGTAATAAAACTGAATACAGATAAAATCCTCACCCAGTAAGCTCTCTTACAGTCTAGTCTCCTTCTAGTCTGGGTCCAACAATCACTCACACCCCCTGTAGTTAAATGTAGTTCCAGTTTCTTTCAGGTATCTTTGGGGGTGGAGAGGCTCTCTCTTTAGCCAGCTGAAGACAAAATGGAGGGCTCTCCCAGGGACTTAAATAGACTCTCTCTTGTGGGTGGAGACCCCCTCCTCTCTCCTATGCAAAGTCCAGCTACAAAATGGAGTTTTGGAGTCACCTGGGCAAGTCACATGTCCATGCATGGCTGAGTTCCTTACCAGCCAAACCACATTCCTGGGAAAGCTCAGATATGGATTGGCATCTCCAAGTTCAGTGTTGGCTTAAGGGCTTCTTGATTGGGCACTTACTGAGAATAGTCTTTTCTCAGGAAGCTGACCAACTGCTTCACTAAAACCTACTCAGAATCAAACAAGTATGCAGCCAATATTCATAACTTCGAATACAAAAATGATACATGCATATAAATAGGATTAATAGATTCAGTATATCATTACCTTTACAGAGATATGTTACATGGCATATGTAGCATAAAACACATTCTAGTTATGCCATATATACATTCATAAGTATATTTCCATAAAGCCATATGGCGGGGGGCACAGTCACAGGCAGCATCTCGCTTTACATTATCTTTTTCTTTAACAGCTTCAACTACTTCATCTATATCTTTGTCGTCGTCACCAAATTCATCACTATCTCCCTCTTCTTCTTAATCTGATGAATACTCACTAAATCTTTCACCTGCAATTTTCTTCTCTAATCTTAGAGACAGTCACTAGCTTACCATCAGTGGAAGTCTTCGGTCTATTTCTGATTGGACCATTCCCCAAGCTGACCAATTTTATTTAGTGCACAGAAGTGATGTAAATTTTGCCATTGTAACTACAGTGCAAGGACAACGCTTTCCATCATGATAAAGCAAGCGGTTTTGTACTCTGCAAACTGGTATTTTACTCTACATTGTTTTATGACTGAACAGGCTGCTTCTTGCTTTATAATTTGCTGCCTCTGTCAGATTTGTTCATTTGTATATCCCTTAAAATTTGCAACAGCCACTATGAGTTCACAAGCCGAATCAAATTAGTTATCAGAAAGGTCCGGGCTCAAGAATGTAGGCAGCACTGATGTGTGGGAGCAATCACTTGATTTTTCCATGGTATTATTTTGTCCATTATCTTTCTCTTCAGCTTTTGCAAATGGACTGTATTCAGCCTTTTCACAAATGTTTCTTAGTATTTAGGAACTCGTTCTTGGCATCAGACAATGTAGAATTATCACTTTCCACATTCTGAAAAGACTGAACTATAGTTTCAAGTAGTGAAATGAATTTTGCACCCAAAGACAGCAATCAAGAATATCAGTGAAGATTACTAAGGGGCAACACCTGGCCACCTCTTCTTCAACAGCAGCTGATTGAAGAGCCTTTTTGCATATCTTTAAAGATCTCTGAAGATATTTAATGGAAGATGCCCATCAAGTACAATGAGGCTTACTCAGTGTGGATGAAGCCAAGTGCTGTGCCAAATGATGCTGAAAAATGGTTCTTGGGACTTCTTTGTTTTTGAAAAACTTGACAATGCTTTTCATTTTTCACATGATGAGAAAGTTGTCAGGTCTCCAACATCACCAATATAAGCTGCATCATATGGGCAGCATATCCATATACAGACAGGGTGGCTATTCATTCATCAACACACACCAAGCAGCTTTCATATTAGCTGCATTGTCAGTCAACCAAAATAATCCTCCCAGGACCCAATTAATTGGTTACATTTTTAAGCAGGTCAGCAATATATTGGGCTGTGTGGTAATGCTCATTTGTGCATTGGAATAAAACACTAGTTGTAGAGTTGTTCCCATGACACTGATAACACCCTCATTATGAGTATCGTTCCATTCATCAGACAGTAGAGACACATGAAGAGTTTACATAAGAAGAACACCCCAACTCTCTTTCATGGCATCTGCTTCAGCATTCAGAAGACTTTCTGCAAGCTGTTTCCTATTTAGCCCTTTATAAATTGGCTATGATTTATGAAAAAATTCTAGCATATATGGATTTTTAATTATATGAAATAATGTACTGCTAGCATAAATACTGCTAGCAAACGTATGGTCAAGTTTTTTTTTCTGACCATGATATTCTATCCTCAATCCTCTTTCATCAAATGAGTTTGATTAACATCTGAAGACTTTCAGGAAGTAGGAGTTTTCAATGCTGAAGCAGACGGAGTACCAAAATTCTTATTAGAAGATGAAGAAATGTAATTAGTGAGATGAATGGCAGTGAAAGTAAAACTATCTTCATCAAAAAAATTCTATGCTTCCTGACGATGTCGCCAAAGAAAGCAGAATTCAGAGAATTTTTTTTTTTTTTTAAACCAGACCAGTTTTCCCTTTCCTGCTGTTTGACTGCAATAATCTATCTTTGACAGTAGCTGGACATCACAACCATTTCATCTATGTGTCACATACTCAAAAGAAAAGAACTTGCTCTTCGCTTTAACAGTTTTTCCACATTCACATATAGTAAAAAAATGCCATAAAAGTGATTTTGGCTTTCCCTAACTCTGCATAATTTATTATGGTCCCTTTTATTAATGGATTACTACTTATGGAATGCTCTCTAGGTTATGAAGTATCTCTTTTATTTCAATCAATCAGTGGCCATTCAGTTCTATTTCTAACTGCTGCTGTTCGAGAAGATTCCAGCCAATCAAAATATTTTTGGACATGCTGCCCTCTTCCTCCCAGGACCCATACAGACTCCCAAGTCTCACGGATGAGGAGGGGCTTTGGCAGCCCCTCCTCCCTGCATCAAACACAATGGACTCATAAATAGCACCAGGAGGGGGAACAGAAGAGTCAGGGAGGGACCGCTACAGAGAAATGATGTCACACACATCATTAGCATAGAACTTTTAATATTATCAGCAAGGTTTGGCTGGTAATACATGTGGGCAGGGGAGAGGTTATGAGAGGGATGTTTGAGAGGGGGTTTATTTACGTGGGCATTAAATGTGGGTGGGTTGTTTGGTTGAGGGTGGGGGAAGTATGGAAGGAGTTAGCAGCCATGATACTTTTGTTTGTTAAGAGAGAGGCTTACTGGCTGTGCATCTTTTCTCTGTGTTCGGGGGAAGAGGTTTAACCACCATGAACCCTCCTCTCTCTCTACTACTTCCTTCTGAGTTAATTGAGGTATGTTTGTCTAGTCAGTTTAGACTATAAGCTCTTCACAGCAGGGACCATAACTTTTAAACTTCTTTAATGTGCTTTTTAAACCACCAAGTACATTGAGGACCTGTATACAAATATATGCAAATTTACTATGTTTGTTCTAGAACAGTGATACTCAGACCTGAGTTGTTCAGGAGCCAAATTAGCTACCAGCACTATCCAAAAGAGCCACAGTAGCGTGAATGTCAGGGGAAATATTTGGTTTATATTATTCTCACAGCAAATAAGTTAATAACTTAGTGCAAGCTGATAACTTAATTGCTTAGTAACATAGTAAAAGCATCCTGGTTGGTTAATAATTAAAATCACAGAGAATATTAATATTGTGCTGCAAAGAGCTCCAGGAGACAGTTGGAGTATCACTGTTCTAGAAGATTCCAGCCAATCAAGATGCTCAACTTTCAATTAGCTCACCTTTTTCCCAACAGATGCTATTAATATGTAGTAAAGTGAGTGATCAAGACATAGAAGTACACTTGCAAACAGATGGTACCATGATGAAATCAAAAAGGTATGACAATGCCTACATTAGAGTATTCTTGCTGAACATACAGCAATATCTGACCGTGGTCAAATAGGCAGTCACTTGACCAGCTTACCAAACCCAGGGTTTTTAGTTTATTTTCCAGTTTAAACCCTTAAACTACTGCAGCTAATTATAAATCACAGACACTAGGAAAAACATGAAACAAAGTAAAACACTGAAAGTAAATTCTCCAGTTGCTCCCCCTACCCCTTTACACTGTTTGCAAAGCTAGATGCACTTCCCTTCAATTCTTGGCAAATTATTTCTTAGTAAAATCCCACTTGGTTATTAGTCTTTAATTTTGGTGCAACTTTACTGCACAGAGAAACAAACTTTTTGAAATGCTAAAGGGGAGCTGTGACAGAAGTGGAACTATTATGTAATAATCTGTAACAATTCTATGAACATTAAACGAACAGTTATTCTATATTGGGTTATACAACTTCCCAGGTGTGGGGTGAGAGCATTCTGTGTGGGACAATCTGGGTGCAGGCAGCTTGGGCAGGGGAAGGGGCGGTCTAGGTGTGGGAGGGATCTGGATGCACAGAGGCTGGGGGGGCGGGGGGGAGTATGGGGTTCCAGGTACAGGGGCAATGGGACTCTGCAGGGGCTCCAGGTGAAAATGGTTGGGGCTCAGCAGAGGGATATGAGTGTCGGGGGGGTCTCGGTGCAGCTACTTGGGGAGGTGGGGGTCTGGATGTGTGGGCTTAGAGTGGTGCAAAGGGTGGGGGGGTTTGAGTGTAGGGAGCTCAGTAGGCGCTGGTCTGGGTGCAGGGGTGAGGATCCGGAGGCAGGGGGTCTGGTGGACTAGGGGGTTTCTGGGTGTACGGGGTGAGGCGTGGCAGGGCTGTCCGGGTATAGGAGGTCAGGATGCATGGCGGATGGGCCGATGGGGGAGCAGCTCCCTGTACAGTGACCCCTCCCCTCCGCAGCTGAGGAGCAATGGGGGCAGGAAGCAGGGGAGGACGCTGAGGCTCCCAGAAGCAGCCGCCATGTCAGGGGGCTCTGCACAGTGCCTGCTGCCTGCAGATGCCACCCCCACAGCTCCTATTAGCCACGGTTCCCAGCTAATGGAGGCTGCCAAGCCAGCACTGGGGCGGGGGCAGCATGTGGAGCTTCCCTGATCGCCCCTGCTCCTAGGGGCTGCAGGGACAAGTCGGTCGCTTCTGGGAGCTGACGGGACTTTTAATGGCCTGGCAACCCCAGCTTCCCCACACAGAGGGATGAGCCAGCACTCGCAGCTCCTGCACCGCAGGGGGACGAGGCTCGGGGCTTCTGGCTCGCAGCACAGAGACTTGCCGTGGGCCAGATGAAATGTAGCAGGGGATCTAATCCAGCCCGTGGGCTGTA
This sequence comes from Chelonia mydas, assembly GCF_015237465.2. Lineage (NCBI taxonomy): Eukaryota > Metazoa > Chordata > Testudines > Cheloniidae > Chelonia > Chelonia mydas. The sequence goes on from NC_057850.1 coordinate 151,703,832, forward strand.
GGTTCCCCACTCCTGACTTAAATATTGAATTTATACAGATGACATTTTAAAAAGTCTAAAGAGTCTTAAATGGAGGAGACTCCCCAAGAAGAGTGGCTGTCTCATACGCTCCAGCAGGATGGTTAGACTCCTTGGAAGATTTATACTACCTATCGTAATCATGAATAGTCTTGTTCGTATACATGTCTACTCTTTTGAATCCTCATCACATTTTACCCTCAACAACATCCTATGAAAATAAGTTATACAGGTTAAATACCTACTGCATAAAAAGTATTTCCATTTACCAGTTTTAAATTTGGCAGCCTTTTAATTTTTGTTGTTCCAATAATTGTTGTTCCATTGTTCTAGTATTATGTGACAGGGTAAATATAGTTTTACCTATTGAAATCAGACACATTTTGTCTGTCACCTGAAGAATCATACTACTTTTCTGGTCAATTCATGAAAGAATCAGACACACAGAATTATATTTGGAAAACAGGTTGTAAGTATGGGTATTTTCAGGATTTGTTACTACATTTTTTACTACACATTTATTTTTATTACACCTTATTTTTCCCCATCTTTTTGCTCCAATGAAAGTGTTGAAAACAGCTGTGCCATGCAACACTTATATTTTGTGTTACATAGCAAAAGAGATAGATTTGTTTAATTGAAAATATGAGCGCTTGATACTGCATCACCAGGAGATCAACTAAAATGTGTGGTTTTCTGCTAGTTTATCTCAATGTCTGTCTTTTGCCTGTTGATATACACCTCCTATGTAAAAACAGAACACACACTTGTTTGCCTCATTGTGAAGAAGAAAAGAAAATTCTCGGAAATTTGTATCCATCTTTTGCAGTGCAGTGATTGCTGCTGTACTGGTTCCTGACTTATGTTTTACACATGCAAGACTATGACCATTTTGAAAGAAACAAAAATAAAACATACAATATGAGAAATAATTGACTGAGAATACAGGAGGCTAAAGCTAAGAGTAAGGTTGATTAAACAGATTACTATTATTTAATCTGATTTAATAGCAAATTGAAAACATTTTTCTATAAAAATCTTATCCTTTTTATCTTTACAAAAATTTGGTTACCTGTCTTTCTTTCAGTTTTAGCTCTGTGTCCACAACTGACACTGACTGCACATTGTTGTTCAGAAAACCATCATCAAACTCAGTCCATGTGTAATCACCAAAAACGATGTTATGTCTGTTTAGCAGCTTTAGGACACTCAGCCTGATATCTTCTTTCTTTGAGGTGCTAATAAGAGAGAAGCAACATTATTTATTAAGCACCAGTGATATGCCTGGCAGCATGCAAGGTTAATACACCTACAAAGAGATTTTATTTATATTTTTTTTAAAAAGGTCTTTCCCCGAAAGGGCTTATAAACAGAACATGGAAAATACTGACTTTTTCTAGGATAAAAAGTGTACTAATTACGATTGTCAATTAATCACAGTTAACTCACACGATTAACTAAAAAAAATTAATCGCGATTAACTGTACTGTTAAATAGAATGCCAATTGAAATGTATTAAATATTTTCAGATGTTTTTCTACATTTTCAAATATATTGATTTCTATTACAACACAGAATACCAATGTACACTGCTCACTTTATATTACTACAAATATTTGCACTGCAAAAATTATAAAAGAAATAGTATTTTTCAGTTCACCTCATACAAGTACTGTAGTGCAATCTCTATTGTAAAAGTGCAATTTACAAACGTAGATTTTGTTACATAACTGCTCTCACAAACAAAACAATGTAAAACTTTAGAGCCTACAAGTCCACTCAGTCTTACTTCTTATTCAGCCAATTGCTAAGAGAAACAAGTTTGTTTACATTTATGGGAGATAATGTTGCCGGCTTCTTATTTACAATGTCACTTGAAAGTGAGAACAGGCATTTGCATAGCACTTTCGTAGCCAGCATTGCAAGGTATTTACGAGCCAGATATGCTAAATATTCGTATGCCCCTTCGTGCTTCAGCCACCATTCCAGAGGACATACTTCCATGCTGATGATGCTCATTAAAAATAATGCGTTAATTAAACTTATGACTGAACTCCTTTGGGGAGAACTGTACGTCTTTGGCTCTGTTTTATCCACATTCTGCCATATATTTCATGTTATAGCAGTCTCGGATGATGACCCAGCATGTTTGTTTTAAGAACACTTTCACAGCAGATTTGACGAAACGCAAAGAAGATACCAATGTGAGATTTCCAAAAATAGCTACAGCGCTCGATCCAAGGTTTAAGAATCTGAAGTGCCCTCCAAAATCTGAGAGGGATAAGGTGTGGAGCATGCTTTCAGAAGTCTTAAAAGAGCAACACCCCGATGCAGAAATTACGGAATCCGAAAGACCAAAAAAGTAAATCAACCTTCTGCTGGTGGCATCTGACTCAGATAATGAAAATGAACTTGCATTGGTTCGCTCTGCTTTGGACTGTAATCAAGCAGAACCCATCATCAGCATGGACGCACGTCCTATGGAATGGTGGTTGAAGATGAAGCGACATATGAATTTTTAGCACATCTGGCACATAAATATCTTGTGACGCCAGCTACAACAGTGCCATGCAAATGTCTGTTCTCACTTTCAGGTGACACTGTAAACAAGAAGCAGGCAGTATTATCGCCTGCAAATTGTAACCAAGTTTGTTTGTCTGAGCGGACTTGTAGTCTCTAAAGTTTTACACTGTTTTATTTTTCAATGCAGTTTTTTGTATATAATTCTACATTTGTAAATTCAACTTTCATGATAAAGAAATTCTACTACAGTATTTGTATGAGATGAATTGAAAAATACTATTTCTTTTGTTTTTAACAGTGCAAATATTTGTAATCCAAAATAAATATAAAGTGAGCACTATACACTTGGTATTCTGTGTTCTAATTGAAATCAATATATTTGAAAATGTAGAAAACAGCCAAAAATATTTAAATAAGTAGTATTCTATCATTGTTTAATTGAGCGATCACACAATTTTTTTAATTGCTTGACAGCCCTAGTTCTAATACTTGCCAAAAATTAAGCTATCAGTTGTCAGAAAGTACTAGCAGAAGCTACACTGAAACAGCTTGACGTAAGAGTTACTCCTGGGGGAATTCTGTGCACAGTATTTTAAAATTCTGCATATTTTATTTGTCAAACTAACTATATAATCACACCAGTTTAAATTATTGTGGTAATTTATTTCAAAATACCTTTCAGCAACTATGTCTGTAGCGGTACGGACACAAAAAAAACTTCCTCCAGGAGAGAGTTAAGGAAACCCTTACGACAACCCAGTTCTTGTTTCTCTGCCCCCACCTCCCAGAATCTAGCCAGACACCCATATCCTCTCTCCCCAGAGCCCAGCTGCAGGGCACCCCCAGCCTAGACACTCGCACACACCACCTACCCCTCAGAGCCCAGCTACGGGGTACCCAGACCCCAGCCGCCCCCCCCCCAACCAAGACATTTGCCCCCCACACCTCCACCCCAGAATCCAGAGGGAGCAACAGCCTGAGGCCGAGTCCCAGGCTTGTATGGAGATTCCTGCATGCCACCTACTTCCTTCAGGGTGTACTAAAAAACTGCAGCTGACAGGAACCCTCCAGCTCCCTCCCACACCCCCTGGCAGTGTCTTTTATTTGCGAGCTGTGCTCTGCCAAGTCCAGTGGCCCCTCGTGGCGGCCAGCAGCTTTTCAGCCCATTTCTGAGGAGGAAAAGGAAATTCTGTGCAAAGGTATTAATTTCTGCACAAATTCTGTATGTGCAGTGGCACAGAATTCCCCCAGGAGTAATGAGTCAGGTTTCAAGCACATGTTTACACTTTTGTGTGAAACTTAATGGTCATATACCACAGAAAAACTGCTATAACCGGTTCTGTAACTATTGTTCTTTGAGTTATGTTTCACGTTTATTCCACTTAAGGTATATTCACACCCAGTGCACTAGCACCGGAGATTTTTCTGTTCCCAGTACCCATCAGGGCACTTCCTGAGCTCTCTGCTGCCTCGTGCTGCTACACAATGGTATAAAGGCCAGAGCGCGCGCGCGCCCTCCTCCCCTGAGTTCCTTCTTACCGGAGAGACTCCAATATAGAGGGGAAGGAGGGTGGGTCATGGAATGGTCATACACAACACATCTCAAAGAGCATCAATTACAGGTTAGTAAACGTGTTTTCTTCGAGTGATTGCCCACATCCATTCCACTTCAGGTGACGCACAAGCAGTTCAGTCCAAAAGGTGGGAATCACAGTTTACCGAAATAATGATGGAAGGACTACACACGCATCCAAATCTGGCAGTCTCTCTAGACTGTTAAAAAAATAGCACCATGACATGCAAAAATATGTACTGATGACCAAGTTGCAGCTCTACAAATGTCCAGTATAGGCACTTTAGCGAGAAAAGCAACAGAGGCTGCATGCAATCTTGTTGAATATTCTAGCTCCCTGCTTGTCGGAATTACACTGGCCATATTGTAGCACAAACACATCCAGAAGGAAATGCACAACAAAGTTCTTTGGGATGAGACTGGAAGGCCCTACATCCTGTCCACAGTTGCTATGAACAGTTATGAGAATGACCTAAATGGTTTAGTCTTATGCAAGAAAAATACAAATACTCCCTAACATCTGTGTGGCATCTCTCTTCATCATGATGAGGAAGAGGGTTAGGAAAGAAAGTTGATAAATACATTGCCTGATTAATGTGGAAATGAGAAACCACTTAGGTTAGGGACTTTGGATGAAGGTGTAAGTATACCCTGTCCTTGTAAGAGACTGTATATGGTCGATCAGACACCAGGGGTATCAATTCTCCTACTCTCCTTGCTAAGGTAATTGCCACCCAAAAGACTACCTTTACTGAAAGATGCAGCAAAAAACAGGTAGACAGAGGTTCAAAGGTGGATCCATTAGTTTTGTTAACACCATGTTTAAGTTCATGAGGGGCAAGGATCCTCTACTTGGGAATTTAAACTTGGCCCAGATATAACCCTTCAAAAACCTGAGTGAGGTAGGACTGGAGAAAAGTGGATAATTATCAAATGGAAGGTAGAAAGCAGAGTGGGCAGCTAGGTACACCCTGATGGAACAAATGGCAAGACCTTGCTGTTTCAGGTATAACAAATAGTCCAGCACATGTTATATTGGAGCCTGGAGGAGACAAACACTTTTTTGTTGAGACCACAAAGAAAATAATTGTCACTTCATGGGTAAATACATCTAGAAGAAGGTTTTCTGCTATTCAAGAGAATGTTTTGAATATCCCTTGAACAGACCTCCTCCAAATTATTAATGATGGAGCATCCACACTGTACGGCTAAGAGCACATGGATTGTGATGAAGGAGGGGCACCATGGTCTAAGGAGATCAGGTCTGGTTCTGGAGCCCTGCTTGAGAGAATCAGCGGAGTGGAAAATCAACACTGATGAGGCCACGCCAGTGCTACGAGGATCATGCAAGCATGACCCTGTTTGATTTTTAACAACACTCTGGGTAGGAGCAGAACCAGAGAGGATGCATACATGAGATTATCTTCCCAGGACAACAGGAAAGCATCCGCCAGAGACCCTGGACTATGACCAGCACATGAACAAAACTGAGGACAATTCCTGTTGTGTCGAGTTGCAAACAGGTTTACGGGGTGAACCCCACAGGCTTGAAAAATAAGTCTATATCTGGCCAGAGACAACTCGTGGTCACTGGTGAAAGACCTGCTCAAACAATCTACCAGGTTGATCTGGACACCGAGAATGTGGGAGGCTTTAAGGTGAATTGCACTGGCAATACAAAAAAAGCAGTACTGCCTCTTGGCACGGGAGATCCAATCTGGCCCCTTCCTGTCTGTTCATATAGAATTCTGGGTTTGTTATTACATTTGCTTGTGTACAAGCAGTTTTTCAGGGCAGGGCTAGTAAAATAATTTTTAAACTGTTATTATTTATAGCATGATTCTCCATTACTGAAGCTGATTGAGAATATGAAAAGCCAGTGAACGTAGTCTAGAAGCCAGTCATACATTAATTCTTCAATACTGAACAGAAAAATTCTTCAAAAATCAGTGCAAAGAGACTAAGATAATGTATTGCTTGTACATAACAAAGGACTGCTTTCATGTCCTTTATAAACATACTAAGGTGATGTCTCCCTTGTAGACAGTACATTTTCACTGATTTTAAAAACACTAATTTCAGAACAATTAAGCGAATATGGATGTCTGTTTCCAGAAATTATCTTGCCCAACACTACTTACTCCTTTCATTTAACAATCTAATGACCCGTTCAACCCATTTTATTTAAAATGAAAATAACCTAAATTTGCCTTCACAAGAAAAAGTGAAAGCTGTAAAAACTAGAATACCAAAGCCAAAACACTTGGTTTCAAAAAACCTTTAAAGTTATTAAGCAACAATGTTCTGTCACATAACTTAAGTCCAAAGCACTTAAAAGCTAGGAAATGAATAGTTATAGACTGCATAAATCTTGCACAGACAACACAATATATTATTTGGCAACCAAGTTCTATTTCAACACAATTTAAGACTAACTCTGACCCAAAATAAATAGACTATCATAACTATTCTAAAAAATAAACATTCTTCCAGAAAAAAAGCCATCAAATTATATATGAACACTTTAGACAACGAGCCTCACACGCAAGTTTACATATATGTAATTTTACCACCCTGACAATGTCATGATTTTTGTTATTAGACGTGTATATTATTCTCATGAAAAAATACTTACATCCTTAATAGTTGATATTTAGCAGTTGATCACAATACTGTCAATATTCAGACAGTAATATCAAGATAAAAATATATTAAATAAAATCCAAGGTCAAAGTTAAATTTGTGTCGGTGAAATGCACATTTCTTGAAAAGAATAAGAAGTTTAATATATGGCTGGTGCAAGTTTTTATTTTTCGTTAGCGAATTGGTTTTGTTAGTGGTGTGATAGGTAAGCACACGTATTTAACCACCTTTAACTAGTTTTTGAAATGAAGTTTGTGTTTTGGAAAACCTACTAAGTTCTTGTGACGTATGTTAGACTTCATTCATATACCTCTGAAATGGTCACAATATAAAACAAACCTGTTTGATTTCTGATGAACTTCTACATGTAACTGCACAGAATCACACACATTTGGAAGTGCCTGTTTTAAATCACCAGCTGCCTCATCCATTTTATTCAATCCTAAAAAGAAAATATACAACAGTGTTTACTAAAGAAGTGTCCCCAGTGGCCTTTACTTTGAAGAGTTGTGAAAACATCAGAATGATAAAGAATTTGCCCCCTGTTCTAATAATAATTAGGCCAAGTTAATACTTATGGAACGCCAGTGGGAATGTGGATCTGTGGCTATAATGCTTTCTGGAGGAGGGCTGTTTATCATAAATTGAAAAAAAGTGATAGAAAGATTAAAAAAAATACAGGGGTTTTGTAACAACAGCTGAAACAGTTTTCAGAGGGGTAACAGTTCAAGCAGTGATACTCAAATTCAGGCAAACATATACAAACTTCTATACCACAGTCCACACCTCTACGTGAATTACGTTAGCTTTCAATTGTAGCAATTCACATCTACAAACTGCTCTATAAACTCATTATTCTGTTGCATTAATTTAGATGAAATATATGGGTTAAAGATATTAGCATAACCCAGTCACTGTCCAACATTAAACAGTGTTAAACAGAGTTCAGGAAACAGACACCTCAGCCTGCTTAGTACCATGGCAAACACACCATTAACATTCTTTTAACCTTTTATTAAAGATAAAGAAAAAAATAGTTAAAGCATTTGAAATATAAAATATTAAGTGACGGTTTCATATTTAACAACATTTTTTGTTCTCTTTCCCTTTATTTGGAAAGGAATTTTAGGGCTTGTCTACACTTACATTTTATAGCGCTCTACCTTGCTGGCTCAAGGGGTGTGAAAAATCACCCCCCTGAGCGCACCAAGTCTGAGCACTTTAAAGTGCTAGTGTAGACAGACTCAGAGTGCTGGGAGCCACGCTCCCAACGATCGGAGCTAATCCCCTCGTGGAGGTGGAATACCAAGAGCGCTGGGATAATTCTCTCCCAGCGCTCGCGCAAAACCACACTCGCACTTCAAAGCACTGCTGCAGGAACATTCCCGCGGCAGCGCTTTGAAGTTTCCAGTGTAGCCATGCCTTCAGAAGGAAAACTCCCATTGTTTGAGAGTCTTGTAAGATGGTATAAAAAAAAAAAATGGTAACAACTGTCCTATTAGAGAAGAGAAAAGAAGTCAGTTGAGATGGGCTGGAACTTTTGTTAAAGTCTGATCCTGTTTCATCCCAGGTGGTGTTTGTGATTCAGTTGGAATCAGCTGAGGCTGACGTCATCAGGTTTCTCTGGCCCAGTCTGGCCAGGACATCTCTCGGGATTAGGATGAAGGTTCGGGGTCCCAGGAGATGGTGGGGATGCAGCTAAGATGCAGCTCCAGTAGCCAGAGTCCCTCCTCCCCGGCCCCACCAAAGTCTCTTTCTTTAAGGACCCAAAAACGGAGCGGTGGGTGGAACAGTCCATCCCCTCATTATTTTGTCCACCAATTAGGCCTAGTTCACAACATGTTAATTTCGGTTCACTAGTTTCTGGTTCTACACTTTTCTTGTTTACCTTGCATGATCTTAACACAGTCCTTGAATTAGATCCGTATGCCCTTTTGTACGACTAATTTAGTCTGTCTCCCTTTCATACCTTTTCCCATCAACACTTGTTACTGTTTTTTGTACAACAGAAACTGAAAATTCTTACACATGGAAAAACGTAAACACCAGCATTTGCTCTGTTGTAAAGACTAAAAAATAAGAGATACATACTTAAGGAAGAATTTGATACTAACACAAAGCTTCAGTTGAATTCAAAAGTTTCCCCCCCCCCCCGAATGCTGTAGATAATTTAAAAGCGGCATCATAGGACTCATTAGAATTTATACATTCATACAGAATATTTATTTAATAGCTTATAGTAAGTTTAGGCCTTAACATAAATTGTCATAACTTCAGATTTAAACAGATGAATTTTTAAAAGGAAAAGCGTAAATAAAAATGACAATTTTTTTAGGTTATCAATTTGTATCGACACTGACAAGCACTGTCCTCTGTCAGACTCATCAAGTACCCGCAGCTTCTTCAAATACAGAAGCTGCTCCCTGTTGTTGAAAGGGGAAATAACCTGCCCCACCCAGCAGTTGCGGCTGAAGCATACCATACCTGTGCTCCTACTCAGAGCACCACGACATACCCCTGCACAGTCCAACTATGGCATCTGGCAAGAGGACATCTGAGAACAGTACTGAGAGTACATCTACACTGTTGTGTAAAACTCACATCAGTGAATGTCAGAGTCCAAGTCTACAGTCTGTAGACTTGTGCTCAGGCTAAAAAAACAGCAGTGTAGATAATCAGGCTCTGGCAGGAGTTTGGGCTCCTTGGTCTATCCCTGTAGACGTGCTGCTGGAGGTTTTAAAATGCAGCGTAGACTCACCCAGTGAGACTGAATCAATGCAGGCGTGGACTCTGTGGTGATTTACAAATGAGACACTAGGTGGACGAGGTAATATCTTTTATTGGATCAACTTCTGTTGGTGAAAGAGAAGCTTGTGAGCTTCCCCAGTGCTCTTCTTCAGGTCTGTGTAAGCTCAAAAGCTTGTCTCTTTCACCAACAGAAGTTGCTCCAATAAAAGATATTATCTCACCCACCTTGTCTCTCTAATACCTTGGGGCCAACATGGCTACAAACAACCCTGAATATCTTACAAATAAAGCAGACAGACGACAGGAGGCTCTGCTGTAGAACTCACACCCACTCAGGTCTTTGTCTTCCCTAGATTTTACATCTTGAGTGAACAGATTGCCCATTAACTCGAGAAAGGCGACACCTTTGGCTTGTCTGCATTAAGGAAAAGACGATTTACAAACGATTTAGCTAACATGTTAATCTCTGCCTCCCTTAACAGGACAATCTGCACTGTAATCCATGTGAAACTTGGCCTACGCTTAACAGTTTTACCGGCACAGCTAACATGGTTGGGGTGTGGTTTTCACTGAAATAATTATACCGTTAAAAGCCCCTGTGTGGGCACACTTATAACAGCAAAATGTTGCTTTACAGCCTTTAGACATCGGCTATTATTTAATCCGCGTTATCTCCTCTATTGGGCCAGCTGTACCAGTCTCAAGGACCTTCATGCCAACGCAGTGACGCCCTTACCTGGCCGGGAACCTAGGGCTGACCCGACCAGGCACCACCACGTGCGAACCTGATGCTCTCTCTGCCCCAGGGCCTGGCGCGGAGGCAGGTTACACAGGCGGGTCCTGAGGACACCGCACAGGCCGCTGTAGGGACGAGCCGGGCCGGGCCGAGCCGAGCCGAGCCACGCCACCCTGCGCTCACCCCTGACCCGCTCTCTCAGGGAGGCGCCGGCCCGGGCTGCCCCGCCCCGCCATAGGCCCCGGGCCGCTCGGCTCCAGGGGGCCCGTTCGGGCCCCAGCGCGGAGAGCGCCTGGCAGCAGCCGGAGCCTCCGTCCCGGCCCATCCCCCGGCGCCCGCTCCCCCAACGTACCGCGCCGCGCGCCGCTGCGAGGAGGGGCTGGGCTGGGGCAGGAAAAGCGGCTGCCGTCGCTACTTTTGGAAAAACGCGGGGAGGGGAACCCCGCCCCCCTGCCCCGGACGTTCATGCTCCCGGCCAACAAACCCCCCCGGAAGTGCCTCTCCTGGCTCGCTTCCGGCGGGGCGAGCGGCGGCGGCTGTGTCCGGCCGCGGCGGGGCAGCCATGGGCAAGAAGCACAAAAAGCACAAGACGGAGAAGGCGGAATGGCGATCGGCCGCCGCGCCCCCCGCCTACAGCGGTGAGAGCCGGCGGCACGGAGCGGCGGCGGGGCCCCTCGCTGCCCCCTCAGCCCGCGGGCGGCGCGGCGGGTTCGGCCCCGGTTGTCGCTGCCCGCCGGGGCGGGCGGGCGGGCGGGGACTCGCGGCGCCTGTTTTATGGCGGGGTCGGGCCGAGGCCGCGGGGGGACGCCCTCCTCCCCCGGCCTCGCCGCCCTCCTCCCCCGGCCTCGCCGCCCTCACGGGGCGAGCGGGCGGCGCGTGGTGCTGGGGCTCTCCCCGGGCTGCGCGGAGGCTGGCCGGCCCTGCTCGCCGGGGGCGGTTTGCGGCTGAAAACGGAGGGGCAGAAACGGGCCAGATGAACGGCAGCAGCTGGCGGGCGGGGCTGAAGACCCCGGCGCTAGCCCCGAGCCCCGCTCACGCGTCAGGCTGCGGAGCCAAGTGGTGACCGTCGCCTTCAGCTGCCTGACTAATACGGTACCTTCCCCAGGTACTAGGTGCGCTAGGGAGAGAGCCCCGCGGGGCTCTGCATCGCCCTGCCCTAGCAGAGGACAGCACCCCATTCACGCACTCCCTGCAACCTCTTCTCACCCACCTTCTCTCTCTAACATCCCGGGTTCAGCGCAAACATGGCAAAGTGAAGCCTTCGTGCATTCAGAAAAGGAGTACTTTGGCACCTTAGAGACTAACCAATTTATTTGAGCATAACGAAAGCTTATGCTCAAATAAATTGGTTAGTCTCTAAGGTGCCACAAGTACTCCTTTTCTTTTTGCAAATACAGACTAACACGGCTGTTACTCTGAAACCTGTCTTCGTGTATTCAGGTGCTTAGCCCAGCTTCCCTCTATGTTCGATGCCCATACGTAGCTCTGCCGGGAGCTGATGAGTTACCTGCACCGGTCAAAGAAAAATAGTTTCCCATAAAATATTTGGACTCTTATATTTAAAAGAACAGGTGCACTAATTGGTGATAGAGCCTGAAGAAAGGAAGGAGAGGTTGGGTAGCATTACTCCAAAGTAGATTGATTTAAATCAGAGCAGTTTAAATCACCAATTTTAATCATGCTTTAAATCAGAAAGCAGGAAACCTCGGCTTAAATCATCTGTCTTAATTGTGTTTTTGCATTTGTAATTTTAGTTCTTTTTCTGAAGAAATGTTGATTCTCATGGGTTGGTAACCATTAAAACGTGGATTTAGAGCTAAAGATAGCTCTGTGCTAAAATTGGTACTTTGTTTTGCTAGCTAGGACAACATGCTACATCTTTTCATATTTAAGCAATCATATAGGTTAACATACATTTAATCAGATTCTTAAATTTTTCATTTTTTCTATTAGAAAATGGTGAATGTTGCATTTCTTATTTACTAAATTAACTTTTTACTTGTGATTTGTGACCGGCTGTACTGGTATGTATATTGGAATTCATTTTAAAATGCGCGAAAAGCATCTTATTTTTTTAATTTTAAAAATTGTCTTAAATGTGCTGGTTATATAAGAAAAAATGTTTTATTAAAACATGTTTTGCGTTTAACACTGATTTATTAAACAAAGGAAATAATTAGTAAATTGAGCTGGTTGTGTCTGGTCACTGTGTTCTTCGAGATTTTACAACAGGGGTTCTCAACCTGGGGGTCGGGACCTCTCGGGGTTGCGAGCTGTCAGCCACCCCCCCCCCCCCCAAACCCCACTTTGCCTCCAGTATTTATAATGGTGTTAAATATACTAAAAAGTGTTTTTAATTTATAAGGGGGGGGGTCGCACTCAGAGGCTTGCGATGTGAAAGGGGTCACCAGTACAAAAGTTTGAGAACTACTGTTTTAGAAGTAAGGCCTGGTCTACTCTAAAAAATTAGGTCTGTTTAACTACATCAGTCACAGGTGTGAAAATCTACCTGTAAACAGTGCTAGGCAATGGAATACTTCTTCTGTTGACCTAGCTACTTCCTCTTGGGGAGGTGGATTACCTACATTGATAGTAAAATCCTCCCATCTGTATAGGTAGTGTCTGTGCTTAAATGCTACAGTGGCACAGCTGCAGCATTTTAAATGTAGATAAGTCCTAGTAGTTCTCCTCTTCTCTCACTTAATTTTTTTTCATAGGTTGGAAGAGAAAAACAAGCTTTCCTGCTTTTTCAATTCCCAATTGGTTTCTCAAGTTTCAGTAAACTAGTCATTTAACTGAACTAGTTGAATAATCTGAAAGGAAAATATTCTCTTGGCACCTGCAGAAAAGGATATTTGCTGTCAAAAGCTGGTTTTGCACTTTAGCAAACTCTGGTTCTAGGTGCTTAGCCAATCACTTCCAGCAGTTCAGTGAGCTGACTTTCTTTAAAACTTTGGTAGCAAACATGTGCTGCCTAATATTAATTTTGTTTAATTTTAAATTAATATAAGATTGTAAGTTTAGGCCCTAATATAGGTAATCAAAGTTTCAAATTTAATTTTAAATTTATTTTTAAAAACAAAATTAAATGTAGTTTTTTTTATTTTTAAGTCATCGATTTCAATTCGTTCAAAACAAAAAACTTCATAAGTGTTAGAGTTATGATTATGTGCGATTCAAGAGAAGATGGACCATTGAACATAGCCATAAAAACTCTGGAATGCACAAACTAAAGATATAAACGCTTTTGACACCAGTCTTTTTTATCCAGTTCTCTCTTGGGTTATTAACTGAACCATTTTCATTTCTGCTGTCCTGAGTCACTTTAAATAAGATGGTGAATTGAATTAATCTGACAAAGAATCAAGTAACTGCAGTTTACAGTCTTGGTTCTTTAAAAATGTGTTCAATTCTTTTGGCCTCACATGAACATAGTTTATTTGTTAGAAAGTTATAATCTATGGGGCAGGCATCAATAGCACAAAAAGGAATAATGAAATATTGGCTGTTTAGTGGTTCAAGAGAAAATTACTTAAACAAATAGTTGAAATGCTGATCTAAAAAAACAGTCTGTAAATAGTTGCCACAGTATTTGTTTTTAATATAAAAGATTGATTTAATTTCTTGTCAGACAATGAATTGTGGGGATTCTTTCTTTAGAAACTGTTAAATTCCTGGATCCTGCAAACATTTATACCTGTACTTTACCTTACTCAAGTGAGTAAAGCTAAGCATGTGTGAATGTGTTTTCAGGATTGGTACCCAATTACACAATTTTTCTGATGTTTTCTAGAACATAGCAGATTGTTTTCTTGAATAATAAGGATTCATAAAAAATCATAAAGTTAAAGTGGCTAAGATCAAGTTTAAGGAAACCAACATTTTTGTCTGTTTAGTACAGCTGTTTCCTACCTCAGATCTGTCAATTTAGGATTTTTTCTTTTAAAACTCCTTCATATACGTTTCACAGTAATTATGCCATATGCGAGTTTGCAAATGGAATTTTCAGTAGAATGATACTGTCTGATAACTATTATTGTTTACTGTGTAACTTTTGTGTGTGTTTATGAACTTTTTTTACTATGCTTTAATTTAGATTATGTGGATAAACCCCTGGAAAAGCCCTTGAAGCTAGTTCTTAAAGTTGGAGGAAGCGAGGTCACTGAACTCTCAGGATCAGGGCATGATTCAAGTTATTACGATGACAGGTCAGACCATGAGCGAGAGCGACACAAAGAAAAGAAGAAGAAAAAGAAAAAAAAGTCTGAGAAAGAAAAGCATCTTGATGATGAAGAGAGAAGGAAGAGAAAGGTAAGCAATGGCTCGAGAATGCAGGGATACAAATTCTTTTCACATTTGCTTGTCATATCTGAAGTGTCTCTTTCTCACATGAAAGTGTACATTTCAGTTTAAGATACAGTTGACTGAGCTGCATAACTAAAACATAGCAGTATTATTTCTTCCTTTCCACCACTTCTAATCCAACGAGGGTCCTTTTTGTACATTTTCATCTCATTCTTAAAAAAAAAATCCTTTTTTTTTTGTTTTTTGTCCAAATTTTCTGTCGTCTTAAACAAGAGAGGGCTGTGTTTCACCAAATTAATTGCATTTGGAAGTTGGAGTAGGACTAAATTTTATAATCACTCAATCTCTAATTATGCAAATTCTTATGCATGTGTTTTTAAATTTACTCATGTGAGTAGCCCCATTGAAGTCTTCTACAACTAGTGTAACTATTTTTTGATTTCTTCACTTGCCATCATCATCTGTGTCTTTGTCACCTCCATGTCGGATGAGTTAATATGTTGTATGTGGGACTATCTTTAAAGACCACTTCAGTTGGTGCAGAATAGGACAACCCTCTTGCTTAGCACAATGTTGTGCAGGATACTCGTTAAACCACAGTTTCAGATACTGCATTGTCTCCCTGTTAACATCTGAGGGCAGTTCAAGATGTTTCTTCATCTACAAAGCCCTGTACGTGGGCGTGGCAGAATTCAATGTTTGATAGTTTTGACAGATATCAATGTTTATTTTTCACCATTTTTTCCAATTTTTATCAGTTTAAATTTTCACATTTATAGGAAATTATGGGAGGAGTCAGACAATAACTAATGACAGTAGACATTGAGATTCAGAAAGTTAAAACTTTATAAACTGTTAAAAAATAAATTGTCAACATCACATGTCAAAATATACAAAGTAAATATCCTTATTAGAGTTTGATTTAAGTCCTCAAGCTGCATATATCTTTCTTTGTCTATGTGAAAATTTCAGTTATTTTTGTGGACTTTTTTTTTTTTGTTGGTTTGTTTGTGTATGATGAAATCAACATTTACAAATATTTACTGATTTAAAAAAATCTAATCCTTCCAAGCCTACCTTTGTGGTTTGGGTCCTAGTGACTGCTGTTCTTCGCCAAAATATGTGATGTGGTCAGCTAACAGTCCTTAGATTTAATTATCCTTCCAGGGGCTCCCAGTATCTTAATGTTCCCTGAGACAACAGGAAGGGGCGTGTTCTTACAACTTGTGAAACGTCTGTGTGCTCCTCACATATATGGAAGGTATTCATATGATAATTTGCAGAACAAAGTAATGATTTTATTATAAATCTTTTACTGTATTACCCACTAATCAGTCTTCATGACGGCTTGTCTACAATTGAAAATGTTGCATTTTTAAAATCTGATATGTTGCATCTCATTGGAGTTATAAACAGGTGCTTTATTACATTAAGAATGGGAGAGTCCCAGCTTCTGAACTGAACCCAGCATGTGATTCTTGTCCTGGAAGTTCCTGATACGTTGGACTTCAAAACTAACATCCTTAGATATAGAAAATCTATTTTAGATCATGTTTAAAGGTTTCTGTGACTCCCTTTGAGACCTGCACAGATACCCTTGATAACTAAGGCGCTTGGCTTTACCAAAAGGAGAGGGATTTAAAAAAAAAAAAAAGTATAACCTTTTGTAAAACGCCTTAAAGCATTCCTAAAATAGCTCTTTTATAATGTACATAAAGTCCATGGTTTGGTGTGATATAAAGACTTTATTGGCCCTCATTTGCAATAACCTGCATTTCTCACTTGTTTCTTTGCTAGTTGTAAATACTATGGCTTTCCCAGACTTGTGCTACTGAAAGCTGTATATGTTGTACAAGATGAGACTGTCCTGTATTCCATAAACGGGCGTGAAGTTAGTAACATCTGTAGTTAAGTAGTGTCAAAGCATTCTTCTTTTATTTGCTAAAATCTTTCTGAATCTTTTACCTTTCAGTTCTATTCTCCCTAGATTCTTATAGGGCCTTCATCCCTGTAGTATTTGAAAACCTTCCAGTAGTGCATTAGGCAAGGTGACTTGAATTATCTTCATTTGTTTTCTGCCTGAGAGTGAATTTTTCTGGAAAGTTTGATCAAAAATGGGTCAGAAATTCTTGAGAACAAGGCAATGGAAAAAATGGTTTCTGTTGTAGAAACATTTTTGCAACTTATTTTTGAACATCTCTATTACCACTAATTACCTGGGACTAAAAAACTGAAATTGCACAGAATAACAGCCATTAGGGAAGAAAAGTGTGTTGTTGTGTTCTATAATGTTTTTTGTTTTTTTTACTTTGCTAAGTCACTATTTTCAGACCTTCATAATTGTCAGATGTGCAGTTTAAAATTATAGAACCTTTTAACAGTGATAGATCCAAATGTTGTAAATGAAAGAGGGCTGCACTGAGCATGCATCGGTAAGTACTGTAGTAAAAAATGGGAGTGAGGCCGCCTAATTCAATACAAGATTGCTCATGTGCTGTGGAGGCTTACAGGAGAAGATCTGTCAAATATCTCCAATCTTGCAAAGCATTTGTAGTTGCCTCTGCTGTGGAGTTTGAGTTTCAGCATACTTACTCCATCCCAGTGCATACTGTCTTCTACTTACTGCACCAGACAACAAATGTGCAATGAACAAGGCAAAGCTACGTGCTTCTTGCGTCATCTTATAGTTACTATGAATGAAGTATCACAGCTGACCAGTTAGGGCTTACAGAACTTTACAGGTAACTGTGCTCTTTCATTGTGCAATTATTTGTACACATTTTAATGCCATTTTTTTCAGCAGAAGCATAGTAACTACCAACCAAAAAAAGTAGATGACTAGATACAGAAATGGAAATGATTTGCAGACAGGTGGTATAAGTAACAGAAATCATTTTAAAGAAAGTATGTATAAGGTTATGCTTTAAACCATAATTGTCCACCTTACAGTTCAGCACTAGGAGTCTGGTTTTTTTCCCATAGGGATTTGAAGAAACTATATTTTTCTTTAAATTTCTTGACTTTCATAGGTGTCACTTGGATACTTAGTATTATTATAATAAAAGGCTTTTGTATGAATATTTTATCTGAACCTGAACTGCCGTTTGTGAATATCTTGTTTTAACTATCTCCTATCATTGCTATATTAGGAAGAAAAGAAGAGAAAGAGGGAGAAAGAGCAGTGTGACACTGAGGGAGAAATGGATGACTTTGATCCTGGGAAAAAAGTGGAAGTTGAGCCACCTCCAGATCGCCCAGTCAGAGCTTGCAGAACTCAGCCAGGTAAGTGACCAAGGCTAGATGGGAAAACTGGAAAATTTAAATTTCCTAGTATGTTCTTTAAAATTTTTCATAACTGAGTGTTAAAATAATACTTCTGATGATATACTAGGATATTAAGCTTTCAAGCAGTATGTAAAGATTTCTGCTGAAATCCTTGGATTTCAGCAGATTTTCCAGGTTGGAAAGATACTCTATGAAAAGCAGTTATTCCTCTTAACACCTTTGGGGCTTGATGGGTACATTCCCAGGTGCCAGTTAGAAGTAAATTTTCAGTTAATTCTTCACAAGTTCACATCAGAGCGCATTTGCCTGTTTGAAGTATTAAAAAAAGGATATTTAAGTTTCATTCCTGTATTGCTGTTTGCAGTATGTGCACCAGAATAAGGTGAACTGCAGATACATGTAATTATTTAGATTGAACATATAAAGGACCTGTGCATTTCTCTAACTTCCTAACATGACATGAAAATATAACCTATAATAACAAAATGCAAAGAGGAGCAAAAGAGCCAGAGATCCCACACCAAAGCAGTGATTCAGCAGGAAACATAACAAAATCCCTGTCCGTAAGCTCTCCCCAAGTCCCTCTTCCACCTCTAAATCATACCCTTCCCTCAGTGTCCTGTACAAAAATTGGTCTTTGCAATATGCCCTAAGTGTCAGAAAATTCACACTATTTTGGACCGGTACAGGAGCAAATGCACAGGCAAGGGAGAATGCCTCTCCAGCAGCAAGCTCTCTTTTCTAAATTGTCAAGCTTCAGCTCAAGCACCTACCTGATATTATTTGTGGCAGGCTCTCAAGTACACAGGTCCTAAGTCATTAAGTTGTTAATTTGGCTTATATCACCTTAAAACCTTTTCAGGTGCCACCAGGCAGCTAGTGCATGTACCTGTAATGTGTGGTTTTTATCCCTTCTCACTATACAAATTCCATTAGATCCTGGAGCCAATGCTCAATATTAAATTTAGATAATTTTTATAAGCCGTTTTTTAAAATTCCTTCAGACTTCTAAATTCTTTGAAATCCTTTACTAACAAAAACTTCAGGACAAAGGAATCTCACTCCTGAGTGTCCTGTTAACTTTGCTTAGGCCGCTTCCTTGAAAGATACTTCAGTAAATGTCTAGCAGAAATCTGGACCTGTATGAAAATTAGCAGGCTTCATTTCAATCTTCATAAGATTAGAACGATGGTTGTTGACAAGGCAAATTAAAGACTGGAACTATACTTATCAACTGAGCAAATCAATATTGAGGAATTGGCAGGTTATAGGTGCTCCCTAAATTGAGGGTGTAAGCCTACTGTCAGGATGGGCCATAATCCTACAGGTAATTCACATTGACTGCCTCTGAACACACTGGGGCATTGAAAGCCTGGCAAATTTGAAATAGATGACTGTGATATGTGTCCTGTAGGCTGCTCTTTTTCACCTGTCTAGAGATGTGGCTTCCCCAAACATTTCATTTGTCCTTCCTGTTCTGGTTGAGGAAAGGGGAGAGGGTCTCTGTTACTCAGGTGAGAAGCGGGTCTTAATCTGCTTTCCAGGAGAATTCAGAATATTGCTTGTTTAATTCTTGCAACTGCTAAATCTGTGCACCCTCCTTGAAGTGCACAATCATTAAGGGATCGGTGTGCACTTCATAGATTCATCTGTGCGGTAATTAAAATATACTTGTGTCTCTAGCTCCTGTGTTTGTTGTTTGTCTTAATTTTTAAAAATTAACCCAAATCTTAGGAAAACTGAATGCAAAAATTTTTGTAAATGGAACACTAAGGTTGCACTGATAAAATGAAGTGAGGAAATGCAGAAATCAGCACTTCTGCAGCAATATCTGCACAGTCAGGTGTCACATATGAAATCATTTTCTTTGTTACACAGATGCCTGAATATATTACTCCTTGTTGTTAAATACTTGCCATAAAATAAGCAGGTTGTGTGTCATGTACGATGATGTTGCTGTACGCACCATAGTGTGTGTATTTCTTTTACTTCTATTCTGCATGAACATTTCTCATTTAATATAATTAAATAACTAACATATAAAGAAATAAAGCTTTATTGCATGTCAGGAATAGATTTATTATATGTGTTTTTGCTGCCCTTGAAATGAAAGACTGAGTGACTTCTGGAGCGAGTTCGGGCCGTAGGGTACGTATTAAAGACTTGGTTAGGTATAAAACATGAACTTTGTTCTGAAGTAAATACTTTCGTTCAACTGAACTTTATAAATATTTTTCACTCTCAAATTGCAGCTGAAAATGAGAGCACACCCATCCAACAATTATTAGAGCATTTCCTTCGTCAGTTGCAAAGGTAGGTCTGCATGTTATATAGGTAGATGGTAACTGATGCTTATTAACATGCTGCTTTAGAATCTTCTAATTTGGTCTTCATTTTGGGATGAATCATTTCAGACTGATTTATAATTTGGTTTATCGCCATTGCTACCTTACTGGAGCCAGTAAGAGAAACTATTCATGATTAATTGCATTTAGAAAAGTAGGAACTAGAAGTTTCCGTTGTCATTTATAATTTGATTTTTGCTCTAGGGCCCTTTATGTACATTAATTACTTATTTTAGGGATTGGAAACCACCACAAACTTTTGTTCCATAAAATGGAATAATCTCTGGTCAAATCTTATGGTTTATTCTCTATCTGATTCAAATAAAAGTTCATAATTAATGAGCTGATAACTCACTGGTTGGGGGAGGTTTTTTCATTTTATAATTTTTTTTGGAAGGTATCAGCTCTGTACAGTCCAAGTCTTTGAAAAATCACTAGTAGAACCTATTTTTTCTCCCTTCGTAATAAAACTATACATTTTAAATTTGAGACTATTAATCAGCTATTAATTCTAAAACTAGTTGATCAGGAACACTACTCTGAATTAACTGCTTTAGTAGAAAGAAGAAAAATCCTAATCAAAAAGATGAAAATCAGAGTTACTCCTGCAAGGTGTTGTGACCACAATTTCTACTGATCTTTTGTTGTTTAAGGAAACTAATACAAGAGAAGTGCAGAATGCATACCAGTAAATCAATAAACAAACAATTTCAAGCGCTGGCTTATAAATAAAAATTAGGGCTGTCAAGCGATTAAAAAAATTAATTGCGATTAATCACACTGTTAAACAATAATAGAATACCATTTATTTAAAGAGTTTTGGATATTTTCTACATTTTTAAATATAGTTGATTTCAGTTACAACACAGAATACAAAGTGTACAGTGCTTGCTTTATATTTTTTATTACAAATACTTGTACTGTAAAAAACAAGAAATCGTATTTTTCAATTCACCTAATACAAGTACTGTAGTGCAATCTCTTTATCATGAAAGTTGAACTTACAAATGTAGAATTATGTACAAAAAACCCCTGCATTCAAAAACAAAACAATCTAAAACTTTAGAGCCTACAAATCCATTAAGTCCTACTTCTTGTTCAGCCAATCGCTAAGAGAAACAAGTTTGTTTACATTTACGGGAGATAATGCTGCCTGCTTCTTTTTTACAATGTCACCTGAAAGAGAGAACAGGCATTCGCATAGCACTGTTGTAGCCGTCGTTGCAAGATATTTATGTGCCAGATATGCTAAAGATTCATATGTCCCTTCATGCTTCAGCCACCATTCCAGAGGACATGCGTCCATGCTGATAACGTGTTCTGCTCAATAAACATCCAAAGCACTGTAGACGGACGCATGTTCATTTTCATCATCTGAGTCAGATGCCACCAACAGAAGTTTGATTTTCCGTTTTGGTGGTTTGGATTCTGTAGTTTCCGCATTGGAGTGTTACTCTTTTAAGACTTCTGAAATCATGCTCCACACCCCATTCCAATCAGATTTTGGAAGGCACTTCAGATTCTAAAACATTGGGTTGAGTGCTGTAGCTATCTTTAGAAATCTCACTCTGATACCTTCTTTGCATTTTGTCAAATCTGCAGTGAAAATGTTCTTAAACAACATGTGCTGGGTCATCATCCAAGACTGCTATAACATGAAATATATGGCAGAATGTTGGTGAAACAGAACAGGAGACATACAGTTCTCCGCCAAGGAGCTCAGTCACAAGTTTAATGCATTATTTTTTTAAAAAACATCAGCATGGAAGCATGTCCTCTGGAACTGTGGCCAAAGCATGAAGGAGCATACGAATGTTTAGAAAAACTGGCATACAAATACTTTGCAATGCCAGCTACAAAAGTGCCATGTGAACACCTATTCTCACTTTCAGGTGACGTACATAAGAAGTGGGCAGCATTATCTCCCATAAATGTAAACAAACTTGATGTCTTAGTGATTGGCTGAACAAGAAGTTGGACTAAGTGGACTTGTAAGCTCTAAAGTTTTACATTGTTTTGTTTTTGAGTGCAGCTATGTAACAAATAAAAATCTACATTTGTAAGTTGCATTTACAGGGTAAAGAGATTGCAGTACAGTACTTGTATGAGGTGAATTGAAAAATACTTTCTTTTGTTTGCCATTTTTACGGTGCAAATATTGGTAATAAAAATGATATAAAGTGAGCACTGTCAACTTTGTATACTGTGTTGTAATTGAAATCAATATATTTAATAATGAAGAAAAACATCCAAAAATATTTAATACATTTCAATTGTTTAACAGTACTATTAAAACGGCGATTAATCGCGATACATATCTTTAATTGTGATTGATTTTTTTGTTAATTGCTTGAGTTAACTGCAATTAATTGACAGCCCTAATAAAAATATTTCCAAACAGACTAAATATTCTTAAATCAAGTCAAAATTCTCTCTCCCATATCTGCAGATGGATGCAGATGCTTTTATTTTTTAAGTGACAACTGGTGTTAATGACATAAAATGATATGTTATAAGGAGTAGTGATCATTTTCTTTCCTAGCATAATTATATATACTTTTTATTCCATTTTTAGGAAAGATCCTCATGGGTTTTTTGCTTTTCCAGTCACAGATGCCATTGCTCCTGGATATTCCATGATAATAAAACATCCCATGGATTTTGGCACTATGAAGGACAAAATAGCAGCAAATGAGTACAAATCAGTTACCGAATTCAAGGTGAAGTGATAAGAATTTAGTTACTTCAAAACATTTTCAATAAAAAACTTTAATTTGAGTGAGATTTTTAGGTGAAATTAATTCATGTCAGTCAGGCTTCTAACATGTCATTCACTTATAAATAATTCATCACACTTTTTTATATCCTGTTGGTAGGAGTGGGAGTATACTGTATACTCTATAATCTGTCCTGCTGTCCTAGGGCAACTGCTAAGATTATTGCAGACCAAGAATGTGTACTGCCGATAAACTTACTGTGGTATGCAGTTCAGTGCTACAAGGAGATAACATTCAGAAAAAACATTCGAGAAGGACTCATTTTAGAGAACTCTAGATGATTTGTTTAAATCTAGATTCGTTCATTAGTGACCAAAAGGTGATGGTGCCCTTTGGAGGCACTTTGACTTATGTTAAATGATCGTGATGTTCTGACTGAAATGAAATGAAATGTGCTGTATGTGGAAATTTCAGCTCCGCTTTAACTAGAGAGCTGCTATTAGCATCTCCGTAATTCTTTGGCAGATACTTTATGTAAGGGCAGGTCTACGCTAGAAGCGCTACATCAGTGCAGCTGCGCTGCTGTAGCGTGTCAGATGAAGACGCTCTGTGCCGATGGCAGAGTGCTCTCCCGTTGGCATAATTTCTCCAACTCTGCAAGAAGCAGAACCTATGTTGGGGGAGAGCATCTGCCAACACAGCGCTAGTGTGGACAGCGCTTAGGGTGCTGTAACTTGCGTTGCTCAGGGGGCTGGCTTTTTTTTAAGTTAGGTCGATTTAAACAGTAATGTAGACCTGCCCTCTGACAAAGAATAATTTTTTAGTTTGTATAATCTTTTTGTACAGGTAGTGTTTCTTTCTTTGATTATTGCCTTTTCCAAGGGATTTACAGTTTGAAATTGCCGGCTAGCATTGGACCAGTTTCTTGGTTATTGATGGCTTGTTTTAGGGGATTTGAGGAAATGGCCTGTTTCACTCCCATTGGGTGTATTTTGGTTCTAGTTACCGGGAACTACATTGGTGGGATTGCTTGCTCCACTGGTGATGGATGAAAACAAGATGTTCATAGTGATTCTTTTAGATCCATCAACTGCCTTAAATATCATTGTTCATAAGGTGGCATTGATGCATCTTTAGAACTTAATAGAGGTTGGCGGCGTGGCTGTTGAGTGGTTCTGTTCCTTGCTTTGAGAGGTCAGGGTGGTATTGGGCAAACAATTACTTGTCTTTCACAAAGGTGCTCTCATTCAGGGTTGCACAAGTATTCTCTCTTGTTCAGTGAAGTATGAGACCATTATGGGAGTTGGTAAGAAAGGTCTGGGTTGCAGTGTCTTCAGTGTACTAACACTTACCCTTTGTTTCTATCTCTCCCAACTCCACTGGTTCATTGGAATGAGCTATTCAGAATCTTAACAGCAAGACGTGGGTGAGAGTTGGAAGGCTGAGTTTCAACACAGGCAAGACTGAAATAGTGGTTGTCGGCAGGGGGGAAGCCACCCCAGAAATTATGGCAATTATATCATGGCCCCCCTATTAACAGGATTGTGATTCGTTTGTTTCTGAAGTCTTCACCTGTGTTTCTTTTTGTAGCTCCAGTTTCTACTGAATACTCTGGGAGTAGAGGTTGCCAAGTGTCTCATCTCCTGTACTTGACAAAGAGTTTGCATCTTTTTCTTTCAGATGTGGGTTTCATCACTGTGGTTCATACTTTGTCATCTCAAGGTTGCTTGTTGCAGTACATTCTATATTTCTTATGGGCATAGTTCCACACGGAAATTGTAGCTGGTGCAAAATGTGATGGTTCCCTTATTAAGTGTACAGAAAGCACATTACGCCAATATTCCATGATAAGCCCTGACTCGTATTTGATTTTGAGATGAAGTTTGAGCTGTTAGGATTTACCTGTAAAGCCATAAACGTTCATTCTAGTTCTGTTTACAGGAGTGATCTCTAACTGTTGCTACCATAACCAGTTATGATTATCTGAGGTACTTGACCTGAATAAATATTTCCTTGTAAGAGAAGAGTCATTCAGAAACATACGCATCAACTAAGGAAAGAGAATGGGTGAGGGAGCCTGCGATAGCTTTGTTGCCAAGGAGTGGCGGTTATTCCAAGGCCAGTAGCTTAGGAAAAGATTTTTGTCCTCCCTGTACAGCTCTTCAGAAGGAGTCATGTCACATAGAGCCCAGACTCCCTACCTTGTTTGCTCCTTCACTCGTGCCTTTGTTCACGGTCCCCCATTTCTGTCCCTCAAATTGTCTCTTTAATCGAAGAGGCTTGAGGCAAATCACTTAACCTCAAGTAGTCACAGCAGCTGTGACTGTGCCCCTCTGCTTCTTTAGCATTGTATTGATGGCTTTTGCCCTAGGTATCAGAGCAGGACTTTCCCAATCCCTGCCTTGAAACAGGAAATTAAGAAAAGAAAGATTTATTCTAATTTAAAGAGTTTCTTCTGAGATCAGAATCTGGTTAGGAGTTTAGGCCCAGATTTTCAAAGGTCTTTAGGCACTTAAAGATGCAGTTAGGCACTTAATGAGATTTTCAAAAGCACCTAAGTGCCTAACTCCAATTATAGGCACCTAGGGGCTTTTTAAAATCCCATTAGGCTCCAATCTGCATTTTAAAAATGCCTAAACACCTTTGAAAATCTGGCCGTGAGACTATAAACTCCAAAGGCTTGTTTTTCGAGAGGCATAGAATTCCTTGCACAAAAGTGCACGCGCAGATAGGGTATGTTCATGCACAAGTGACCGAGCTGTAGCTCACGAAAGCTTATGCTCAAATAAATTAGTTAGTCTCTAAGGTGCCACAAGTACTCCTTTTCTTTTTGCAAATGCAGACTAACACGGCTGTTACTCTGAAACCAAGAAATTATGATTTGCATGAGTAGCTACCTGATTTGTGTGCAGAGACTCATTCAAATCTAGTTGTTTGTACAGTCACCCTTTAAGTATTTAAGTGTTAGTGGGAGTTAGTCACCTTTGGGAACCAGTGCTATCAAGCTAGCTCTAATTTATCATGTCGTGATCTAATTTAATGAGGGCCAAGGGACTTTAGTGTTTGCTTTGATTCTTGCTTTGCAAAATTCTGAAACTTTCATATCCATTTCAAGTCTACAGAAAAAAATTTTTTAAATAGTTCATGGATCTCATGTAAAACTGTTAGTAATACTTTCCATTGGGTTATTGTGAGAGAATAATAATGAATAGTGTTCTTTTTTAATGTGCACGGAAAGGAATTGCACACTTAAAAGGCTTATCCAATTTATATCAGAATATGGCTTTGTTACTGATGCCTGTAGAGCAGTCCTGCAGTAAGAAGTACAGATTTTAAAGGGGACATGGAAAGCAAAAGAAGAAAATGTGTTTATGCCTTTTCTACTTTTTTTTTATTTTTATGTTTAAAGGATGTCTGAAAGGTAGTTTCAAAAATGCTTTTACTTTAGAAATTGTGTTCTTCTGTATCCTGTTTCTCTCGACAGACACTATAGAACAGGAATAGTAACAACATCAGAGATGTCATGCAATTAAACCAGATTAAGAGAAGTGATTTTTATTCAGGCTGTTCTAAAATTCCTCGTCGCATGCTTTTGTTTACATCGTTTTAATTTAAATTGGAATAAATGATTGGGAGGGGAAAAATGTCTGTCTTAAAGATTCAGTGACACAAAAACCTTCAGTTAAGGAGTGAGAGAGCTCACAATACAGATCTGTGACTACTCTATTCCCTGAGTGAGTCCACCTGGAAAATCAAGGAAAACTAGACTTTATATTCCAGCTACTTCTGAGTTTAAAAAATGAACAAGGAAAAAGTTGTGTGTGCATAAAATAAAGTTTAACCTTTCAGGACTTCACTGAACATCATAAGGAAGCAAAAAAGGTGCAACCCTTTGCAAGTCAGTTTTACTTCATATTCACTTAATGTCCTTGAACACTTCTTAGTGTTCTCAAAATGTCTTTGCATTGAATGCTTCTTAATGTGGCTGTCTTCACAGGATGTTATCTGGAGTTCTTTTTTATGTTCAGTTATTGAAGGAGGTATGAAGTTTTAGCAACTCTTGTGTTTTGTGTTTTTCAGGCAGATTTTAAACTGATGTGTGATAATGCAATGACGTACAACAGACCAGATACTGTGTACTACAAGCTAGCCAAGAAGATACTCCACACAGGCTTTAAGATGATGAGCAAAGTAAGAGATCTATTAAAAACAAAAAGCAGAAAAGATTGGTTAAACTGACAAGGACTATAATCAGTCATAGTGATAAACATTATTTCATCCATCTGTCATTAATTATAGCAGTGCCCACCCGTGCTGCTATACTTAAGGGCTTGTCGGCATTTCCATTATAACCCCCCTTTCTTTTAGGTCCTGATTATGCACCACTGAAATCAGTGGGAGCTTTGCCACTAACTTTAATGGGAGCAGAAACAGGGCCTAAATCTATATAACCCAACTATAAAAATTTGTTTCAGGCTGAAACTTTGGACACAGGGTTTCACTTGAGAAACAAATTTCATTTACCCTATTGATTTTAAAGGAGCTGAGCTTTTTTAAAAAGTTTTGACTGTAAAAAGGTAGTGGATTTGAGGGAATTTTCCCATGTCTGTTACTCTAAAATAGTTGTTAATGTGGACTAGTGTTTATAGGCTACCTTGCATGTGTGTTGCAGTTCAATTATGGTAAGTCTATATGTAAAATAGGCAGCTGTATCTACATGTGTAGTTCTTACTTGTTTCTTGATAGTTGGGCTGAGAAATTCTGGTGCCATGCTACCATGACCAAATCATGTTGCATCACCATTGGAAGTTAGACAATAGGAGCAAAATAAGGCCATGGCCATTCCCATCCCATCCCATTATCATAGCATCTTGGCTATGAGGGAAAGGTAAAGTCCCTGCCGCTCTGTCCTTTCTGATTCTAGGAACGGCTGTTAGCTTTGAAGCGCAGCATGTCGTTTATGCAGGACATGGATTTTTCTCAGCAGGCAGCTCTTTTGGGTGATGAAGACACAGCTGTTGAGGAACCTGTTCCTGAAGTCGTTCCTGTACAAGTAGAGACTACCAAGAAATCCAAAAAGCCAAGTAAAGAAGTTATTAGGTAAAGGTCTTAATGGAAATGCATACTGCTTTGTGGCAGCTATTGTACTCTCGATCAATGCAGCAGGCCAGGCTTGGGTAAGGAGTAGGGTTTTGCAGTTTTGTGTTTGATACTTGAAGTAAAACAATGTTAACATGAAATTTGATCATGCAGTAGTTTCACAGCTTGATGATTCCAAATCTATAACAAACCACATTGCTTCTAAGGCTGAATATACCTCCCTCTGCAAACTAACCTGACATGGCTGTTGATGAATAGATAAATATTTTCTCCTCCTCTTTTACGTGCTCTAAAATTGAGATCTGACTTTATTTTAATGGTGGCTTAAAGCCTCTGTCACTTTTTATCATCACATTTCCCAAAAGTTCTTGAAGTTGCAGAAATAGTTCCTGTGAGTAATGTCAAACCTACTGAGAAATTTTGAACTTCAAGTTTTAAAGGATGACTGTTTTGACACCAACGTTATGAAATAGATGTTGCAAACAAAAGTCCAAAATTAGTAAATAGTACAGTTTTTTTGAAACTGAAGGTTTGTGTATCCCTTTAAACACGTTTTATGAGGGTTTTTTCTTTTCCCCTCTTGTTGTTTATAAGGGTCTTTTTATCAAAGGAAACAGTAAAACTAGCAGTTTTGTCAAATGAACAGAGTAAACACACTAGAAAAAATAGTAACTTTTTTGCAAATATTTTTCAGTTAAGGTAATCTTACCTATTATGATTAGTAACTATACTAGGTTCAAAATTTCCAGTCAACTATTGCTTTTTTTTCCAAGCTTATGGTGTCCCTTTAAATATAAAAAAATTTAGAATATAATCTGCCACAGCGATTTTTGGAACAGACCTGGTGATTGACAGCTCTGGTAATCATCGTTAGTGTCTAATGGAAGAAACAGGAGATTAATTTAGCAGTTCTGTCTGTGTGCGTTTGAGAGAGAGACAGAGGTGTGGGGTTGAAAATAGACCTCTTCAAATGTTTGAGTGTTTGCATTGACTGGAATTATTATACAGTAGAACCTCAGAGTTCTGAGCACCTGAGCTACGAACTGACCGATCAACCACACACCTCTTTTGGAACCAGAAGTATGCAATCAGGCAGCAGCCAAGACCAAAAAAAAGAAGCAAATTCAGTGCTGTACAGAACTGTGTTAAATGTAAATTACTAAAAAATAAAGGCAAAGTTTTAAAAAAAGATTTGACAAGGTAAGGAAACAGTTTTTGTGCTTGTTTCATTTAAATTAAGGTGGTTAAAAGCAGCATTTTTCTTCTGCCTAGTAAAGTTTCAAAGCTGTATTAAGTTAATGTTCAGTTGTAGACTTTTAAAAGAACTACCATAAAGTTTTGCTCAAAGTTATGAAAATTTCATAGTTATTAATAACCTCCATTCCCAAGGTGTTTGTAACTCTGAGGTTCTACTGTAGTGGGAGAGAGTTGTACAACAGTGTAAGTGCTAGTGCTTTCATTCATAAAACTGGTTTATTTTTCATGGGCTTCTTGATGGAATTGAGGAGAATAAACTGGAAGTAGAATTCTGTTAATGGGAATACAAACTCAACATTTACATACAAAATAAGGAGGAGCATCTTCATTTAGGTTTGTACAGTGCCCAGCACAATAGGGCCCAAATACTGATTAATTCTTACGGCCCCCATTACCATAGTATCTGAGGACTTCGTAGTCTTTAATTTACTTATTCTCAAAACACAGGCAGTCTATGGCAGAGCAGGGCATTGAGTCTCCCAGGTTCCAGGCTAATGCCTTGACTACTGGACCATCCTTCCTTTTGGTGCTCTACCAAAGTATAAACTCAGATAACTGAATTACTAGTCTCAAATTCCATCCAGGAGATCAAATTCTGAAGTGGTTTGCACCTTCTCCTGGTCCCCTCAATGTTTATATAACTCCCTTGGGCTTAATTACTTAGATTCACACTCATTTACCAACTTACATCTTGCACAACCTGAAGGGCTTGATCGTGTACCATTAAGGTCAGCAGGAGTTCTTCTGCAATGGGAGCAAAACCGGAACCTAAAGGTACATGTTTGTACAGCCATGACTCATGATAAAAAAGGGGAGAGGGAACCCTTTAGGTTTTTTCCAGTAGAATGTTGTGAAGTAAAATTTTTTAAAAAAATTTAAGTTACTTTGGAGTTTTTTAAGTTCCATTTTTCAAAAGTAATTTAAGCATTTAGAATCCTAAGTGCCTGAGTCACTTTTGAAAATGTCACTGATCAAGTTTCCTGAACAGAAGTGTAGAAATTTGACACACTCAACATTGGACGGAGTCGGAGAGACCTAAGCTTTTAATGTTTTTAAACTATTAGTTAATGGGATATAATATTATCATTAGGGCTATCAAGTGATTAAAAAGAATACAATATCAAGATAACAAAAGATAACAATAATAGAATACTATTTATATAAATATTTTTGGATGTTTTCCATTTTTTTCAAATATTGATTTCCGTTGCAACACAGGATACAAAGGATACTGTGCTCACTTTATATTTATTTTTTTATTAATATTTGCACTATAAAAATAAAAAAATAGAATTTTTCAGTTCACTCAGGACAAGTACTGAAGTGCAGTCTCTTTATCGTGAAATTTGAACCTACAAATGTAGAATTATGTGCAAAAAAACCCCTGCATTCAAACATAAAACAATTTAAAACTTTAGAATCTTCAAGCCCACTCAGTCCTACTTCTCGTTCAGCTAATCGCTGAGACAAACAAGTTTGTTTACATTTGCAGGGGATAATGCTGCCCGCTTCTTGTTTACAGTGTCACCTGAAAGTGAGAACAGGCATTCGCATGGCACTGTTGTAGCTGACATTGCAAGATATTTACGTGCCAGATGCACTAAAGATTCATATGTCGCTTCATCTTCAACCACCATTCCACAGGACAAGCGTCCGTGCTGATGATGGGTTCTGCTCAATAATGATCCAGTGCATGTTCATTTTCATCATCTGAGTTAGATGCCACTGGCAGAAGGTTGATGGTTTGTTTGGTTTTTTTCGTGGTGGTTTGGCTTCTGTAGTTTCCACATCGGAGTGTTGCTCTTTTAAGACTTCTGAAAGCCTTCTGAAAGCTCCACACCCCGTCCCAATCAGATTTTTGAAGGCACTTCAGACTCTTAAATCTTGGGTCAAATGCTGTAGCTAACTTTAGAAATCTCACATTGGTACCTTTGTAGCATTTTGTCAAATCTGCAGTGAATGTGTTCTTAAAACGAACAACATGTGCTGGGTCGTCGTCCGAAACTGCTATAAAAGGAAATATATGGCAGAATGTGGGTAAAACACAGAGGAGGAGACGTATAATTCTCCCCGAAGGAGTTCAGTCACAGATTTAATTAACGCATTATTTTTTCAATGAGTGTCATCAGCATGGAAGCCTGTCCTCTGGAATGGTGGCCAAAGCATAAAGGGGAATACGAATGTTTAGCATGTCTGGCACGTAAATACCTTGCAATGCTGGCTACAAAAGTGCCATGCGAACGTCTGTTCTCACTTTCAGGTGACATAAACAAGAAGTGGGCAGCATTATCTCCTATAAATGTAAACAAACTTGTTTCTCTTAGCTATTGGCTGAACAAGAAGTAGGACTGAGTGGACTTGTAAGGCTCTAAAGTTTTACACTGCTTTGTTTTTGAGTGCAGCAATGTAACCAAAAAATTTACATTTGTAAGTTGCACTTTCATGATAGAGATTGCACTACGGTACTTGCATGAGGGGAATTGAAAAATACTGTTTCTTTCTATCATTTTTACAGTTCAAACATTTGTAATAAAAATAAAGTGAGCACTGTACACTTTGTATTCTGTATTGTAATTGAAATCAATATAATTAAAAATGTAGAAAAACATCCAACATGTTTAATAAATTTCATTTGGTATTTTATTGTTTAACAGTGCGATTAAAATTGCAATTAATCGCGATTAATTTTTTTGAGTTAATCGCGTGAGTTAACTGCGATTAATGGACAGTCCTAATTATCAGACAATCAAGGATATTTTGCTCAATATCGTATGAACCTGTGAACTTTTGCATTTTTCTGTAAATGGGACTTCTGGAATATTTGCCTTTTATACATCCCATCTGAATGTGGGCCACTAGGTTTAAGGGATTCTGAACTGATGTAACTTGCATGCTGAGTGATTGGAAGGATCACAGAAGGGGAAAAAAGATTGGTGTAAGGAAATCTAACTGTGGATTTGATTTAAATCATGATTTAAATCTCTAGTCAGTCAGACTCGATTTAATCATGAATTTCTTCATAAAAGTACATTCTTGTTATAACCTTAATACATATTCTTCACAACTCAGAGATGTAGGTTTCATTTTTAGAAGGAACACACTATACATTTTTAAAGTGATTTATTTTGAAAACTTTTCAGATTAGTTTTACAGCTATATCAGAAAATGAATGATTGTTTGGTTTTTCATTTACCAAAGGTAATTGACCTAAAACAACAACATTATGTATTCTCGATTTTTTTCTTCAATCGCAAACATAATATTTTAACAAAACAAACATCTGAATTTTTGAATTTAGTTAAACATTCAAGTTTTTTAAAATCAGGTTTGTTTTTTTAAAAAATCTTTTAAACTAAAATATTTAAATGAAATATATTTTTTAAAAAAACAAATCGACTGTGTCAGCCAGGTTAACATGAGAAATTTAAAATACTGGCTTCTGCAGCTAACTCAATCGTCTTCACCTTCATTTTCCTGTTTGTTCATAATTTGGAAAAGAAAAACAAGCTTTCCTAGGTCCCAAACAGTTTCTCAATTTAGAATGAATTAGTCCAAAGGAAGAAAATACTCTTTCTACACCGGCAAAAGAAGATACTTCTGTTAAAAGTGAGATTATCACTTGAACAGTCTCTGAATCCAAGTGTTTAAGTGACTTCCACCAGTTCACTGGTGTGACTTTCTTTAAAACATTATCAGGCAACATATATTTCTTGAATGGTTCACCCTTAGCTCTGAAGTTTATTGTAGTTGGCATTATGGAGGGATGATTGCTGGATGTCCATGTCATAGCCAACTCCTCTTCAGCAGTTAAGGTTTGGCCCTATCAAGTATTGAGAATATTTGTAAGAAAATGAGCTGGAGATAGTGCTTGTCCCATTCATTTTTGTAATGCTTGTAATTTAACTCTGTCATTGCATATTTCTAGTTTTAAGACCTCACTCAGTTCCTTCCAAATTTCAACAGCGTCAGCAATAAAACAGCAATTTCCCTGCATTTTATTCAAAGCTACAGAAATAGGCTTCAGGGTACTCAGCATGTGGTCAACATTTCTCTTAAGCCCAGTGTTGAGAACTTTGGCTGTGACAGTGCCATCTATTTTTTTCGCCATTTTGTTCACAAACTGTCATCAGATTAGGCCAGATCTTGCTATAGTGCTCAAAACAGTCCACTATTGAGTTCCATCGCACGTCTTGTGGGAGAGTTTGCTTGGTTCCTCCCGCTTTTTTCAGAGCAGCTGCTACAAAGTGGTTGTTACGGAAGTATTTTGCAATTTCAACAACATTAGCCTTTCTTTCTGGAACACTGAAGTCTTTGGCTAGGTGGTGCACCAAATGAGCACTGCAACCATATGTTGTTAGCTTGGGACTCTTTACTCTCTCCTAAATTTCTTCACATCTTAGACACATTTGCAGCATTTTCTGTGACCAAGCTGCGTAATAGACATTTGACATTTTTTTCACAGTTTGTTAGAGCTTTTACTGCTACTTCTTGTAAGTATTCTGCTGTGTGTGCATTTCCTGATGTATCAATTGTTTCTGTGAGGAAGACATTCCCTTCTTCTGTTGTCTTCCTTACAGAAACAACTGATACATCAGGAAATGCACACACAGCACAAGCACGTACAACAGGATCATTGTGGACATTGCTCCACCCATCAAGACTCATGTTAACAACTTTACCCTCTAAACCTTTTGCACACTGCTCAATTTCTCTTTCATACACTTTATCCAGCAATTTGCCTGCGACATCTGCTCTGTTGGGTGAACTGTATCCTGGTTTTAATGACTGAACCATGTTAATGAAGTGTGGGTTCTCAATCATATGGAAAGGAGAGTAAGTTGCATAAACAAACTGGGCAATTTTTTCATCAATTACCTCTTTTTGTAATTTGCTGGTTCTTATCACAAACTTACCTTTTGGTGGTTTCTGGATGATGGAGATTTTTTTATTTTTATTTATTTATTTATTTTTGCTACAGGTGATAGACTGTGGCTATGTGGCATACAGGATGTGACTGAAACACTATCATTGGCAGATAACTCTGAAACTATAGAAAATGATGATCTTGAAGGTGGATAGTTTTCAGAATCCTGTATGTTGAGGATGGATTCTCCGAAACAAAATAAGTCAATGCAGTTATTTAATTATTATTACCACACTACTCCATTTAGTATTACTCATTGCATTCATTGACACTCAGTACTGCTGCAAAGGTGAAATTATAAAAGGAAGATCTGCCTATTTCAACTATTTATTTTTTATCACAACTGCATCTAAAATGATAGTACTATAGAGTAACAACTATATTTTTTGCTCAAACATGAGAATTCAAGAATAGTCCAGAAGGAAGACAGGCAGTCCTTAAGAAAAAAGTGTGAAATAAAAAAATTTATCAACCTGAAGATCCTGCATGTTCAGACATGTTCTTTTCATCATCTTCAACGCAGCTTTCTCTCGAGAAGGAACGCTTCTCATGATGTTGTTTCATTCGGGTAAACAGGCCTTGCATTTCTTTGTTGCTCTCTTTTCACTTTGCACACGTGCCTGGCTTGCCCACAGGTAGAGGAACTTCATTAAAGTATTCCCAAACTGGGTCTCTTACAGCCGGCTGCCATTATAGGTTTTTCCTTCTAGTGAGAGAATGGTATGGTAGATCTCAAATCAATGAATGCTACACTCAGAAAGACTTCTGGAATATGCTGCTGAAAGAAGTTACATTTTTGTTTCAACTGCCTGTCCCTTCCTTCTCACATTTATCTCCAGACTTCTTCTCCTTATCCAGATCTATTCTGTCCCCAACAGTCTTCTATTCATTGAACTTTTTGAAACTTTGGACTTTTAGAGAGAGGTAAGGGATTGACTCTGTGTATCCAAATTTACATAGGGACAATAGGGTTGAGGTCTGTTATTTCTCACCTCTACTTTTTATTTATTTATTTATAAACAAACAAACATTTTTGCTGTTAACAAGCATGTTCTCTCTGGAGACACAAATCCACAGTTTGAAAACTGCAAAACTAAGCATCTCTGGTATCTTCTAGACTGAGCACTGAGTCCCATTGGGTAGATAGAAAGATTAACCTAAATAATCTACACAGAAGCCCCTGGTACCTCATAAGGTTTTTTCCTCAAAAAGCATTTTATCAAAAAAATCCAATTTAAATTTAAAAAATTCAATTTTATTGATTTATTTGTTTTAAAAAATCATTTATTTTTATCCACCCTGAAATCTAATTTACACAGCACCTTACATAGCACCTGAGAAGTGGCTCATGGTGCCTAGTGACCTTATAATTCATAAGCCTCTTAGACCGAAAATTATTCTTTTAAAATGTATATAATACAGAGATGATGTGTTCTGTCTGTTCTTCCACAACATTCCCTTTCTATACTTTTTTGCATTTATGTATGAAGTAGCTCAAACTGTGTGTCCTGTTCCATTAATGTATGGTTTGTGATTCCATTTGTATTTAGCTGCTTGTAGCTATTTTAGTTAAAAGGGTTCAACTGAAAAGTAAAGTTTAAAATTCACACTTGCCATCAGAAACAAGAATGTGTGATGGATGTTGATTAATATGAAACATTAGATGTTTCACTTGTTCGTAGTAATATAGAAATGACTAAAATCGTGAAGGAAGTTGGTTTTTTGTCTACTCAGTTGTCGTTTCAGTACTTCAAAGTTATGGTAGGACTTTTATCACGTGTGAGACTTAAACATATAGACAAATTGACGCTACGAAGAAGAGTGGATTTTTAAAATGTTGGTACTACTTAGCTAGCAGTCACAAAACTCAATTTGCTATTGTTTTGAAAATGGGTTTGGTTCTATTTTTATTTGAACAACTTGTACTTTGTTTTAGTTGCATATTTGAACCTGAAGGAAATGCATGCAGTCTAACAGACAGCACTGCTGAAGAACATGTCCTGGCCTTGGTGGAGCATGCAGCAGATGAAGCTCGAGACCGGATCAACAGATATCTACCAAACAGCAAGGTCTACAACATGGTCAAGTCTACCATTTTATATAGTGTCTGACTTGTAAATATTTGTCACATCACGGGAAATAAGTTCTATGGATATTACTTATATTTCTGGAGTGTCATGAAGTCTATGGCGGGTCAAATTCATCTTTTATGGAAGGCCAATAAAAGGACTGTATTACTTAAGTCCCATTTAAGCCATTTAATTAGGGGTTCAGTGTCTCTTAAGACTAAACTCGATAAGTTTCTGGAGGAGATGTATGATGGGATAATATGATTTTGGCAATTAATTGATCTTTAAATATTCATGGTAAATAGGCCCAATGGCCTGTTAGATGGGGTGGGATCTGAGTTACTACAGAGAATTCTTTCCTGGGTATCTGGCTGGTAAATCTTGCCCATATGTTCAAGGTTCAGCTGATCGCCATATTTGGGGTCGGGAAGGAATTTTCCTCCAGGGCAGATTGAAAGAGGCCCTGGAGGTTTTTTGCCTTCCTCTGTAGCATGGGGCACGGTCACTTGCTGGAGGATTCTCTGCTCCTTGAAGTCTTCAAACCATGATTTGAGGACTTCAATAGCTCAGACATAGGTGAGAGGTTTATCGCAGGAGTGGGTGGGTGAGATTCTGTGGCCTGCATTGTGCAGGAGGTCAGACTAGATGATCATAATGGTCCCTTCTGACTTTAATATCTATGAATCTTAAGTGGCATGTAGGTCTCATGTCAGAGCTCTGCGGAATTTCACCAGGAGAAAATAGTCAGATAGTTAGGTTAGCTGCCTTGGAGTCCTTGCCCTTAGAGATGACTGTGACAGAGTGGCAGGATTCTCTTCTTGTTTACCACGTTAACAGGTAGCTGGTGGTAAATTTGCATTTGTATGTATTTGAGGGTTATTAGGAATTCTTTTCCCCCTTTGGAGTTCATCTTTACATTTTCCTGACTTCCTACTTTAGGTAGAGATCCCAGTGCGCTGCCCCCCAACTCTTTTTGGTTCTCTAGTTGCTGACTACTGCTCACCACACATAACGCATCTTGAGTGATGCTACATAAAGAAGACAGATACCCTGCCATCTGCACCTGGGTGTTGGTGAGCCTGGGGCACTAACAGCAGGCTAAACTGTCTTGAACATGGCTCCAGAGAAGGTTCAGTTATAACATAGATGTGGATACATGGGTACCCTTACAGGCTGCATAGTTGTCAACTACATCATTTAGGGGGGGTCTCCTTTATTAGCTGCCACTAAGGCCAGCATAAATGGTGAGCCCAGCTTTGTGACCTTGCCAAGTTTCCACAGCCATCGATGGTGGAGTAGGTGTGACAAGCTGTTTTGGGGGGGGCTGTACTATTCAAGGTTGTGCTGTGAGTTGTGTGGGTGCTGTAGGAAATAGCAACTTGGGGAAATTTTGAAGACTGCAGGACTCTCTGCTTATAGCAGAGTCCTGAGTAGCTCCAGTCCTCCATTGAGGCAGACATTGAGGTTTACAGAAACTGTTTAATTTTATCATGTGCAGACTTAACATTGTAATGAAGCTTCATTTTCATTTTCCGTTCCACACCCCCATCTCTTATGTGTCGTAGGATGGCAGGAGTTCCTAGAGACTGCTTTAGCTGAAAAGGCCCAGGATGCATGTGCATTCCCCATCCCCTGTCCCAGTCCGTCTTGCTCCTCTGCATTTGGTGGTCATTGCAAGGGAAAGGTTTGCTGGAGAGCTTGGATGGCGGGGATCAGGGCATAACTGGCAACTTTAACTGCTTACTTTCCTGCATCTTACCTCCCTGACTGTTAAGAGGAATTGCAGTAAGCACAGTTGATTCAGCAAGGGGGGCGGGGAAGGAGAGAAGCTTTAGTTTCCTACTGGACCTTCTGCTTCATTGTGTCACTAGGAGGGCATACTGGGAATTGAGGCTCTTCTGGAAGCTTCCAAACAGACCTTTGAAAGCCACATGCAGCAGCAGTCGTGTGTGAAACAGCCAGTTGCCAAACTCTGAAGAGGGCTAGTTGATGCAGAATGTAACCAGCTCACAAGAAGAGGGGATGAGCTTGTGGAGAAGGAGTAAATTGCTCCATATGTGCAGCTTTTAAGGCCCTAGTACAGACCCGGTGGCTGTAGCCAGTGATGGCCCGCCCTCAAACCCTCTCTTGGTGTTGGTTGCTGCTCTTTTGTGATCTGGAGGTATTGCATTCTTGTGCATTCCCCCTTCCAGATGTGCATCACCCATTTTATTGTGTGTAATATGGAGTTTAATAAACTATTTAGAAATAATTTTCTCTTTGGCACTTCTTAAGAGAAGTGTCAAGTGCTTTAAGAAAGAAAATCATGAACTAGAAAGAGAGGGATATTTAATGTGAGATTTAAAGTAATAGCAGCAGGTAAGTTCCAAGTAGAAGAATGAAAGAGCACCCGTCCCTCAGATATTGGGAAGAGGCAGCTTTTTGGCCTTTTGGCTCAGATCGAGCGTAGTACTTTAATTTCTGCTTTACTCTGTTATCAGAATGTGGTGGTGTCTCTGCAAATCCTATTTCAGTCCTCTTCCTGATCATAGCTTGTCTTTAGACAGTCAGACATGTGCGATCAAGTAGTCCTCATCCTCTGATTAGAGTTTTTTTTCCTGAGGGCTTGATATAGCACCCATTGAAGTAATTGAAAGTTTGCTGTTTCCTTTAACCGAAGGAGAACTAAAGTCCTAAATTTACAGGGCGGGTAGACTTAGAGACACAAGATGAATTAGTTCATCTGATTCCTGTGATTCTGTAGAGGCTGGGTGAAGTGAGTGGCAAGGGAGCAGGAAGATGTAATGTCCCAGATACAGGATGGAGCAAGTGTTGGAAAGATGTGAAAACAAGCAGTTCACACTGGGTTGGAAATGGATGTGATGGAGGATGGGCACGATGGTCGCTTTTACTGGAACAAAGAGCAGTCTAGCCTTGGCAGCATGGACATGACAGCATGGGGTGAAATCTTGGCTCCTGTGGAGTCATTAGTGAAACTCCCATTGACTGCAGTTGGGCTAGGATTTCACTCTTACACTTCAAAGAGCAGGGATTTAGAAAGCTCATGAAGGAGGGAGTTACATTCTCTTGCTGACAGTTAAAAATCCTTATTGTTAGAAAATGGAACAAATGAAACTGAGGTCCAGAATTAATATGGGATTTCCTGCATGGGGAGCAAGTTTTAGGTCTGAGTTAAGAGTAAGAAGTCAGATAAGGGACAAAGGATCATTTGTTCCAAAGGAAGTCTTCAATCTTTGAAGCATTCATTAGAAGGAAATTACTGTACAGCCAGGACTCTACATTCCTTTTTACTGAAAAAGGACTATAGAAGTGCAGTATAAGAGAAGTCAAGGTCAGCTAGGAAATTTTTTCAAAGAAGCCTGTGTAAACTAAAATCTTGGTGTTTTAAATTTGGATTATTTTGAGCTATAACTGTGACTATAAGGGCCACTCCTTTATCCATATACTTCTATTTACAGATGGGTTATCTGAAAAAGAATGGAGATGGATCTTTATTATTCAGTGTGGTTAATTCATCAGATCCGGAAGCAGAAGGTAAGTGTTTTTGTTCTTTTAACGGTGTATTTCTAATAACTATGGTGTAACAGGGTAGCTGGCCTCTCAAATGAAACAGGGTCCAGCTCTTTCCTGTTTCAGTCCAGGTGCACCCTAGTTTGGTGCAATGAGAAGGGCAGAGCTGCCTTTGAGCGTTATAAATGAGATACAGCCCAAAGGCTGGGGAGAGTTCAGAATCCAGGGTCCAGAAACGGGGAGAGAGCTCAGAAGAGCAGAGCTGGATTGAGAGCTTCAGGAAAGGGAAGCTCCAGAAGGAGGGAGCTGTGAGAGTTTGCTAGTGAGCAGTGGAGCCAGATCAGGCTGCTGGTGAAAGCAGGAGGCAGGAAGGCATTCGGGGAGTCATCTGCTAACTTTCCCTAGACAGAGAGCTGAGGCCAGAGAGGGCTGAAGGCTGAGAGCAACAGAGGGAGATGCCTCCTGCCTCTGTGAGCTGGAGAGATGAAGCCAGAGAGGGGTGACAGCTGGGGAATGATGGAGGGGTGAGCTCACTGATGTCTCCAGGCAAGAGCTGGAACCATACGTGGGAAGGAAACAGGGTGGAGAAGTACCACAGCTAGAGGGGCTGAGATGAGGCACGGTGAGAGATGCTGGAATTATTCCTGACTGGTGAGCCATGGTGAGTGACACTGGAGTGTACCTGAGGGGTGAGGTGTGGTGAGAGAGGCTAAAGCTTTACTTGGTGTGTTGATGGACTGTTGGGACTTAAGAGTGAATCTACTGTTTGGACTGTGCTGGGGAAATCTGGATTTTAGTTTTGGGACTTAGTCCTGGTCTGCACTTAAAAGTTGAATGGCATAGCTACGTTAGTCTGTGACTTAGTTCATCTTTCCTCATTGTAATTATTACAAAAAATTCTACATTTTACAGTTGCTTACAGTAGTTTGATGGGTTATAAAATCTAATATTGACCATATGTTGTTGTACATCTTTGTGACACTGTAAAGGAGAATGCCATTGTCCGGTAGTGCTGGAATGACAGAAGACACTGAATGTGGTTTAATTAGGCTGTAGCTTTATTCCTAAGTATCTGGGAGTACCCAGCAGATAGAATTGTACAGTGCAGGTAATTCCATAATCATTTACATATACCCAGGAGGTTGCTGGCAGGCCCTCCTCCTCTCTCCCCGCCCCCCTTACTGATCCTGGTCCCCAGCCAAGCTACTGCTGGGACCTTGCCCCTACACTCCAAATGAGGATTAAGTATAAGATAGGGGGTTTCCCTGCCATACCAATCATAGGAGTCCTGAACTCCCCCCACCACCTTTTCTGTTCTTTTAAAGAATACCTCCTTTAAATCCTTTCCCACTCCATGCTATCTGATCACCATATCCATACCCTATGGAGTACCTGCATTGGACTCCTGCCCCAGGCTTACATAATAAGTTGCGCCTAACGTTTTGATTTTTGCCCACTAAACCCCCAGCCTGCGGTGACGAAGGTAAAAAAACCCACCTCACCTTGGCCAATCTGGTGGTGAGGGAAAAATTCCTGCCCAGCCCTCTTCCACCCCCTCTTTGAAAAAGGATCAACTAGCAATTGCCCACAGTGGATTATGATAACTACTTCTGAGGGCAGGAGGATGGGTGCTGCTCAGCCTGGTCCAAGTAAAAGAGGACTTTTATTGCACAGATGTGGGCATAAATATCCACCCTCCAAGTGACTGGAATAGATGGGGAGGATGGGTTAGGGTACCCAGGCTGATGTGGTATGGAGCTGTTGTAGCTGGTAGCTCTGGTAAATCTCTAGTCCTTAAAGGGGCAGCACGTCTCTGACAAGTCAGACAAATGTCCCAATCTCTTAATCTGAAGTGAGGTCATTGTAAGTATAATAATGTGTTTTTCATGAAGTATGGAAACAGTGCACATTTATTAAAATAGTCCGCACAAGAGATGTTGGAGTAGTTTTTATGCAACTTTAGCAGAAAGTAAAGTCCACATAATCACAGTTACAATTTGTACATTAATTTAGGATTCTTCTTTTTTCATTGTAGCCTTGTTCTCTATAAACATATTACTGTTTACATGATTCATTCTACAGGTTCTATTTTTTTTGGACGCATGCAAAACTTGAAGCATGATGTAATACCTTGCTGTTACAGCTCTTGTGGCAAGAGGAAGTGTTAAAATGATACTGTGCACTTAAAAAAACCCAATAAAACAAAACAAACTTCTGGTTAAAAGATTAAAATTTAGCTATAGTGAATTGAATGTATTTGAAAATTAGAACAAGAACTTGGATTGTCGTGGCTGTACTTCATGCATATCATTTAATATTATGTTTTACTTTTATTTAGCTTTGTGGCATCTTCCATCATTGTGACAAGTATCCAAATACTCAATAAGATTATTTAATCTTAAT
This sequence comes from Chelonia mydas, assembly GCF_015237465.2. NCBI lineage: Eukaryota > Metazoa > Chordata > Testudines > Cheloniidae > Chelonia > Chelonia mydas. The sequence continues at coordinate 151,745,988 of NC_057850.1, forward strand.
TCCATAAGTAGGAACATACGAAATTTATACTAAGATATTTTGAAAAGATCGTTAAATGTATAATATGAATTTTTTTATTTAATCAAATTATTATAGAGGAAGAAACTCACCCAGTGGATCTGAGTTCTTTGTCAAGCAAATTATTACCTGGCTTCACTACACTAGGCTTTAAAGATGAACGAAGAAACAAAGGTAAATGTGTAGAAAGAAAATAGCTTAACTTTAGAGTAAGTGCTTGATCAAACTATAGAAAGCAAATAATTCCCGATTATTTCTGTCTCCAAATTTCTGGTACAGTTAGCTATTTTTAGAAATTATAGTATTTGCATTTGCAACTGAATACAAATGTTAATTATCAAAACAAAAAGCAAACTTAATGAAAATAGCAGTATTAAAATGCTATGTTGATTTCATTATTGTTCAGTTGACTGTAACCTCTGCAATAGAAATTTGTTTCTAAAGCTGCATACGTTTGGATGCTTTCTTGGAGTTAAAAAATAACTTTTTCTTCTTCAAGTAGTGTCCCTATGGGTGGTCCACTATAGGTGTCTGTATCCCTGCACTGCTGATCAGATAACTTTGGTAGCACAGGGTATATCCCTGCAATCATGTCATACCCGTTCACTATCAAGTGAGGGATCAGATAGTGAGATAGATGCAGTTTAACAGTACTCCTCTCGAGCTCCATATGGGACCCACGATCAACAGTGTTCGGGAATGTACCAGCAGATGGCACCACCACTATCTTGGTATGGCCACCCCTGGGCACCTCCACAGGCCATATGCCACCGCAATGGCCATACTGGGACCCCTGGGTGGCACAATAGCCTGCCTCACAAGCGTCAAGCATCACCTGACAACCCCCCAGGCACGCCCCCTCATCTGCAGCATCAAGGGCCTTAGCGCCTTGAGAAACTGAGGAGCAAGAAGAGGACACAGAGGATGAGAACACTTGAAGCCATATCTTCCTCTTCCCTGGACGAAGAGGTCATGCTTTCACCACCATCCATGGCAGACTGTTTCTTCCTGTTACAGGAGCTGGTGAAAAGTGTAGTGGATACCCTCCACATACCATTTGAGAAGGTCAGGTCAAAGACATGCATCACCAGCTCATCAACATACTCCACTCTTAGCCCTACTTGAAAATTGCCCTCCCAATCAACGAAGCGATCTTAGACCCGGCTAAAACGATGTGGCAAACCCCAGCATCTGTAGCCCCAGCGTACAAAAGGGCAGACAAGAAATATTATGTCCCCACAAAGGAATCAGAGTTACTTTTTTCTCCTACCCACCATCCAGTTCCATCGTGGTAGATGCTCTAAACTGTCATGGCTGACATCATCATTCCAGGGCAACACCCTATGACAGGAGTGGCCAACCTGAGCCTGAGAAGGAGCCAGAATTTACCAATGTACATTGCCAGAAAGCCACAGTATTCAGTATACAGCAGCCCCCCATCAGCCCTGCCAATCAGCGCCTCCCTCTCCCTCCCTGCACCTCCCGATCAGCTGTTTTGTGGCGTGCAGGAGGCTCTGGGAGGGGAGGCGGAGGAGCGAGGGCACAGCAGGCTCAGGGGAGGGGGCGGGAAGGGGTGGAGTGGGGGCAGGGCCTATGGCAGAGCCAGGGGTTGAGCAGTGAGCTCCCCCCGGCATATTGGAAAGTTGGTGCCTGTAGCTCCAGCCCCAGAGTCAGTGCCTGTACAAGGAGCCACATAGACTTCTGAAGAGCCGCATGTGGCTCCGGAGCCACAGGTTGGCCATTCCTGCCCTATGACAGAGACTGGAAGCACCTTGATCTCTTTGATAGGAAGGCGTATTCCTCATTTATCTTACAATTTCATATTGCCAGTTACCAGACACTCAGGACAAAATATGACTACATGGATTACAATAAATTACATGACTTTATTGACAAGTTGCTGGAGAGTTCTCAGGAATCCTTTTAAGGCCATCATTCAGGAGGGAAAACTGGTGACAAAAACATGGTTGCAGTCGGCCCTTGATACCACCAGCACAGCTGCCAGATCCATCTCCATGGCTGGGGTGAGGAGACTGGTGTCATGGTTCAACCTGTCGGGATTCCCAAAGGAGGTGCAGACGACAGTGGAGGACATCCCTTTTGAGGGTGTGAAACTCTTCTCTGAGAAGACTGACTCCTTTCTTCACATCTTGAAGGATTCCAGGGCCACCCTCAGGTCACTGGGAATCTACACACCAGGGCAAAAGAGATGTTTTAGCCCCCAATCCCAACAGAGGCCCTATTTGTCTCATTTCCCATCACAGCGCCACTATGAGCACCAGAGGAAAGAGAAAATTTACTAAATGTCAACCTTCTCGTTCTCAATCTTCATCCAACCCCCTGCCCCTGAACACCACTTTTGACAGGCAAGTTGTGGCGCTGCAACACCACTCCACACTACTGTCTGTGACAATGCACCCATTTGGCAGCGTTCCGTAGTGCCTTGGAGCACACAATATTGGACAGATAGATCCTAGAGATTATCCTATCTGGATACTCCATCCACTTCACCTTTCTACCCCCTCCACAATACTCTTCCCTGTCCCTCTTCAGGGACCCTTCTCACAAGAGTCTACTATGTTATGAAATAGATCAACTCCTGCAGTTAGGAGCTATATAACCATTACCTCAATATCTACGAGGCAAGGGATTCTTCTCTTGTTACTTACTAATACTCAAAAGGAAGGGAGGTTGGAGGCTTATTCTCTCCCCCAGAGCTCTTAACAAGTTTGTCAAGGCTCAGAAATTCAAGATTGTCATTTTACTGGCAATCATTCCATCATTGGAACAGAATGGCCCTCGACCTACAGGACACCTACTTTTCATATTTCAATGCTACCAGGTCTCAGATGATTTTTCAGATTTACTCTGGGACATGACCATTAGAGAGTCCTCCCCTTTGGACTTTCATTAACCCCAAAAGTATTTTCCAAAGTTCTCTCTGTGGTAGCTGCTTATCTACACTCACAAGAGATAATGATCTACCTGGACAATTGTCTCCTCGGAGCCCGGTCGCTCTAGGAGGCTGAGCGAGCCACTGATGCCACAATACACTTGTTCACAGAACTAGGCCTTCAGATCAACACCCAAAAGTCAACCCTCAAGGCCAACCTAGACATACTACAGGCCAAAGCCTTCCTACCTCAAGACAGGTTCCTATCCCTGGTCTTACTCATAGCTAAATGCAGTCTTCAAATACCATCCAGACTCTTGCCTCCAACTCCTGTGGCATATGGCAGCGAGCACAGCTGAGATACCACACACCAGACTCCACATGCGATGCCCACAACTATGGTTCAGTTTGTTTTACAGACCGAAAAGAGACAGTCTGGACAAACCCCTGTCATTACCTACCAGGATCAAAAACTTCCTGGACTAGTGGAAGAACCCAGCCAATGCTTGCAAAGGGGATTCCCTTCTTGCAGGCATCCCCATCGTTGCTGCTTACTCCTGATGCATCGATCATAGAATGGGGCACACATTTAAACAGCCTCATGACGCAAGGCAGATGATCACCTGCTGAGAGAGATCCCTACAAATCCACCTCCTCTAGTTGAGAGTGGTCTGGAATGCCAGTGCCCATTTCCTTCCGCAGATAGCAGGATCACATATGAAAATCCTAACAGACAACATAGCCTATATGTACTATATCAACTGCCAGGGAGGGACCAAGTCGTCCTCTCTATGCACAGAAGCAATGAAGCTATGGAACTGCTGCATCTCTCATAACGTCACCTTGTCTGCCGCTTACCTCCTGAGTATGCAGAACTGGATACAGGACAAGCTCAGCTGCAAATTCCCACACAACCATGAGTGGGAGATGCACCTGTCAGTACTTCACGACTTGTTCATATGGTGGGGAATACCATCCACAGACCTGATCGGCATTTACAAGAACAAGATGGGAGAGCACTCTCTGGGCCATGTACTCCTTTTCCCCAAGGACAAGGACTATTTTTATGCCTTTCCTCTGTTTCGTCTTCTGCTGAAGGTCCCGCTAAAGGTAAAGCGGAACAGAGCTCACATAATCCTGATTTGCTCTTACATGGCCAAGGCAGACCAGGTACCCTTACCTGATGCAGCTCGCAATGTGTCTGCTGATCTTCGTTCTGACCATTCCTCACCACCTCTCACAGGACAAAGGACAAACCGTACATCCCAACTTGGGGATTCTCTGCATCAAAGCATGGCTCCCACATGTTTCCAGCACCTAGAAAGCTCATGCTCAAAGGAAGTACAAGAAGTTCTATTACACAGTAGAAAGTCCTCCACATGACGCACTTATCTGTGGAAGTAGTCCAGCTTCAGATTTGGTGCACATCTCTCCAGTGTCAGCAACTCTTCCATGTATTCTGGAATATGCTCTGACCCTTAAAAAATTGGGGTTGTCCCTGAGCTCTCCCAGGGTCAAGCTAGCAGTCATTACAGCGTTTCACCAACCCGTAGAGAGGTACTCAGTACCATTGCATCCAACCGCCAAAAGGTTCTTTAAGGGTATAACAAGCCTCATCCTTCAACCTCCACTTCCACGAGGAGGCAGGGACCTAAACCTGGTACTGAAACGGCTGACCAGATCCCCTTCGAACTTATGGCCACCTGTTTGCTGCGTACCTATCAATAAAAATGGCCTTTCTGATAGCAATTACCTCAGCTAGAAGAATAGGGGAGATAGCAGCTCTGATGGCACATCCCCCCAACACAGCATTTTTCCTAGACAAGATTACACTCAGACTGCATCCAAAGTTCATTCTTAAGGTAATCTCCTCTTTTCATATGAATCAGTCAATTCACCTTCCCATCTTCTACCCCAAGCATCACCAAGACAAGAGGGAGGCCATGCTACATACCTTAGGGATCTCCTAACATCTAGCATTCTACTCGATAGGACAAGAGCCTTCAGGAAGTCCCCTAGGCTCTTCCTTTCTATGGCAGACAGATCTAAGGGCTCAGCAATATTAGCCCAAAGACTCTCCAAGTCGGTCTCTAATTCATATAGTGCTACCAAATTGCATAACATGATCCCTCCAGACTTGATACGTACATGTTCCACAAGAGTGATCTCCTCATCTGTCGCTTCCCTTAAGGATGTCCCTATCTGAGAGATCTGCAGAGCGGCAAAATGACTGTCAGTCCACACCTTCGCAGAATGCTGTGTGATCACTGGGGACTCTGCCTCTGATGCCACCTTCAGCTCTGCAGTGCTGTCATCTGTAACGGACCCGACTCAGAAGTCCCAGCCCTCCAAAAGGCATACTGCTCGGGAGTCACGTACGGTGGAGCATTCATAAGGGCCCTACTCAAAGAAGTTCCTCACTTTGTGCAGTAGTGATGATTCTTTGAGATGTGTGTCCCTATGGGTGCTCCACAATCTGCCTTCCTCCCCTCTATTTCTGAGTTCTCGTTTATGACTCAGCAGTAGAGAAGGAACTGAGGATGGTTAGCCCGCGCGCTGGCTAGCCTCGTGGCAAGGCACAAGGAGAGACGGTGCATGCACGAGCCCAGCAGACACTGCTACCAGAGTTTCCCGATCAGCAGCGCAGGGACGCAGACACACCTACAGTGGAGCACCGACGGGGATACAAATCTCGAAGAACCATCATTACTGCACCAAGTGAATAACTTCTTTCTGATGATTTGGCAAATAGCATTGCTTGGATAAAATGTACTGATGCTGAAAAAATGTGTAGTGGTCTGCCAAAATGTTTAGCCCCAACAGATCATAGGAGATTGGATTCAACATGTAAGTGTCACTTTATTAAATCTGTATGGAAGTGGGAGTGGTTCAGTGTTTATTGTTTAAGTTAATTTTGTAAAACCTGTCAATAGTTTTCGGTCTCCCATGATTTGGCAACTAACACCTCATAATATTTTGTTTTCTTGCTGAAGTCTGGAATTGAAGTTGTGGTTGTTAAATAAAAACACTGGTTTCAGCTAAATCATATTGGAATTAAATTAGCAAAAGAAAGCAAGGTGATCAACACAATGTGGTTTTAAGGTGGTATATTTTATGAATGGCCAGTCCTAAATATAAATGTTTTATCCCCGTGGATAGTAAGAAATGTCCTGCTTTCTGGTGGCATAATTGTGATTTCTCAGTGGTTCATAAAAATCAAACTTTAAAATCGTCACACTGGTTCTGTGGTCTTACACTGTCCTTTTGGCATTGGTCTAGGTCAGAACTTGATATAAAAGAACTGGATCTTGGACCAGCGTAACATTCTATACCTTCTTCAGGAAAGAAACAGGATTTATTTTCTTTCCAGATGAGCTTTTACACTCAAGATAACTTTTTCTTTTTCTCCTTTTTTTTCATTCTAGTCACATTTCTTACAAGTGCCAGTACAGCACTTTCAATGCAAAACAACTCTATCTTTCATGATCTGAAATCAGATGAAATGGAACTGCTATATTCAGCATATGGTGATGAAACTGGGATACAATGTGCCTTAAGGTAGGCATTTCTTTAACAATCTAAGCCTGTCTTATTTCCTTTGTGAAAAGAGATTTTTCCTTAGATTAGCAGAGATAATATTCCATATTGCTTTTTCACAGCAAATTACAGAGAGGTAATGCAGACTAATTCATAGAAGTAGGAGCTCAGAACTCCTGGATTTCTGGTAACTGCTCTGAAACTGGCTTACTGTGCAACTTTGAGCAAGCCTCTCTGCCTAAATTTTCCCAAGTTTAAAGTGGTGGTATTATTAACCTACATTACAGGGCTGTTAGAAGGCCTGCTTACTTAAGGTTTGACCACATTTTGAAGATGTAAAGTGATAAAGATTGTTAAAGTTTGCTAGTTTGGGTGCTGAAATATAAAAAGCTTTACAGGGTCAAACTGACAGGTAATTCTGTGACAAAAATAATGGGGTCTAGAAATTATTTTTCAGTGAACAAATATTTAAAGTTCTAACAACAGTTTGTACTAAATGTTGGTAAATCCTGTGTAGCTGGGGAGAAGCATCTAACATCCAGAGATCACGGCAAAATTTCTGAGCCCACGGTGTCAATAATGCCTGGCGTATGTATTCTGTGGTAGTACACGTGATCTTGCAAAGTAATGGTATAATTCATTAAATAAATATCACTGTTCTTTCTTTCTTCTATTACTAGAAAAGTACATAGAAAAAAATATAGAAAATATGTTGTGAGTCAGTTTTGCATATTTCTTTAATGAAGCCAAATGTAAAATATTTAGATCTTGCATGTTACTCTCAGACCTAATCAGGTTTCTGATGCTGTTACAGCAAACTATAATTTTTTTTATCTTTTTATAAACTCTTATTTCAAGTTTGTATGGTCTGCGTGGGAAGCAGTGGCAAAGCCATCACTTTCTGGAGAGGGAAACTGCTACTTTCAATTAAACAATCCTTTTAAAAGCCACAAGCTTCAGCTTAGTAAATGCAACCATGTTGAGTTTCTGATTAAATATTCGTTATCTTCATTTCCTTTAGCTTACAGGAATTTGTGAAAGATTCTGGAAGTTACAGTAAGAAAATAGTGGATGATCTTCTGGATCAGATTACTGGTGGTGATCATTCCAAAACCATTTATCAGCTAAAACAGGTAGGTCCTGGTTATGCAGAAGTGAAGTTAATCAAACAGTTTAATCAGCATAAGAATAGTCCTATTCTCATCCCTAAACATTCACTTCTGAGTATCATTATAAGGTTTCTAATTGATCAGGAAATTTTTTAACTGTTTTAAACACATAATATTTTGGGGAAAAATTAGTTATTCATAGTGTTAAAACAGTATAAGGAACTGTTTGGAAAACAAATTACCATGTTAATGCTGGGCTCTGTATTACCAGAGTTACAATGTCCATATTTAAGCAACATGAAATGTCTAAAGAAATTTCAGCTGTCTTCCAAATTCACCATATTTGGAGATCACTTCTTCCTTTGTGTGCATATAACATTAATAGGAAGTGACAGTCACACAACCATGAGAAAACAGTCTAACAGGGAATTGCAAAACTGTTTCCTGTTATCTACACTCTAAAAATCACTCTGCTTTCAAGAATTGCCCGTATAGATGCAGTGTTCTAAGAAAGGCACATCTTTAGTGTGCAAGCACAGATGTTTCCAGCAAGCAGCCTTTATTGAAATCCTCCTCTCTCTTACTCCTAGCACCGGATCTGAGGTTATTGACCAAACAAAGTGAGCACTTCTTCATTGGTCTGTAAAGTACTAACTTTTGAACACAGCATCTAATCAATTCCAAAATTTCACACAACGTTCTGGGTGTCAGTGGGCAGAACCCTGTTAATTTTTGGTGAAAATGAGAACAGGAAAGTGGGGGATCATACAGAGCCCCTGGCATGGGGATAGTAAATGGGGGACCCTGGCATGTGGGGGCACACAGAGCCTCCTGGCATGAGGAGGGGTGTGTGTATGTGGCGGGCAGACAAAGTCCCTGAAATAGAGGGAGGTGGGAGGGTAGCAAACAGGGAGCTTTTTTGCAGGGTGGGGCAGGGGGAATGGAGGAATGTAAGGAGCCCCTAATATGTGCAATGAGTTTGGCCTACAGAAGTAATAAAGTGTGAGACCCTCTACTGAAAAAGAGGTGTGGCTTGAAACACCCTTCAATTCCTGCCTGGCCACAGAAAAACCAGTGCAGTGATTTCAATGCTTCCCTGATCATTTTTTTTTTTAAATCTCTCTCTCCTCCCCTCCTTCCCCTTTTGTGCTCATTTGAGCATTGTTTTTCTCTATAGTATATATTGTACTCCTGGGGGAATTCTGCACTAAAAATTATGTGCACAGTATTTTTAAAATTTGCATATATTTGTCAAAATAACACTAAATAATCACATCAGTTTCAATCACGGTGGATTTGATTTAAATCATGGTTTAAATCACTAGTCAGGAAGACCTGATTTAATCATGGATTTCTACATAAAAGTGCATTCTTGTTGGTTGTTATAACCTTAATACATATTCTTCACAACTCAGAGATAGATTTAGGTTTCATTTTTAGAAGGTACATACTGTATGTTTTTAAAGTGATTTATTTTGAAAACTTTTCAGATTAGTTTTACAGCTATATCAGAAAATGAATGATTGTTTGATTATTTCATTTACCAAAGGTAATTGAAGCAGATATTTATGAAGTCATTGGGAGGTAAACTATCTCCAATTCAACAGATTAATCATTAATATTTGGAGGATTTTCTTGCCATGCTGTATTAGAAAGAGAATATCACCAGACAGACATTTAAATTGCTTTATTTAACTAAAACAACAACATTATGTATTCTGGATTTTTTTCTTCAACAGCAAACATATAATATTTTAACAAAACAAGCATATGAATTTTTGAATTTAGTTAAACATTCAAGTTTTTTACATTCTGTCTTGTTTTTCTGAAAATTGTTTTTAATTAAAATATTTAAATGAAATATTTTTTTAAAATGACTGTGTCAGGTCGACACAGGTCACCGTGAAAAATGTAAAATATTGGTTTCTACGGCTAACTCAGTCATCTTCACCTTCATTTTCCTGTTTGTTCATAATCTGGAAAAGAAAAACAAGCTTTCCTGCTTTTTCAGGTCCCAAACGATTTCTCAATTTGGAATGAATTAATCCAAAGGAAGAACATATTTTTTCTACAGCAGCAGAAGAAGCTACTGCTGTTAAAAGTGAGATTATCACTTCAACAGTCTCTGAATCCAAGTGCTTAAGTGACTTCCACCAGTTCACTGGTGACTTTTTCTTTAAAACATCATCAGCCAACATATATTTCTTGAATGGTTCACCCTTAGCTCTAAAGTTTATTGTAGTTGGCATTATGGAGGGATGATTGCTGGATGTCCATGTCATAGCCAACTCCTCTTCTCTTCTTCAGCAGTTAAGGTTTGACCCTGGTACCGAGTATCGAGAATATTTGCAAGAAAATGAGCTGGAGATAGTGCTTGTCCCATTCGTTTTTTAATGCTTGTAATTTATCTCTGTCATTGCATATTTCTCGTTTTAAGATCTCACTCAGTTCCTTCCAAATTTCAACAGCATCAGCAATTTCCCTGCATTTTGTTCAAAGCTACAGAAATAGGCTTCAGGGTAGTCAGCATGTGGTCAACATTTCTCTTAAGCCCAGTGTTGAGAACTTTGGCTGTGAGGGTGCCATCTATTTTTTCTCCATTTTGTTTACAAACTGTCATCAGATTAGGCCATTTCTCGCTATAGTGCTCAAAACAGTCCACTACTGAGTTCCATTGCACGTCTTGTGGGAGAGTTAGCTTGGTTCCTCCTGCTTTTTTCAGATCAGCTGCTACAAAGTGGTTGATATGGAAGTATTTTGCAATTTCAACAACATTAGCCTTTCTTTCTGGAACACTGAAGTCTTTGGCTAGGGGGTGCATCAAATGAGCACTTCAGCCATATGTTATTAGCTTGGGACTCTCTTCACCCTTTTCTAAATTTCTTCTCATCTTGGATACATTTTCAGCATTTTCTGTGACCAAGCTGCATAATAGACATTTGACATTATTTTTAGTGTTAGAGCTTTTACCGCTACTTCTTGTAAGTATTCTGCTGTGTGTGCATTTCCTGATGTATCGATTGTTTCTGTAAGGAAGACATTCTCTTCTTCTGTTGTCACATAAGCACATACAACAGAATCATTGTGGACATTGCTCCAGCCATCAAGAGTCAGGTTAACAATTTTACCTTCTAAACCTTTTGCACACTGCCCAATTTCTCTTCCATACACTTTACCAAGCAGTTTGCCTACGACATCTGCTCTGTTGGGTGGACTGTATCCTGGTCATAATGACTGAACCGTGTTAATGAAGTGTGCGTTCTCAATCATACGGAAAGGAGAGTAAGTTGTATAAGCAAACAGGGCAATTTTTTCATCAATTACCTCTTTTTGTAATCTGCTGGTTCTTATCACAAACTTATCTGTAGTTGTTTCTGGATGATGGAGTTTTATTTTTTCTCTTTGCTACAGGTGATAGACTGTGGCTATGTGACATACATAATGTGACTGAAACCGTATCATTGACAGATAACTCTGAAACTACTGAAAATGATGGTGCTCTTGAAGGTGGAGAGTTTTCAGAATCCTGTATGTTGAGGATGGATTCTCCGAAACAAAATAAGTCAATGCAGTTATTTAATTATTATTACCGTAATACTGCTCATTTAGTATTACTCATTGCATTCACTGACACTCAGTACTACTTCAAAGGTGAAATTGTAAAAGAAAGATCTGCCTATTTCAGCTATTTATTTTTTAATACAACTGCATCTAAAATGATAGTACTATAGAGTAACAACTATATTTTTTGCTCAAACATGAGAATTCAAGAATTGTCCAGAAGGAAGACAGGCCGTGCTTAAGAAAGAAGTATGTTATAAAAAAGTTTACCAACCTGAAGATCCTGCATGTTCAGACATGTTCCTTTCATCATCTTCAACGCAGCTTCCTCCTAAGAAGGAACATTTCTCATGGTGTTGTTTCATTTGGGCACCCAGGCCTTGCATTTTGCACGCATGCCTCTCTTACCCACAGGTAGAAGAACTTCCTTAAAATATTCCCAAACTGGATCTCTTACGGCCTGCTGCCATTATAGGTTTTTCCTTCTAGTGAGAGAATGGTATGGTAGATCTCAAATCAATGAAGGCTACACTCAGAAAGACCTCAAGACTTCTGGAATATGCTGCTGAAACAGTTTCACTTTTGTTTCTACTGCCTGTCCCTCCCTTCTCACATTTATCTCCAGACTTCTTCTCCTTGTCCAGATATATTCCACCCCCAACAATCTTCTATTCATTGAACTTTTTGAAACTTTGGACTTTTAGAGAGAGGTAAGGGATTGACTCTGTGTATCCAAATTTGCAGAGTGACAATACGGTTGAGGTCTGTTGTTTCTCACCTCCATATATTTTATTTTATTTTAAAACATTTTTGCTGTTATCAAGCATGTTCTCTCTGGAGACACAGATCCATAGAATCCACAGTTTGAAAACTGCAAAACCTAAGCATCTCTGATGGTATCTTCTAGATTGAGCACTGAGTCCCATTGGGTAGATAGAAGGATTAACCTAAATAATTTATACAGAAGCCCCTGGAACCCCATAAGATTGGGTTGCTAATCCTATTGGGACTCATTTACAAAACACTTCTTTAACATTACGTTAATATATTGTCTCATAGTATAGAATTAGAATTTATAATCCCTATTCAATGATGGAATATCTTTGAGCTATAGTGTATCTTAATTAAAACGACCTTTAGATGGGTTTTTCCTCAAAAAGCATTTTATCAAAAAAATCTGATTTAAATAAAAAAAAATACTACTTTTTTATTTTAAAAAAATTGATTTTTATCCCCCCGGGTTTCAGTTATTTTGATGATCAATTTCAAAATGCCTGTCAGCAAGTATGTCTTTAACAATACAGACAACAAAAAAGTTTCCCCCAGGAGTAGAGTGAAAGAAACCCCTACGACAGCCAGCTCTTGTTTCTCTGTTATGCTTTTGTTGGGGCCTCAGTCTTGTTATACTTATAAGAAGCACACGGGATCTTTATAGGGAAGAAGGCAGCACACCACATTTATTGAGAATACAACAGTTAGCATATGTTTTTCAGTCACACACAGACAGTCAGAGTCCTGCCAGGTGATGTTTATAGTTACCAGTCCAGAGTCTGGATCAATCTAGTGGCCAGCCAGATTGGTCGCAGAGGGGAGCAGGGCTCTGGTCGCTATCCGATGCTCCTGGAGTGTGGCAAGACGAACCCAAAGTCCCATGGCCAAGCACCCTGTTCTTATAGGTTTTTTTTCTCTGTTGAAGTCTATGGATTTTGCTGTATTAGTTTGTGACTGGTTACTCCTTAAGTGGTGTATCTTTTGTCATTAACATTCCAAAAACACCTCTGAGAGGGTCATCCTTTCCTGGTTTCAGTTTAATCAATTGTCTTTAGGGGTGCCAGCTTCCACCTCAGGGTCATCAATCTGCCCTTCCTCAGTCATGGGGTTGCGCGTTGATGGTTCTTTGGCGTCAACCAATCTCGATAAGTGTCTTCGCTCCTCCTTTCTTGACCTTCTGGTTAACAATGGCCTTCACACCTTATCTTTTCCTGATGCATGCATTCCTCATTCACCCAGTCTTTTACAGAGACCAAACAGTCTTTTACAGACACTTTGAGAATACAAATAGTAGTATTTTATATCGAGCAAAAAGGCAAAACCTTGCTAAGTTTTATAACCAAGACAATTTACATTGAGATCCAGGCCTTCAATGTTCCTCTAATCTACTTAACATAGACACAATACAGAATCCTGTCTCTTACTAACTAAACCTTAAAACAAAAAACTAAAGAGGGCCCAATTTGTAATGCATATGGGAAAACAGAATCTCATAGTCCCAGAGGGTCATTCCTTTCTGCTATTCAAAAAGGGTGGCTAGCAGGATGAAATCAAATCATACATTAATTCTTATAGTGCAATTATAAAATCCTGCTCCTACAGTCTGGGTGTATCATACGTGCCAGCTGAACACATCTTGGAGCCCCTCCAGTCTCAGACACCCGTCCCCTGAGCCCAGGGATACAGAGAGGGAAACAGCCAGATGTTGGATCCTGGGCTTGTACGCAGTTTCCTACACGCCGCCTCCTTCCTTCAGGACATGCTAGAAACCGCAGTTGCCCGGAACCCTCCAGCACCTGTTCCCACTTCTCCCTGGCAGTGTCCTATATTTGCAAGCTGGAGAGCCGGGCTCTGCTGGGTCCAGTGGCCCCTAGTGATGGCTAATAGCTCTACAGCATTAATTCTGTGCAAATTCTGCATTGCGTAGTGGCACAGAATTCCCTCAGGAGTAATAGCGCGTGTGGGTTTTTTTAACGAACAAGCAAAAACAAACAACGCCCAGTTTTGATGCCTACACTACTGCAGATGTGTACAACAGATAATAAGAACCTGCAAGAGTGGGGATTTATTTAGACAACTCTTGAACAAGAAAAGCAGTTAGACATCATAGGATCTGTTGTTCTCTCAGCTGACTTGACCATATGGATCCACACTCCATGCCCAACTTTCCTACTTCTGAATCCCAAGTTAAAGATTTCTGAATTACTGTACGTGATTGAAGGGTGGTTAGAGCCACGTTGCCATTCATTGTCTTGGAACCCAACTGGGAGGGGATTGAGGCAAGTGGCAATACTGGGCACTATTTGTTCGAAGCTTCCCAGGTTGCACATTGTGGGTGCGTTTCCCAAGACTGTGGATCCATGTGGGTAATCCTCTCAAAGAACCATAATTACAATGGTAAACAAAACTTTTTTTCTGGGGCTTTCTGCCAATGTATGACATAGGAATCTTTTTGTATATCTTTGTGTTGTCTATTCTAGAAAGCTCTTATGAAAAGTTAGTATATGTATAGATCGTGATCTCCAGGAGGGAGGAAATACAAATATTTTTTAAAATTAGCTTCTGAAACAATTTTTTTAAAGCAAAGCCGACCAGAAATGTTTTCTCTACATATAAAAAGAAACTGTTCAATATAAGCCTTTAAAAGTCCTTTTGAGCTATTAACTTGTACATCAAGTTGAAATCTTGTTGCAAATTGGAATTGCTAAACCCTTATTCTTAATGGTCAGTTTACATTATAAACACAGTTCAGCTATGTTGGTGCAAGTGGATTCGGCTTTAATACTACTAAATATCTTTAAAAATGTTAATATAATAGTCTGTTGTAGCTATTGTGCATTACAAAAGAAGGAAGTTCTTTCCAGTTTAACACTACAAAAGTCAGACTGATTTATTATTGGATAAAATGTAAATACATATGTAAGTTGTATATGAGGAGGAGAAATGGTGTAAAAAGAATTCAATCATAATTAAACTAACTACCAAATTGTAAAGCACCCAGGTGCTACGGCAGGTGTGTGAAAAATACTCGTTAAAACTACTTAATCCGCATTTTCTTTGAAGGGTTTAGACATACCTAATATTGTACACTAAAATCTCTGCCTGTGCTGAATGTAATTTTTAACTTTGTTTGCAGAGGAGAAACATTCCAGTGAAACCACCAGATGACGTTAAAGTAAGTTATACTGAGATACAGGTAAAAACCAGTGTTCCCTCTAATTTTTCCCCACACACGTGCAGAATGCATTTTATGTGGACCAAAATGGAGGTGATGTGACACACGTTTCCTTCATATTGGTGCACATAACCAAATTTATGGGGTGGGGGTGTGGCCGAGGGGTTTCGAGTGTGGGAGGGGGCTCAGGGCTAGGGCAGAGGATTGGGGTGCAGGGGTGTGAGGTCTCTGGTGGGGATGCAGGCTCTGGGGTGGGGGTGGGGCTGGGGATGAGGGGCTTAGGTCTGTGGCAGAGGGTTGGAGTGCAGGGGGTGAGGGCTTCGGCTCAGGGTGCAGGCTCTGGGGTGGGGCTGGGGATGAGGAGTTTGGGGTGCAGGAGGGGGCTCCAGGGCTATGGCGGGAAGATAAGCCCCCTCCCCAGGACGCGGCAGGCCAGGGGAGGGGCGCTGTGGCAGGTCTGGGCTGAGGCTGGGTTCAGGCTGCCCCCCCACCCTTCCCCCCCACTGGCAGCAGCAGGTCCAAGGCTGATTTGGGGCCAGGGGAGGGGCGCCCCTCCCCTGGCTGCGGCAGGTCCCCCCGAGCACCTGTGCAGCGCTAAAAATTGGCTGCTGTGCATCTGTGCAGCTTACAGGGAAGTCAGCTAAAAAACATTTATTGGAAGAATATATAGTAGGGGCCTTAGAACAGTTATTTCCAACCTGTAATTTAGAAAAGTACTTAGTGGAATATACCCCCGTCTCCCAAAATCCATTCTTTAATAAATATAAAGCTGAACAAACCATATACAGCAAGCTAGAAAGGGAAAGTGTGTTTTGTGAGGAGGGGCTGTTATACGCTGCTGCTGTTGCTAAAGTGGCTTACATTTGCCGTGTGTGTGTGTGTGTACGTGCTTATTAGAGCAATGTTGAAGCCTGACTATTTTAAAAAATTGTGCCTACCAACGAAATCACAAAATGCTAGAATGTTATGTGGGGGCACAAGTCCTGAACCCTGTGAAGTTATTGACTAGTTGATGGACTCCTTAAGAAGTAGAATGCTAAATTGTAAAGTGTTAACATCTTGACTGTGATTTGATGATTTAGGTTCTGCCAGTTCTCATAAAGGAAGAACACAGATTGCGCAATACCTGCCCAGATTCCTCCAAACAGATTATGGTAAGATTACATTTCCCTTTTATAAATTTTATATGGGCAGAAGAGAGTGGGGCTAAGTACTCTCTCTACTCCATGCCGTGTGTGTGTGTGTATTTGTGTGTTTAGGGGATTTAAATATATTATTTATATTACATTCTAGGTATTTGCAAATAAGAAAATCCAAACCCCTTCAATGGGGGAGAATTTTGATTGGTTTTACTTCAGTCATATCTTACAATTCTGCCTTTACTTTATAATTCAGATTTATGGCATCTGAAATTACTATAAAAAGAATGCAATAAATAACATCCAAACTTACATCATGTTTATGTAATTTACATTCCATAAGCACAAATACTACATTAATAAAGATTGTTGGTCTGTGCACTTAAATCTTGGTGGTCAGCCACTGATTGATGATGTTTGAGTTTCCATCCCATTATAGCAATGAAAACATGTAAATATTTTAGTTTTCACACTGTGGATCATGATTTTTTTTTTTAAATATCTTGTGGAAATATTGAATATGCTTGGTAGATTAGAGAACATAGTCTTTACCAGATAAATGCAATATGAACATAAACTCCAAATCTTGAATTTGATACACGATCATCAGCTGAAAAGTGTGCTGAACTTTTAAAATATTAATTTGCATTGTAGGTTTTCTAAATTACATAGGAGGTTATTTAGGATGGTGGGGGGCGGGGGAGGGAAAGCTCAGTGGTTTGAGCATTGGCCTGCTAAATGTAGGGTTGTGAGTTTAATCCTTGAGGGGGCCATTTAGGGATCTGGGGCAAAAATTGGGGATTGGTCCTGCTTTGAGCAGGGGGTTGGACTAAATGACCTCCTGAGGTCCCTTCCAACCCTGATATTCTATGATTCTATGATCTCCAAAAATTTGCACAAAACCCTGTAATATGTTTTGGCACTTTTTGATTGATTGCACTATACATGGGAGAATCAGATGTGGACTTGACTCTTTCTATATATAATTCCCATACCTTCTGTGAGGTCCAGATGCTGAAGCTGCTTTGGGCTCAGTACTCCCGTTGGCCTGAAGTCAGTGAAAGCTCTTCCCAGAGAGCAGCATTAGAATCAAGCCTTGCAACACTGTACTTAACCTGTTCTGACAGTGTGGGTTGTGCATGGGCTGTAGTAAAGTGGGAACTGAATTGTTTTAGCTTTTGAAAACTTAGAACAGTCAAAAGGATCAATGGAACAGGAATTGCAGTAATGTGTTCCTTAGTTTCTAATGGATCCATGTAATTCTTTGTTTTTTCCAAACACATGCCTAAGTGTATTTTCCTTTTTAAAAAAATCAGCGTTTGCGGCCCAACACTCGTGACCTGACACACGCTAGTTCTGTTTGAGCTAGCGTGCTTAAAAAATAGCAGTGTGGCTGCAGCAGCAGCCCAACCCCCTGGGTACGTACTCGGGTGGCTAGTTCAAGCTGCTGCCTGTTATGCCAACAGCCACACAGCTATTTTTAGCATGCTAGCTCAAGCAGAGCTAGCACATGTCTGACTACACATGCTGGGAAGCATGTTCGCAGTTGCAGTGTAGACATACCCATGGTGACAGCAAATAATATTGCTGTATTCCTTGGCAGTCAGCACTGAAGGACATGGCTAAGGATTTCATTTGAGGGTAATAGTTTCTGTAATCAATTTTAGAATGTATTCTGTGTACAGGTTTGCACTTGTGATCACTCGATATAATTCATACAAGTCCTGCCTGTTAGTTAGATTTGCAAAATTAATGTTGAAATGGCTGTCTTGAAATGCTGTATGCCATGATTCCCAAAGTAGGTGAAATGTGCACCCTCAGTGCTTTCCTGATATAAATGTTCATTGGGGCTCCACTCCTTTCCCTTTCATCTTCCTTCTGAGGATGCAGAAGGAACACTCATGGCTGATCCACTGTATACAATGCCATAAAGATAAGGAGGTGATGTGCTTAGAAGCCCAAGTTCTTAGCAAAAGTGGTTTCTCTGTCAGTCCATCTGCCCACTTGTATTTTTTACTAGAATTCATTTGTTACCAAGGGAGTCTGATCTGCCTTCTGTGAATGTTAAAAAATAGCTTTTAATTACTATTTCAACTGGACTAAGCCATTCTGTAGGACTCTTAGGTTGTTCATAGCACACAGGGATAATACAAGGTGGTAGTCAGTTTCCACTCAAAGGTTGCGTAAGTGGATTTAGACTACATGTATTCTCTCTTGCTATGAACTAGCAGGGATTCCAATACTGTTGAGTCTAAGGGCTTGTCTACACTTACATTTCATAGCACTGTACCTTGCTGGCTCAGGGGTGTGAAAAATCAGCCTCCTGAGCGCAGCAAGTTTGAGTGCTTTAAAGCGCTAGTGTGGACAGGCTCCAAGCGCTGGGAGCTATTCTCCTCACGGAGGTGGATTACCAGGAGCACTGGGAGAGCTCTCTCCCAGTGCTCACGTGTGACCGCACTCATGTGTGACCACACTCACACTTCAAAGGGCTGCTGCAGGAGTGCTCTCGTGACAGTGCTTTGAAGTTTCTAGTGTAGACGTGGCCTAAAATGGCCTCAACTGTGTGTCAGAAACATTTGTCATTGTGAGATACAAAACTGCTACCTCAAAGAATTCTGTTTGTGCCTTCACACAGCATTAGTACCTGAACTTAGGGCATGGCTACACTTGCAGTTGTAGAGCGCTGGGAACTAAACCAGCCTTCGGAGACTGCAGCAGGGAAAACGCTGCCGAGTGTTTACGCTCTCCGTTGGAAGCACACTGGCGTGGCCACATTAGCAGCTCTTGCAAGGCCACAAAGAGCAGTGCATTGTGATAGCTATCCCAGCATGCAAGTGGCTGCAACGTGCTTTTCAAACGCGGAGGGTGGGGTGGAGTGTGATGGGGAATGTGCGTGTGTATGTGGAGGGAGAGTGAGTGGGTTTTGGGGGGGCTGAGAACATGTCAGCATGGCTGTCTTGTAAGTTCAGACAGCAGCAGACCCCCCTCCCCTCGCGCTCTCGCTCTCTCGCGCTCGCTCACGCTCTCTCTCTCAAAGCAAGCAGCATTCCTCAGTAATGGTTCCTTTGTCCCAGAGCAGATAAGCAGCCAGCTGTCAGAAACTGAGCTTTGAAAGGGCATATCCGCATTCCTACAGTGAGTTCAAAACAACGACAAGAGTGGCCACTTGACTTATGGGACGTTTCCAGAGGTCAATGAGAGCGCAATAATGCAACACCTCGTTCACAGCGGCGCTCCAGCGGGGGCACAGCAAACGTTACTCCACTCGCCGAGGTGGAGTACCAGCAGCGCTGTAGCCGCAGAGTCAGGGCGCTCTACGAGCCTTGCCAGTGTGGACGGGTAGTGAGCTAGTGCGCCTGGGGCTCCTTTATTGCACTGTAACTCAAAAGTGTAGCCTAGCCCTTAGCTTCTAGATAAGATGTTGAATTTGAGAGAGCAGGCCTGCGATAATTCTTCAATTGAGACTTCTCAAACCAACCTTTATTGGGTTTTTGGGCTGCATGTTAATCACTTAAAGTTGGGGATCCATGTATGCGATGCTTAATGAAGAAAAAACTGTCACCGTCAATAGTAACTTCAGTTGTCTGGGATGATTGGTTGCCTGGAAACCACATTCCCTGCCCTTCTTCCCCCATTATTTTGTAATGGAAGGGACAAGGTGGTGATTGAGGCTGCACCCTGGGGATATCCTCAGGTGACGGAGTCATGGCAACACAAAGGGTGTGTGGCCAGACCGGACTGACAGTCCAGAAAGCGCTACGCTCATACATTAGTGCACACTTCTAGAGTGAGGATCCATGCAAGCAGTCACTTTGAAGAATCACACTTGTGATAATTAGTCATGATTATCGTCTACAGTTCAGTTGAGTCTTTTTTTCTCCTCTTTACTGTATTTTTAATCAGGTTGGAGAATCAATTGGAGACAGTAACACTTCTGTTTTGGATTTTTTGTCTGTGAAACCATATTCAGATGTGTCTCTTGATATTTCCATGTTAAGTTCACTGGGTAAGTGATCTAATACCATTGTCATTTAAGCGTTCTGTGGTGTTTTAGCTAACCATTTAGCTGGGGTAACACCATGGTTTGCTGAAGTGTTTGAAAAGTTTTAAAAATGTGATCTACATAGACGAGGTCTTAGTCCAGCACAGGAGATTCATCCAGCCTTGATCTTTCTTTTGTTTGGACATTTCTTCACCCCACACTGGCCCAGCTTTTTTTATTGCACTTTATCAAACAAAATATATATACTTAACAGGTTAGAAGGTTTTGGTTGTTACATATTCATGCTGATTCGAGTTCAGGGATGAATCTAAAAGACTTCCACGTAGCATAAAAAATAATTCAGTCTCTCTTGTAGGAAAATTGCACAGGGTGTAGGGATGTAGTTCCTTGTAAGCATGGCTCACAGCCATTCTTTAGTAAATGCCACAGAAATATAAAAATGAACAAGGTACATTACTGTTGACCACAAATGAAATATTTTGAAAGAATGACTGTAGAATCTCTTCCAACATATCATTGTCACTGAAACAAGTCCTGCTTATCATTTTAAGGTTCTATTAATTAAATATGAGAAGATTACCTGTGTTTCATAATTAAAAGTGGGATCAAGGCTGCAGAAGGCCAGAAAAGTAGACTGAATGCTTTCCTACAGACTTGCTGTTTTTTCTATAGAAGATATAGCCTTTGGGAAAGCAATGACAAGTTCTGATCATAACTGCTCCACAGATTTAAACGTTTTTCTAGTAGTTTAACAACATACACTCCTATTCTAACACAACTGTATTTTTTGCTTAACTTAAACTAGTGAAAAATTTTTGTCTCAAGGCCTCTGGATGTTTATCTTGCTGTCAAGTGCAGTAGTCCTAGAGTATCTACCTACTGTACAGAGATTTTGGTGTCACATTTCTCATTTATAGGGGAAGTTGTCAGTCTAATGTATCAGTCCACAGTTTTACGAGAAGTGAGTGAGTTCATTTTCTCCTATTTAATGTGTAACAGGAATCTCTCTTTGAAACCCTCAGATAAAAATAGAACACTCATTGCCTTATTCTTTCAACAGGTTCAGAGTGTGACTTTCTTTAGCTTTATTGTAAAAATGAGTTTAACTGGGAAATGGTTCTTTTCGTAAAAATTAACCTTTTTCTGACCGTTCATTTGGGAATATGCTTAATCTGTACCTGTTGTTCATTTTGGGTATTTGGTGTTCCTAGGGAAAGTGAAGAAGGAGCTTGATCATGATGATAATCATTTACATTTGGATGAGACAACTAAACTATTGCAGGACCTTCATGAGGCTCAAACTGACAGAGTGGGATCCAGGCCTTCATCCAACCTCAGCTCCCTCTCCAACACCTCTGAAAGAGATCAGCATCACCTAGGTAACATTAACTGTGCTTCAGCAGTTGTTGCAACATCACCATTCTAATTTAAATTTCCTAATTTTAGGACAAAAGAGACTCCCTTACAGGAAATGTGTGTTCTAATTATGTAAATTGGTATTTAAATATGACTTGGATAACACACAGTGTGCAGACTGCAATAACTGTGTTTAATCCTAAAATGTCTATATATGTATCTGAATATTAAAATACTTCTTATTAACCTATGGATTCTTGAGGGTTAAAAATAGTTTATTAATTCTGCTTACTCAAGTTTCAGATTAAGCATGAGTGGAATGACCTATAAATCAAACTGATGTTTGAATAACGTTCACAGCACGCCCCTGAATTTTATGTCTTTAAAAATGGTATGACATAGATTCTTTACATACCTAATGGACTATGCTGAAGCAAAGTGTTTTATAAGATTACAATTAAGAAAATATACTACCTGAATCCAAATAAAACTTTTTTTATTGTCTAGACCTGTGTTGTTCACAAACGCAGGATTTTGACTCATACACAGAAACTTAACTTTTTATGATAGCGTGCATAGTATTAAAATATTTATATATGTGGTTTTCAATTAAATGCATATAAGAAATGGACATTTTAGAATTGAAATGGAAGGGGAATTATTATTAATGAATGAGATAGATTAATCAAATCACCCTCAGACAAACCAAAATGTTTTGTACGTAAAACAGAATCTGATTGTATGTAATGGGAAGTGAAATAATCAAACCTAATTAAACACACACTAGTTTGCAAAATCCCTTGAATAAAAACAAAAAACAAAACAAAAATCAGACTTGACGAGGCACTAACATAATCGTATAAAACTGGTAGGCACTAACTATTTAAATAACTTGGTTACATCAAGTGCTAAAGAAGCAGAGCTGATGTTGTTTACTTCCTCAGTTAAGCAAGAATAATCTTAAATATATTGCACGTTACCACCATCATTTCCACTGCAAATCATCAGCATATTAATTTTTAATTTTTAATTCCTTTTTGTGATGTTTTATCAAACACTCAAAACATCATTTCTTATTGCCTCTGCTAGCAACAAAATAAGCATAAACCAGACAAGCATTCCCTTCAGCTACGTGTCCCTCCATTGAGTTAAGCATTAGTCCATAGGAAATTCACTTCTGCTGGGTCCCTGTAATAACCTCCCCATTGTTAGTTTTAAAGGTCAAGGGGGTAAGACAGAGAGCCATATGCTGATACAGCATTTTAATACATTTCTGAAGTTTTATTTAAAAGAGGATAAGGAACCTTCCATGGATAATTTTATTACATCATTTTAGCAATTTAGAGTAATAGAACAGAGGCATATTTTTCTAAAACACCTAAGTTCTGATTTCACAAGTTAAGGAGACTGTAGTCCCATTGACTTTTGATGTGACTTATTCTTTTAAGAGACTGAATCACTTTTAAAAATAGGACTTAGGTACTTTTGAAAATATTACCCTAGGACAGGGGAGGGCAAACTATGGGCTGGATCTGGCCCGTCAGGGCTTTCAGTCCAGCCTGTGGGATTGCCAGCCCCGCACCACTCCTGGAAGCGGACAGCACCATGTCCCTGTGGCCCCTGGGTGACTGGGAGCAGAGGGCTCCATGCACTGCCCTTGCCTGCAGGCATTCTCTCCCTCCCTCCCCCCCCGAAGCTCCCATTGGCAGTGGTTCCCTATTCCCGGCCAGTGGGAGCTTTGGGGGTGGTACCCGCAGGCAAAGGCAGCGCGCACTGGGGCCGACTGCCCCACCCCACCCCCAGGAGCTGCTGCTGGACATGCTGGCCACTTCTCGGAGCAGTGTGGGGCCAGAGCAGGCAGGGAGCCTGCCTTAGCCCCACTGCGCACCACTGCCACCCCGGAGCCACTTGAGGTAAGCGGTGCCAGGCCGGAGCCCGCACTTCAAACCCCTCCTGCACCCTGAACCCTTGCCTTGAGCCCCCTGTCCTGAGCCCCCTCCCGCACTCTGCACCCCATGCCCTGAGCCCCCTCCTGCACGCCAGCCCCTTGCCCTGAGCCCCTTCCTGCACACCGCACTCCCTCCCACACCCCGCACTCTCTCACATATCCCAACCCTCTGCCCCAGCCCTACATTCATGGCCCTGCATACAATTTCCCCACCCAGATGTGGCCCTCGGGCCAAAAAGTTTGCCTACCCCTGCCCTAGAACATGGAGCAAGGGTGGAAAGAACATATTAAATACCAGTGCTGTTTTATGTCTTTAAGGCCCACCTGCTAGATTTTTCTCTTATTAAATGTTTGGGTTTTTTCCTTCTACTACAGGAAGTCCTTCTCATCTGAGTGTAGGAGAACAGCAAGACATGGTACATGACCCCTATGAATTTCTTCAATCTCCTGAACCTGCAAATGCCACCAGTAATTAATGTGTACAATATTAAATTTTTTTGTTTGTTTTAAGTGTGTAACATTTTTATAAAGTTTTTGTCAAATGGCAGAAACCTCGATTTTTATCCTCTTTTCTATGAGGATAGCTGTATAATACCATGCACGTTTGTAAAATTTCTAGTGTATCATGTTGTCAACACCACATTAAATACTGCCTTCATTTTTTTAAAAATATAGTGGTCAGTAAGAATCTCAATAGGAAAAAACTTAAATTGTGCGTATAGAACCACATTAGATAAGTAGGATGTGTGCAGTTCTTAATATATAGAACATCCTCGAGGAGGAATATTTATTTTTCAGCAATGACACAATTCCTGAATTGTGATCATTTTCATGTTCCTGCTCCCCTTCCATCCTGTTCTGTAGAGAGGGGCTGTGTTTCTCTGTCTCTTAAAATATTGTTTCTTAACACTCCAAAAACACTTAATTTGGAAACATAAAAGGCTCTGTAGCTGTCAGATCAAACCGCTCACTACAGGAGTTCTGCCCTGCAACTAAATGGAGATAAATGTATTGTGGTCCCTTTTATCCATGAACAGTAAGGGGACCAAATACCTAGTTTTTTGGGGGGTTTTTGAGGTAATATGTATATTTACTTGAATGAAAGTATACTGAACAAAAGGGTATGCTTTTATGTAATTAAGTTTTTGTAATTCAACACTGACATGACAGGGTTTTTTTAACATTGATATGTGTAAACTAAATGAATGTTATGCATTTACAATATTTTGTAAATATTAACTTAATAAAAGTCATACAAAAAATCAACTTTTTTTGAAGTTTGCCGATGTCTTGCTATTGCCAAAATGTAAGTTGCTTCCTTGTTCTTGCTAAACCTAACATATCCTAAGTTGCTGGTCTGTATTACCTTATTGCTATAAAGGGCACATGATCTTACATGAACATATTGCAAAGCTTAGTTGCACACAATACTAGCTGGGAACACTTTGAAAACAGTCAAGAAGCTTGGCAGACATTTGGGATTAGGGAGCAAAGTCCTTGGGATTTCCCAATGGTGAGCTATGCAAGTATGGTCTTGACTTTTGAGTCTCATGTTTATGGATATTTGTAACTAAACTTGCATTTGTTGAAGATCAATTGTAACGTACAATCTGTAACATTGCTGGTGAGTATTTGATTCAGGTTGGGAGGCTGTCTGTAAGCAAGGACTAGCAAATACTCACCAGCAACTACACAACAAAAACACTAGCCCAGGAACCGCTCCTTGCAACACACCCCGTTGCCAACTCTGTCTGCGTATCTATTCAAGGGACCTAACCACATCAGCCACACCATCAGGGGCTCGTTCACCTGCACATCTACCAATGTGATATGTGCCAGCAATGCCCCTCTGACACGTACATTGGCCAAACCGGACAGTCTCTGTGCAAAAGAATAAATGGACACAAATCAGACATCAAGAATTGTAACATTCAGAAACCAGTGGGAGAGCACTTTAGTCTCCCTGGACACTCAATAACAGATTTAAAAGTGGCAATTCTTCAACAAAAAAACTTAAAAACAGACTTCAACGAGAAACTGCAGAACTGGAATTAATTTGAAAACTGGACACCATTAAATTAGGCCTGAATAAAGACTGGGAGTGGATGGGTCACTACAAAGAGTAATTTTCCCTCCGCTGATACTCACACCTTGTCAACTGTTGGGAATGGGCCACTTCTACCTTAATTTAATTGGCCTCCTTAGCACTGACTCCCGCACTTGGTAAGGCAACTCCCATCTTTTCATTTTCTGAGATACATACATATATATATCTGCTTACTATATTTTTCACTCCATGCATCTGATGAAGTGGGTTTTAGCCCACAAAAGCTTATGTCCAAATAAATGTGTTGATCTCTAAGGTTCCACAAGGACTCCTCATTGTTTTGTAGTATCTCCATAGTTAGTTTTAACTAGTTTAAAAGTTACATTTGACTTTGAACCAGTCCACTTGAATTCTTCTGTGCTCCTCTTCAGAAGGGGAAAGTTTTAGAGACAGTTTGGTGGTAAAGAGAGGAGTTCGAAATATCAGAGGTATTTCACACTTTGAAAATTTTTTTTTAACACTATCTCAAAAAATAGCTTGGCCTAGTGTCATTATCCCAAGGTAAACTGTATCTTTGACCCCCTCATGCTCTCTCCCTGTGGGCACCCTTCCAAGTGCCACATCCAGCACCTGCATTTTTCTGAATGGAATTCTTCCATTCCACCCCACTTTTAGACGACTTGAGTTACAGCACCCCTCTTTACCAACTCTTTTTCCTCAGTACATCCAACTGGGCTTGGTCTCTGCTATAGACTTCCCTTCAGGAACTGTAAACAGGAGGTAAACACAATGATACTGAATAGTTTCAAAAGAAAGTGTTCTGTTTATCAGTGTGAACACAGACATCCGAGGGAGAGAAGGCTTAAAATAACAAAAAGTCTATTGTCTTCATTGAAAGTTTAGACATTTCCCTCAAGGTTTAGGTAGGTCCCACGTATCCCAGGTACCCTGCTGCTTCACGGAACTGGAGTTCTGTCTGCTTTTTTGCAGATTGTCTCTGAGTTTAACGGTTACTAAATTTTTTGTTTTAAGGTTTCCCTGCTTGGATTCTCCACCCTGCCCCAAGTTATCAGCCAGATTGTTGGTCAGAGTGTGGTGGTGATAAACTTTCAAAGCAATTGATCCCTGTATTAAGTACATCAGTGATTGGGGTTATCTAAAGCATTGTCTGCATTCCTACAGATGTGCAAAGCAACCCTGGACTGAGTTAACTCTGCACCCTTGTAGCAAACAGCATTATAGTAATCACATATGGATACACATCATATTCAGAACAAATAACAGATATCCCTTGTTATTCAGACCTAGAAACCCCAAATGTGGCTTAATTTTGTTTTACACACCCACCCTTCCACTAATCTAATGTAATAGGTCTATTTTTGTGAAAACTCAAAAGGTTTTGTGCACACTTTAAAAATTCATGAGGTCTCATATAAGTCTGTGGAAATCGAATGTCCATGTGCTCTGGGATGGTACAAGAGGATGGATCTGGGACGGGCTCTGAGAGGAAGGGAGAGGAAAATAGCCACCAAAGAAATTAATCTGAGTTACTGAGAAAGGACCCCTGGCTCTTTCTCTGTCTATACATAATACAAAAAGAACTGACTAGTGGTGGCCATGTCGTCATCTGTGATAAACCTGGTTGCACCAGACCAGTAATAACCATGTGGGGCTTTTAGAATGAAATAAAGCCATACAATATGGCCATGGACACCTGGCGTTATGGACTCATGTTGTGGGGTTTTAAGGCTGTGAGGTCAAGTCATTAAAATTCACTTCTATGTTCCCCCCTCCCCCAAAATCCTCCACCACTAGAAGTAATAATCTCTGCCACCATTAAAGATTTGGACTCTAGCCTTGGTGAATATGTAGTTCATTAAAGATTAACTTTCAGGCTACAGAAAAACTGATAAATGAGAATCTTAACTTTTCCTGCACTAGGTGAAATCAGTCAGCAAGTAAAAAAGAGGACTCTATTGTATAGAAAGTCCATTTTCACTATATGTTTCTTCCTTCCTATTTCTTTCTCATTCCTGGTTTCTACACTTTGGTGTTGGTTTGTTTTTTAAACAAATCTGCACTTAGAGATAAGTGATCATTTACCATCCCATGAGGAGAGAGAAACTCCTTGCTGCTTTTTCTATATATGTCATTTTATTTTATGTGTGTGTATACCAATGCATATCTATTCAGGTTCATTGTTCTGAAAGCTCAGAACAATTTAAAGTCCACAAAATAGCAGCCTTACCAGTAGGGAAAGAACCTAAGCTTTCTAATAAGTGCACAAAATGCTATGACTTGTAATACCTGTTCTGGATGCTGTCTAAGGCAGATTGAATTGACCGGGGTTGCAGTTTGTATCAAAACAATCTGAGGAGGTATCACGGTATTTAAAGACACTCTTATCTTTACCACCAGTGTAAATACTTGTCCAAGACTTGGAACTCCCAGACCTCAGACACACCCACATGGACAAGCAACCAACTGCCCTGCTCTTTGTATCTTGATGAAAGGAATTAGTAAATTTAGGCATTTATTTACTTTTTTAAAAAAGAAAATACAAAGGTGCCATAACATTCAGCCCTGCCAGAAGGTTCTCTCTGGGTCTGAACCTGGAACCTTAAATTTTCACACATGTCTACATGTGGAATTAGAAGTATTCAGGAATAGCAATTATGTGTGGACACACAGAATAAGAGTACCTTGCTCATTTTTCATTTGGAACTTTTTAAAAATAGGAAAAGATAGACTGAAAAAAACAATAACTTTCTCTAATTTTTTTAGTCAGTCATTTTAGGTAAATATTTTCAGCTGACTTTAAACTGATTAAGTCCCTTTAAAGAAAGGATACCTTCATAGGCCCTGTCTACACTGGTAAGTTTCTGCCCAGTAAAGCAGCTTTCTGCGCTGT
This sequence comes from Chelonia mydas, assembly GCF_015237465.2. Lineage (NCBI taxonomy): Eukaryota > Metazoa > Chordata > Testudines > Cheloniidae > Chelonia > Chelonia mydas. Next base: position 151,774,456 of record NC_057850.1, read on the forward strand.
AACTCCTGAGGTGTACACCCTGCCAAGCCACTTGGTGCACAGAAACTGCACAGTTGCAGCGCTGTAAAAAAACCCACCCCAACTATAGGAATACAGCTTTCTGCACCGGGGTACAGTGCTGCGGTGCCAGTGTACACTGTGGTTGGTTACAGCGCTGCGATTGGCCTCCGGGAGGTGTCCCACGATGCCTGCTCTCGCCTCTCTGGTCACCAGTTTGAACTCTACTGCCCTGCCCTCACGTGACCAACTATCATCCTGTCATCCCCACCCCGTAAATTGCTTTGGAATTTTGAAAGTCCCCTTCCTGTTTGCTCGGTGATGCGTGCAGTAGTCTCAGCGCATCTTTCCAGGTGGCCATGCCTGCTCCATGCACCAAGCTATTCCCCGCTTGGAGCAATGCCGAGCTGCTGGACCTCATCGGCATTTGGGGAGAGGAGGCTGTTCGCTCCCAGCTGCGCTCCAGCTGTAGGAATTATGATACCTATGGACAGATTTCACGATGCATGACAGAAAGAGGCCATGACCAGGACACATTGCAGTGCAGGGTCAAAGTGAAGGAGCTGTGGAACGCCTACCACAAGGCGCAGGAGGTAAACGGCCGCTCGGGTGCTGCGACCATGAGCTGCCGGTTCTACAAAGAGCTGGATGTGATACTCGGTGGCAACCCCACCTCCACTGCGAAGGTCCCTTTGGATACTTCGTTGGTTCACATGCCAGTCGAGAGTGAAGCAAGCCAGGAGGAGGAAATCTTGGAGGGGGAGGGGGACCCAGAGGCAGAAGATGACTCGGAGTTCAGAGATGCATGCAGCCAAGAGCTCTTTTCTGCCTTGGAGGGCCTAGCCAGTCACAGCTGTCGGATGTTGGCGAAGCACAAACAGGAGAGGAGGCACCAGTAAGTGGATTTGATTTTGGGAATCACTGAAGTGAGTTGTTGGGGGGCAGGAGGGTTGCAGAAAGCAGGCTTGCCTCCCACAATATGCCTACTATGAGTGGGGGAACAGGCTGTTGATTGACTCCCTGACTCCCTCACTTCACAGGAATCTGCCTGAGGGTATGTCTACACTACGAAATTAGGTCGAATTTATAGAAGTCGGTTTTGTAGAAAGCGTTTTTATACAGTCGATTGTGTGTGTCCCCACACAAATGCTCTAAGTGCATGTAGTTTGGCGCAGTGTGTCCACAGTACCGAGGCAACCATCGACTTCCGGAGCGTTGCACTGTGGGTAGCTATCCCACAGTTCCCGCAGTCTCCACCACCCATTTGAATTCTGAGTAGAAATCCCAGTGCCTGATGGGGCTAAAACATTGTCGCGGGTGGTTCTGGGTACATATTGTCAGGCTCCCTTCCCTCCCTCCTTCCGTGAAAGCAAGGGCAGACAATCGTTTTGCCCCTTTTTTCTTGAGTTACCTGTGCAGACGCCATACCACGGTAAGCATGGAGCCCGCTCAGCTAACCGTCACTGTATGTCTCCTGGGTGCTGGCAGACGTGGTACTGCATTGCTACACAGCAGCAGTTTATTGCCTTTTGGCAGCAGACAGTGCAGTATGACTGGTAGCCATCATCAACATAGTCCTGGGTGCTCTTTTAACTGACCTCGATGAGGTTGGGGCACCTGGGCAAACATGGGAGTGACTCAGCCAGGTCATTTCCCTTTTAAGTTTTGTCTCATGGTGATTCAGTCCTACTGGCAGTGCACTGTCTTTTAATCAGCAGCCAGCAGAAGATGATGGCCAGCAGTCATACTGCACCGTCTTCTGCCGAGCACCCAGGAGATGACAGTGGCTAGTGGTCGTACTGCACAGTCTGCTACCAGCAAGATGTAGAAAGATAGATGAAGTGGCTCAACACAAGAAATAGACCAGATTTGTTTTGTATTCATTTTCTCCTTCCTCCCTCCGTGAAATCAACGGCCTGCTAAACCCAGTGTTCAGTTCTATCCTTAAGGGGGCCATTCAGTTTCTTGCAAAGCCACCCCCTCTGTTGATTTTAATTCCCTGTAAGCCAACCCTGTAAGCCATGTCGTCAGTTGCCCCTCCCTCCGTCAGAGCAATGGCAGACAATCGTTCCGCGCCTTTTTTCTGTGCAGATGCCATACTACGGCAAGCATGGAGGCCGCTCAGAACACTTTGGCAATTAGGAGCACATTAAACATCACGCGCATTATCCAGCAGTATATGCAGCACCAGAAACTGGCAAAGCGAAACCGGGCGAGTAGGCAAAAGTCAGCGCGGTGACAAGAGTGATGAGGACATGGACACAGACTTCTCTCAAAGCATGGGCCCTGGCAATGTGGGCATCATGGTGCTAATGGGGCAGGTTCATGCTGTGGAACGCCGATTCTGGGCTCAGGAAACAAGCACAGACTGGTGGGACCACACAGTGTTGCAGGTCTGGGATGATTCCCAGTGGCTGCGAAACTTTCGCATGCGTAAGGGCACTTTCATGGAACTTCGTGACTTGCTTTCCCCTGCCCTGAAGCGCATGAATACCAAGATGAGAGCAGCCCTCACAGTTGAGGAGCAAGTGGCAATAGCCCTGTGGAAGCTTGCAACACCAGACAGCTACCGGTCAGTCGGGAATCAATTTGGAATGGGCAAATCTACTCTGGGGGCTGCTGTGATGCAAGTAGCAATGCAATCAAAGATCTGCTGATATCAAGGGTAGTGACCCTGGGAAATGTGCAGGTCATAGTGGATGGCTTTGCTGCAATGGGATTCCCTAACTGTAGTGGGGCCATAGACGGAACCCATATCCCTATCTTGGCACCGGAGCACCAAGCCTGCGAGTACATAAACCGCAAGGGGTACTTTTCAATAGTGCTGCAAGCTCTGGTGGATCACAAGGGACGTTTCACCAACATGGGATGGCCGGGAAAGGTACATGACGCTCGCATCTTCAGGAACTCTGATCTGTTTCAAAAGCTGCAGGAAGGGACTTTATTCCCAGACCAGAAAATAACTGTTGGGGATGTTGAAATGCCTATAGTTATCCTTGGGGACCCAGCCTACCCCTTAATGCCATGGCTCATAAAGCCGTACACAGGCAGCCTGGACAGTAGTCAGGAGCTGTTCAACTACAGGCTGAGCAAGTGCAGAATGGTGGTAGAATGTGCATTTGGACGTTTAAAAGCTCGCTGGCGCAGTTTACTGACTCGGTTAGACCTCAGCAAAACCAATATTCCCATTGTTGTTACTGCTTGCTGTGTGCTCCAAAATATCTGTGAGAGTAAGGGGGAGATGTTTATGGTGGGGTGGGAGGTTGAGGCAAATCGCCTGGCTGCTGGTTACGCACAGCCAGACACCAGGTCAGTTAGAAGAGAACAGGAGGGCGAGGTGCGCATCAGAGAAGCTTTGAAAACCAGTTTCATGACTGGCCAGGTTACGGTGTGACAGTTCTGTTTGTTTCTGCTTGATGAAACCCCCCGCCCCTTGGTTCACTCTACTTCCCTGTAAGCTAACCACCCTCTCTTCCTCCCTTCGAACACCGCTTGCAGAGGCAATAAAGTCATTGTTGCTTCACATTCATGCATTCTTTATTAATTCATCACACAAATAGGGGATAACTACCAAGGTAGCCCAGGAGGGCTGGTGGAGGAGAGAAGCACCAGGAGGGGTGGTGGAGGAGGGAAGGACAAGGCCACACAGCACTTCAAAAGTTTAAAACTTTAAAACTTATTGAATGCCAGCCTTCTGTTGATTGGGCAATCCTCTGGGGTGGAGTGGCTGGGTGGCCGGAGGACCCCCACCGCATTCTTGGGCATCTGGGTGAGGAAGCTATGGAACTTGGGAAGGAGGGCGGTTGGTTACACAAGGACTGTAGTGGAGGTCTGTGCTCCAGCTGCCTTTCCTGCAGCTCACCCATACGCTGGAGCATATTAGTTTGATCCTCCAGCAGCCTCAGCATTGAATCCTGCCTCCTCTCATCACGCTGCCGCCTTTCCGCCTCAGCCCTCTCTTCAGCCCGCCACCTCTCCTGCTGGTCATTTTGTGCTTTCCTGCACTCTGATATTGTCTGCCTCCATGCATTCATCTGTGCTCTGTCAGTGTGGGAGGACAGCATGAGCTCAGAGAACATTTCATTGCGAGTGCGTTTTTTTCGCCTTCTAATCTTCACTAGCCTCTGGGAAGGAGAACTTCCTGTGATCCTTGACACACATGCAGCTGGTGGAGAAAAAAAAAAGGGACAATGGTATTTAAAAAGACACATTTTATAGAACAATGGGTACACTCTTTCACGGTAAACCTTGCTGTTAACATTACATACATAGCACATGTGCTTTCATTTCAAGGTCGCATTTTGCCTCCCCCCACCGCGTGGCTAGCCCCTCCCCCCTCCCCGTGGCTAACAGTGGGGAACATTTCTGTTCAGCCACAGGCAAACAGCCCAGCAGGAACGGGCACCTCTGAATGTCCCCTTAAGAAAAGCATCCTATTTCAACCAGGTGACCATGAATGATATCACTCTCCTGAGAATAACACAGAGAGATAAAGAAAGGATGTTGTTTGAACGCCAACAAACATACACTGCAATGCTTTGTTGTACAATGATTCCCGAGTACGTGCTACTGTCCTGGAGTGGTAAAGTGTCCTACCATGGTGGATGGAATAAGATTGCCCTCCCCAGAAACCTTTTGCAAAGGCTTTGGGAGTACATCCAGGAAAGCCGCGAATGCCAGGGCAAATTAATCATTAAACATGCTTGCTTTTAAACCATGTATAGTATTTTAAAAGGTACACTCACCAGAGGTCCCTTCTCCGCCTGGCGGGTCCGGGAGGCAGCCTTGGGTGGGTTCGGGGGGTACTGGCTCCAGGTCCAGGGTGAGAAACAGTTCCTGGCTGTCGGGAAAACCGGTTTCTCCGCTTGCTTGCTGTGAACTATCTACATCTTCTTTGTCCCCAAAACCTGCTTCCGTGTTGCCTCCATCTCCATTGAAGGAGTCAAACAACACGGCTGGGGTAGTGGTGGCTGAATCCCCTAAAATGGCATGCAGCTCATCCTAGAAGCAGCATGTTTTGGGCTCTGACCTGGAGCGGCCGTTCGCCTCTCTGGTTTTCTGGTAGGCTTGTCTCAGCTCCTTAAGTTTCACGCGGCACTGCTTCAGGTCCCTGTTATGGCCTCTGTCCTTCATGCCCTGGGAGATTTTGACAAAGGTTTTGGCATTTTGAAAACGGGAACGCCGTTCTGATAGCACAGATTCCTCTCCCCATACAGCAATCAGATCCCGTACCTCCCGTTTGATCCATGCTGGAGCTCTTTTGCGATTCTGGGACTCCATCATGGTCACCTCTGCTGATGAGCTCTGCATGGTCACCTGCAGCTTGCCATGCTGGCCAAACAGGAAATTGAAATTCAAAAGTTTGCGGGCCTTTTCCTGTCTACGTGGCCAGTGCATCTGAGTTGAGAGTGCTGTCCAGAGCCGTCACAATGGAGCACTCTGGGATAGCTCACGAAGGCCAATACCATCTCATTGTGTCCACAGTACCCTAAATTCGACCCAGCAAGGCCGATTTCAGCGCTAATCCCCTTGTTGGGGGTGGAGTAAGGAAATCAATTTTAAGAGCCCTTTAAGTTGAAAAAAAGAGCTTCGTCGTGTGGACGGGTGCAGGGTTAAATCGATTTAACGCTGCCAAATTCAACCTCAACTCCTAGTGTAGAACAGGGCTCAGAGATCTCCAGGAAAGTCTCATGGAGATACTTGGAAATCCACTGGCACAAGTTCTTCGGCAGATCTGCTTTGTTTCTTGCCCCATTAATGGTAACTTTCCCGTGCCACTGTGCCATGACCGGGAGGGGAGGGCGGGGAGGGTGGGGCGGAGACCATTGATGTACACAGGCCCCTGCAGCTACTCGCCATTTTGTGGGTCTTCTGGCTCATGTGTGCTTGCCTGGGGTCAGCCAGTTAGTGACAGGTGTGTGAATACTGGCTGTTTTAAACCACTGAATCAGTGTTTTGTGTGTTGCAAACAATACTGCTTCTGTAAAATATTGCATTTAAACTTCACAGAGATGACCTTGGGAGCCCAGCCTCCCTCTTTGTTGTCGCCGGCTCAACGGCTGCGCAGAATTAGAAAGTGGCCAGGAAGAACTAAGGAGGACTTTCTGCATGATGTTATGATGCACTCTGCGGCCAAACAATGGAAACTGAAGGAGTGGCAGGACAGCAAGAAGAAGGACCGAAAGGAGAATGTGGCATGGCAGAATGAAGCCACGGAGCAGCTCTTAAACGTTATGGAGTGCCAAGGGACACAATCCAGGTGATACTAGCTCTTCAAACTGAGCAGCTCCGCGCCCGCCCTCCCTTGCAGCTGCTGTTGCAAAATCCTCTCTCATGCTCCCCCCAGACTCCGCCAACACACTGTTATCAACCTCCTGGCTCCAGTCTGTACCCACAGCATTCCACTCCTCCCTGTCACAGTCCAGCAGTGTGCACTCCCACTACCTACTGCACTCAACACCCATCCCTCTGCAGTTTGGCCCTGCTGAAGTACAGTACCCGCTGCATTGTACTCCAAAGGAGGAGGTTGGATATAATCGCTGGCCATACACAAATCTTTAGCTGTCCTGGGTCCCTACCTCCTCCTGGAACCTTCCCTTCCCCCATCCCCCTCACTGTTGATGGTTTTTTTTGTTGTTTGTTGTTGTTGTTTTTTAATAAAAGAATTGTGTTTGAAAGCAGTCTTTATTCTATTAATTGAAAGCAAAAAGAGCCCTGCAAAGCAACAGACAATTATGTTAAACCTTCATATTGCATTGTCTGCACCAATCACAATCACCTCCTAGCATTACAAGCACTGCACTCCCGAGCATAGCAACAAATATTAGTGGCTTTCAGATTCAAATTGCTGCCTCAAGGAATCCCTGATCCTTATGGCCCTGCGCTGCACCCCTCTAATAGTCCTGGTCTCTGGTTGTTCAAACTCAGCCTCCAGGCGCTGCGCCCCAGTGGTCCAGCCCTGAGTGAAGCTTTCACCATTCCCTTCACAAATATTACGGAGCATACAGCATGTGGGTATAAGCATAGGAATATTGTCATCGGCCAGGTCCAGCTTCCCATAAAGGCAGAGCCAGCGGGCCTTTAAACGGCCAAAAGCACACTTAACAGTCATTCTGCACTTGCCCAGCCTGTTGTTGAACTCTCCTTGCTGCTGTCAAGTTGCCCCGTGTATGGCTTCATAAGCCACGGCATTAAGAGGTAGGCAGGGTCTCCCAGGATCACAGTGGGCATTTTGACTTCCCCTACTGTGATCTTCTAGTCCGGGAAGAAAGTCCCTGCTTGCAGCTCCCTGAACAGGCCAGTGTTCTGAAAGAGACATGCGTCATGCATCTTTCCGGACCAGCCTGCGTTAATGTCTGTGAAATGCCCACGGTGATCCACAAGTGCCTGGAGAACCATTGAGAAATACCCTTTGTGATTAATGTACTCAGTGGTTAGGTGGTCTGGTACCAGAATTGGAATATACGTGCCATCTATTGCCCCTCCGCAGTTAGGGAAGCCCATTTGTGCAAAGCTATCCACAATGTCACGCATGTTGCCCAGAGTCACGGTCTTTTGGAGCAAGATGCAATTAATGGCCCTGCACACTTCTGTCAACACGAGTTCAACAGTCGACTTTCCCACTCCGAACTGGTCAGCGACTGATCGGTAGCAGTCTGGAGTAGCCAGCTTCCACAGTGCAATCGCCACACACCTTTCCAATGGCAGGACAGCTCTCGTTCTCGTGTCCTTGGGCCGCAGGGCTGCGGCGAGCTCACCACACAGTCCCATGAATATGGCTTTCGTCATGTGAAATTTCTGCAGCCATTGCTCATCATCCCAGACAGGAATGATGATGTGATCCCACCACTCAGTGCTTGTTTCCTGAGCCCAAAAGCGGCGTTCCACTGTGTTCAGTACCTCCGTGAATGCCACTAGAATTTTCTTTTCATAGCTAGTACTCGTGGCGAGATCAATGTCGCACTCCTCTTGCCTTTGTCGTTTAAGGAATAAGTCCACTGCCACTTGTGACGTGTTGGTCAGAGCGAGCAGCATACTGGTCAACAGTTCAGGATCCATTCCTGCAGATTGAAGAAGCAGAGCACGCAGTAGACAAACCGTGGAAAGATGGTGCCAAATGTGGGCGGAAGCCACGGCTGGCTAGGCTACGAAGCAATGCATCACAGGGCATTGGGACAGGACCCAGGATGCCCCGTGACCCCCTCTGTCTTCCCACAACTCTTATCAGCAGATGAAGAAAAGGTGCTCTCTGGGATAGCTCCCCAGAGTGCACCGCTCCGAATACCGCTGCGAGTGTGAACACGCTATTGCGTAGGCAGCTGACTGTGTGACCACACAACAGCGGTTTCCCTTCAGCGCTCTCTGAGTGGCGCTGTAACTCCGCCAATGTCGACATGCTGTAATTATTAGTGCTGCTGCCAGTGTGCTTAGCATTGAACAAAGCACGGTTCTTATCCAAAGTAGCCTACATCCTAATAAAGAGACAAAACAGTTAAAACTCACATTAGAAGATACAGCAGTTGTTAGGGGGCTTATTCCTTCACCCACTTACTTCCCTGGTCCTTCTCGCATGAACAGAGAGCAACAATACCCAAAGTCCAAAGGTGCAAACAATTCGATGTTTATTGGGGTGAACTTCCAGCAAGCATGATTCCAGTTTCCTTCCTTAGTATCCTCCTTCCCAGCTCTGACACCACAGAGCCTTACACCTGTGTCCCTGTTCCCATTCCTGCCCTTAGCAAAACATGATTCCAATTTCCTTACTCCCATTCCCTGTTCCCATTTCCCCCTTTAGCAAAACATGATTCCAATTTTCTTACCCCCATTCCCTGTTCCCATTTCCCACCCCCACCCCCACCCCCACCCCCACCCACTTCCTGATTGACTGCAGACTATATAGTAAAACTTGAGTTCTGCTTAGCTATACCTTAACCAATCATTTTCCTGAAATTTAACTAACCAATCCTAACATATTGTAACATGATTATGTAACCAATTATATCCCACCACCTTAATTAGTTTACACCCAGCAAAATTAATTATACAGCAGACAGAAACAATTACAGAACCAGACAGAGATTATACAGACAAACAATAGCAAAGTGGGAACTATAATGACAAAACAATACAGAAGTGAGGATTTCACATCCCAGCTATTGATAAGTGAGTTCTTGCCAGACAGGATACTATCAAACTAAGTTTCCTTTTATATTTTCTAGGCACTTCCCTTTCTCTGGAGGTGACAGGCATTATCAGGACAGGATTGTATTCCTAACAGCCCAATAGCACCTTATCATAGAATACACGGTTAATCATAGAACATCAGGGTTGGAAGGGACGGAGGTCATCTAGTCCAACCCCCTGCTCAAAGCAGGACCAGTCCCCAATTTTTGCCCCAGATCCCTAAATAGCCCCCTCAAGGATTGAACTCACAATCCTGGGTTTAGCAGGCCAATGCTCAAACCACTGAGCTATCCCTCCCCCCGATTATTTCAATGTGACTAGTTTGGAATGTGAGGATGTGACCATTCGCTTCCCAGCTTATGGCTGCCTCTGCTGCTTAGCCAAAGGCCTTAGCCTAAGCACAGGGCCTCAAACTGTCACAGTAAGAGAAGGCCCTTACACCGGCAGACAGTGATTTTGGTTCTTTCTTTTGTATCTCTATAACTAGCCAAGTGATAAGAATACACCTAAATTCTTAGAGTATAGGCCTTTACAGACAGGCCTGAATATCTATATCCTAACACTCCATCCCTTTTTTTCCTTTTTCTTTTGGGATCCTCCTGCCTAGGTATCCCTGGAAAAGCATAAGACATATGGCGACACATTTCCTGATAGGGCCAGGCATCAAGGTGGAAGGTGTCGATATTCCATTTGTCCCACTGCCCCTTGTGTAGTATAGTGCCCTGCACCTTCTCTCGAACGGGCATACCACACCTATTCCAATTAGTGTTCCAGACTTCCCATTAGAGTGGGCCCGAGAAGGTTGGGTCCGGGTTGTCTAGTACACTGCAGGGTTTGGAGGGCTTATTACATTACTTATAGGTTATCTCCCTATGCAACGTAACACAAGTACAGTTAACAATACAAAATCCACAGCAACACCGAGTCCTGACCACTGCAGTATGGTCCAACACCCGAGACACCCCCAAAACACTGCCTCTACTCCTTCGACGGGGTCATGATCTTATGTGTCCAGTTGCTGCCCCTGCAGGTTTTGCTTGCTTTTGTCCATATCATAAATCCATTGAATGTTCACAGAGAAATAGGATATTGTCCAAACCAGCTTGACCACTTGGTATGGAATCAGGCAGTGGGCCCTGGCTTATTTACAGCAATAAGATTCACAGATCCATTTGTGCACCAAAGTCCATATAGCAGCATGTAGATGTGTGTAGTTTGGTTATGGGCTGGTGTAATTGTGCCCCAGTAATATGTACATTCCCAGCAAAACACCTTATACACAGTACACCCACTTGTCCACCCCTTGCATAGGCCATTGATCCTGCTCCTCTATAGTCATAGGAGAGGGGCACATCCAAACATCTTCTGTTGATTTACACTATTTTACACACCCCTCCATTGATTCCCAGTGAGCTCCTCCCCTTCTCATTATTTCCATAGGGTTTGTGGGGGCCACCTTAGTTGCCATTCCATTTCCAGGTACCACGGTAGCTATTACACAGGTGCTAGCCTCCTAGTTGAGCATTTTGCATTCCCATACACATCTTCCCCCCAAAGGTCAGCCTTTTGAAGCCATCCCCCACCCATGTCATGAGGTTTTCTGTTCATTAAAACACAACAATGCTAGCAACAAGACAAGACAAACACAAAACACAGATCCATGGTATTCTGGGTTATTTTTCCTGCTGGCACCAGCTTGCTTGTAGAGTGTCTGAAAAACAAAAGAAACAATTTCCACCCCCATGGTGGGGACAGACTATTGCTTAATAATAATACCACTTTCTTTTACAAATTTCCTTGCTAATTGCAGGAAAAACAGAAGAATTACCTCCAGGCTGTCCTTATTTTGTTCTATAGTCAGGCTAGTGAATTACCCCACTCACTGGTCATTTATGAAATTCATGAGGTGGTGTACCTCAGTTTCCCCTCTTGTACAACAAACCATGTTTGCAATAGTTTCTCTGCTGTATCAAGCTTTAAGTTTATTCTCAGGTAACAGCTGAGACACAGCTTCAGACTTTAGCACTGTACACACACACACACACACACACACACACACACACACACACACACACACACACACACACACACACACACACACACACACACACACACACACACACACACACACACACACACACACACACCCCTTAAGGTTAGCCTGTCCCCATCATTTTCAGGCTTGACTTGTTTTTTCACCTCCCTTTCCTGGAGGGCCATAATCGGAGTCTTCTAGTAGCTTGTTTGCTGACCAGATGTATTCATTATTTGCAGCTCCTTTGTGCCCATCAGCTAGGTAATTTGCATTTACACACAGAGGCTCACTAGCTTGCTTTTGGATCCAAAGCTGTTAGCAGTTTAGAGAGTGTCTTAAAAGGGAAACATTCCACTTCCACTAGAGTTCTGATTACTTTCCACTTTCATCTCCTGCTCCAAAACACACAGAGATCTGAAAAAGAAAGCACAACCTATTGTGGCCCCTTTTGGAGCTCTAATAGGATTTTAATTAAGTACCATGTTTTATTTGCATTTCTTTTACCCCTTCTCCAATATACACTGCACACGTCCTGGGAAAATGCACATTCCTTCCATATAAGTTTAACCTCCATAACATTATATTAGCCATATTAATTTTACACAAGGTGTAACTGCCTCCCCCATGCCCACAGAGTTTTCATGCACACCCACCAAAGCAACAATCTGATCCCCCAGAGCCACCCCAAGGCTCAGTGTTCCCATCATTCCTCCCCTTTTCCTTTTAACACACAAAATTCTCTTTTGCCTAACATTTCTTGCACTGTGATTACTCTTTTTTACACAACTGTATCCCGATTACACTTCCATCTTGTACAACTAGACACAACCAGGGGCAGCCAAGTTTAGTTCCAATAGAAACCCCTTACATCGTTTAGTGATTTTGATTACATTACCCAATAGTCAAATAATTTTGATCAGATTCTCTCTCTGCTTGCAGCAGTCCCTTATAGACCATTTCTGTGGGAAAAGGGCCCATTTTCCCTCAGAATAGCTGTAGAGGCTGCTGGGGACAGAAGCATAGTGGTGGTAATAGCCACTCGACCTGACCCCCTTGGATAATTTAATTACCAAGCTTCCATCCAATGTGACTGCACAGAGTTGCACATACAGTTACATTTATATAACTGGGTTTTATCATTAAACAAAAACTTCCTGCTTGACATCTCACATAAGTATCCAAAGTACCCTCCATTAAAACTTCAGAAAAACAGAAGAGTGGAAAGGCAGGTTGCACTTTGAAACTTTTTTTTTCTTCCCCTTCTTTCTCTCCACTCTCCCAGGACCAAGTCCCAGCTCCAGTCTCTAAAAGTGGTCTGTTAACCCTGCTTTTGACTTTAAACCCTGTTGTGCCAAATCATCTTTAACTACCCCTAACTTACAACCCTTCAGCAGCCCTTGCTGAAGCAGCACCAAACTTGAAAGATTCCTGGCAGCTTCCCATAATGCTGCCCTTACTTCAAACCTCTCACAAGCAGACTGAAGTACCTCCTTTCCCTGGAAGACATTCAGTCCCCATGGGCAGGGACCTTCTTCCACTACCCATATACCAAGGAGGGTGGGCTCCACCTGGGTCCCCTAACACTGCTCCCATTTCCTTTTTAATCTCATCCCAGGTTGACCCCTGCACCTGTATGGGCCCTGGTTCTTCCTTATCCATTTATCCAAAAAATCCTTTACCCTGGCTTGCCAGAACCCGCAACTACCACCACGAGAGTTCGTGATACCCCCTCCAAGCAGCTGTGCGGACTGTTGGGGAGGGGGACTTGCAGGCTGCCACTCACCTATCCAATGCGATACATCCGAGTCACCGGCACCAAGATGTTAGGGGGTTTATTCCTTCACCCACTTACTTCCCTGGTCCTTCTCGCATGAACAGAGAGCAACAATACCCGAAGTCCAAAGGTGCAAACAATTCGATGTTTATTGGGGTGAACTTCCAGCAAGCATGATTCCAGTTTCCTTCCTTAGTATCCTCCTTCCCAGCTCTGACACCACAGAGCCTTACACCTGTGTCCCGTTCCCATCTCCCCCACCCACACACCCACACCCACACCCACACAAAGTCTCAAAACAGAGCAGATAATCCTTTATTAAATTATGGTATTGATGAAAGGTAAATATTTTTCACTTGTAGTCTCTACCATTTTCTTATAAATGTTGAAGTGCAGAAGTACAGCAAAAACTTGCATACTATTAAAATTATTGGCAAAAAGAAAAGGAGTACGTGTGGCACCTTAGAGACTAACCAATTTATCTGAGCATAAGCTTTCGTGAGCTACAAGTGAGCTGTAGCTCACAAAAGCTTATGCTCAAATAAATTGGTTAGTCTCTAAGGTGCCACAAGTACTCCTTTTCTTTTTGCGAATACAGACTAACACGGCTGTTACTCTGAAACCTGTCATTAAAATTATTGAAGTTATGCTGTAAAAAACCCTGTACTAGCTTATAAGACTATATGGGAAAGTCAAGATTGTATCTGCAACGTAGAAATTTCATTTTGATTTTAAAAAGACTTTAAAGATGTTTCCATATGATCGAAATATGCAATACGCCAGGGGTTCTCAACCTGTTTCTTTCTGAGGCCCCACCTCAACATGCTATAAAAACTCCAGGGCCCAGCAGGGGTGGGGAGGCAACTCGGGGCTCCGGGCCGGGGGGGAACCCTTGGGCATAGTCATAGTTTTACTTCTATTCGGCGGGGGGGCAAAGGCTGGCGGGGCTCGAGCCAGCCCTGCACAGCGAGGTCCCGGGAGGTAGCACCACCTCCACCCCCTGACTCATTTAGGAGGCCACCCAGCCTGTCTGGGCTGTGTATGTGTGGGACAGAGGATGGAGCGGGGACGCAATCAAAAAATATAACTCAAAGGGGGGACTCAGTTCAAAAAGTTTGAAAACTGCTCAGGGTGCAGGGAGGGAGGAGGTAGAGGCTGTGTGAAGTGAGGGGTGTATCTCAGTGTGCAGGGAAGCGATAGCTAGGGGCTGTGTGCAGGCAGGGGGTAGGTCAGGGTGCAGGCTGGGGCTAGCTAGAAGCTGTGCGCGGTCAGGCGTGTAGCTCAGGGTGCAGGAAGGTTGGTAGCTAGGGACTGTGTACAGGCGGTGGGGCTCCCAGTGCGGATCCCAGCTTCAGCGGCGGGGGAGGGGGAGGCTGAGGCTTCAGCTGCCTTCAGCCCTGCGCCACTCCCAGCTTCGTGTGGGTGCCACCGTCAGCCCCGCGCCACTCCTGGCAGGGGGCGAGAGGTGCCAGCTTCAGCCCCACACCACTCCCAGCTTCAGCGCTGGAGCTCGGGGTACTGGGTTTCAGCCGCGGGCCCCACGGCCCTACTAAATGGGTTCGCGGACTCTTATGGGGCTGAGGACCCCTGGTTGAGAACTGCTGCAATATGCTACAGTCCATTGAAATTAAAAAGATTTTAAATAAAGGTGGGCTATGGAGTCTATTATTGCATCTGGATTAGGTTTAAGATGTTTCCAGGCTGATTAGAACTATTAATCAACTTGTGATTTAAATTAAGAGGGACTAATTCACATCGTGTAATAGCATTTTAATACCCAGTTTGTAAATCAAGTCAGTCAGTAATCCAGCCATATAAAAAATTAATAATTTCTCCATCTGACCTGCTTTTCAGCAGCTGAAATTGTTCTCTAAAGTAGCTGCATTTGCTCGTTCTATTTATTACCTTTACATATGACAGATTTAGAAGCTGAGCCATGCCTTTTTCCTCTACTTAGTAATAGCTGAACGTTCTATATCACACAGAAGTTTGAGTCCCAGAAGTCTGATAATTATAACTCTAATCGTTAGACTTCAATAGCCACATTTTCGAAAAGGAAGGCTCACAATCCATATGTAATTTGCATACTTACAAAAAGAATTACTGACTGCATATGCAAACTGGGTGAGTAGGTGTTAAGATATTTGTAGACACGTAAAATGAAGACGCAAATGTAAGAATGCTTTTGAAAATAAATATTTTTTTAAGATTGCTACAACAATTTGGATAAAATACATCTGTACATACATTATAGTCCAACATTCCTCACTGATATTATTAGTATTATATAGAAAGCAGAAAGGCAATCACTTGTATACATTAACTCTCAAAACACAGAATGCACAAATCAAAGCAAGTACTTGCAGCTCTATCACCTTGTGCTGTGATCCTGTCAGATCTCACAAGCTAAGCAACATCATGCCAGGTCAAACCACCACGGAGACTTGGTAGCAGCAGGAATTAGTGTTGGTAATTCAGCAGATGGCACTCTTTTCCAGTCAACACTGTAGTCAACGGGCTTCTGCAGACAGAATGCTGCAGAACTGGACCTTTCATAAGCAAGACAAAACGTGGGGGGAAAGCAATGATGCAGTACACAAGCAAAACACCGATCTGAGTGATGGCAAGTATACAATGTCAGTTCCAGCAGTTTTATGAATATTTTGTTTAACTATCCTTGCCTGTTAGTTGACAGTGTTTGCTCTGCATTTTTAAAGACATTATAAACTTCTGGCAGGAGAAATCTTAGGTCTGATATACTTGCACTAGCTTAACTAAAGGTGCGATTTTTCAAACTGATTTAGTTGAACTGGTTCAAATCCCTGTGTGGACACTCTTATTTTCGGTTATTTTAAATCAATTAGGAATCAGTTTAAGCTAAACCCAAATAAGTGTGTTTACACAGGTTTGCACCAGATTAACTAAACTGGCTTGAATATCACATATTTAGTTAAAACAGTGCAATTTTTTTATGTAGACAAGGCCTTGTTTACATGTTCTAGTCCTTCCTTACACTAGAGGTTTGAACCCTATCTAGCTTGTAAGAGGTGAAAAAATACACATACCTAAATTTTAATGGCATTCTTCCATCCTTGATTTGCTGCAAGTTCAAGTTGATATCAAGAGTCAATCCCACAATAATGTGCTAAAAGGGAGGAAGGCATGTTTAACAGATTCCTGGACCACATTAATAGAGGGGTGCTATGTGCGAGGAAGCAGATCCCATCATCTTAAATTCTGGAAGAGGAAATAAATATAGCTGACATTAAAATTCTTTATCTCTTCACTGTTTGGACTCTCAGAAGGCTGGAGCTAGGAAACAAAAGCAGAGATCCCCAGGGTCAACCTGGTTTAGCCCTAAAAGACATTCAGTGCTGACAGATTACTACAGCTCTGTTTCAGACTATGGTTCCAAAAGGTAACTCATATGTTGCCTGCTTTAACCTGTAAATACCTCTCTCATTTATTTTTCCAAGTTAATAAACCCTTAGTTTACTAAAAGACTACACCATTTGTCACACAGTTTGGAGTGGTTCATGACTGGGAGTGCCAAGCTCACGGCAGACGGTCAAAAAGCAGGGCAAACACCCCGTAATGGTGGTATGATCTATAATTAGATTTCACCAACCCAGTAACAAATGTGAACCCCTGAAGAACTATGACAGTCTTACCATAGAGTCAGTCCCTTTTGGCCCTCGTCTGTCTTGTCACCCAGGCAAGCTGGAGTCTGTGATAAATGGTTGATTCTACTCTAAAAAATCACTCCTCCTGCCTGAGTTCACAAGTTCAGAGCAGGCATTTTTACAGTTGTAAAGAAAAACTTACATATTATCTGATAGTGTGGGATACAGACATTACAAGCAAGATTAATGCACACAGCTACTTACAAGTAGTTTATAGTGTCTAAACACATCCTTACAAGTCTAAAACCTATCTTGAACAATACTAACATACAGGTGAGTTGGTCTGGTTTCCAGCTATGAATTTGTCAGTGCTCAGCTGATGCCTGCAGTGTTGGCAAGAGCTGGCTCCTGGTCTACCGGAGTTACAGGTAGTATAGATTCAGAAATCCAAAACTGATGTTAAGAGTATAACAAAACAAAAAATAAATACAAAAAAATACTGTCAGCAAAACTAATAGCTTAACTGGACTGCAACATGTTACGCAGAAAGGTCACAAAAGCAAACACTTCTGTGCACAGTAGAAAGGCGTTTGGCCCAGGGAATGGGTGATGGGTAGCTTCTTCAGTATTTTTAGAAAAAGTTATGTCTCAGCTGTCTTCTATTAACTTTGAAGTACAGGCTACTGACTCTTTCAGCCAGCCATGAGGGGCTGGATGGAGTTGAAAGACGGATGGAGCGCAACTTATTTCATAAAAAATATAATCATTAATAGCGCCATGCCACTTTCCTTTTAGCTTAGACTTCATTAGAACAGAACCACATCCTGTTTCTCTGGTAATACCTTCCCTTTGGGTTTCTATACCTGCCAGTGAGGTTCCTTAGCCTGTGGAGGGCTAAGGATCACCCTTTTACCCACTCACACAGGAGAGCAGAACTGTTTGCTGTGGTGTTTTAACCTCATTCTGGCCATAGCCTGTATGGCTCCCTTCACACAGTGGCTTGCTGACGGCCATCAACAATACATAACAATTCTTCAAAATTGTGCATCTAGACTGCTTTAGACCATTTCAAATGTTGTCTGGGATGGGGAGTAACAGCATTTTTTCCTTTGGGGGCAGCTAGGGATGAATTTGCCTCATTCACAAATACTAGAACATAAAATCCAAATAAGATGTCCCTTGCCACAATTAGAATTCCCTTTCAGGTTGCTACTTTAGAAAAATAGGCCCAGATCCTCAGAGGTATTTAGGCACTTAGTTCCTGTTGATTTGAGGATTTGGGACACAGCATGCCCATCTTCCAGCTAAAGTATCCACAGTAGGGCGGTGGCTCTAGGGCCCCACACTGTACAAGGTAAAAAGAAAAGGAGTACTAGTGGCACCTTAGAGACTAACCAATTTATTTGAGCATAAGCTTTCCTGAGCTACAGCTCACTTCATCAGATGCTTATGCTCAAATAAATTGGTTTGTCTCTAAGGTGCCACAAGTCCTCCTTTTCTTTTTGCAAATACAGACTAAGCCCTGGTCTACACTAGGACTTTAGGTCGAATTTAGCAGCGTTAAATCGATGTAAACCTGCACCCATCCACACGATGAAGCCCTTTATTTTGACTTAAAGGGCTCTTAAAATCGATTTCCTTACTCCACCCCTTACAAGTGGATTAGCGCTTAAATCGGCCTTGCCGGGTCGAATTTGGGGTACTGTGGACACAATGAGACGGTATTGGCCTCCGGGAGCTATCCCAGAGTGCTCCATTGTGACCGCTCTGGACAGCACTCTCAACTCAGATGCACTGGCCACGTAGACAGGAAAAGAACCATGAACTTTTGAATCTCATTTCCTGTTTGGCCAGCGTGGCAAGCTGCAGGTGACCATGCAGAGCTCATCAGCAGAGGTGACCATGATGGAGTCCCAGAATCGCAAAAGAGCTCCAGCATGGACTGAACGGGAGGTACGGGATCTGATTGCTGTATGGGGAGAGGAATCCGTGCTATCAGAACGGTGTTCCAGTTTTCGAAATGCCAAAACCTTTGTCAAAATCTCCCAGGGCATGAAGGACAGAGGCCATAACAGGGACCCGAAGCAGTGCCGCGTGAAACTTAAGGAGCTGAGGCAAGCCTACCAGAAAACCAGAGAGGCGAACGGCCGCTCCAGATCAGAGCCCCAAACATGCCGCTTCTATGATGAGCTGCATGCCATTTTAGGGGGTTCAGCCACCACTACCCCAGCCGTGTTGTTTGACTCCTTCAATGGAGATGGAGGCAACACGGAAGCAGGTTTTGGGGACGAAGAAGATGATGATGATGATGAGGTTGTAGATAGCTCACAGCAAGCAAGCAGACAAACCGGTTTTCCCGACAGCCAGGAACTATTTCTCACCCTGGACCTGGAGCCAGTACCCCCCGAACCCACCCAAGGCTGCCTCCTGGACCCGGCAGGCGGAGAAGGGACCTCCGGTGAGTGTACCTTTTAAAATACTATACATGGTTTAAAAGCAAGCATGTGAAAGGATTAATTTGCCCTGGCATTCGCGGCTCTCCTGGATGTACTCCCAAAGCCTTTGCAAAAGGTTTCTGGGGAGGGCAGGCTTATTGTGTCCTTCATGGTAGGACACTTTACCACTCCAGGCCAGTAACACGTACTCGGGAATCATTGTACAACAAAGCATTGCAGTGTATGTTTGCTGGTGTTCAAACAACATCCGTTCTTTATCTCTCTGTGTTATCCTCAGGAGAGTGAGATATCATTCATGGTCACCTGGTTGAAATAGGGTGCTTTTCTTCAGGGGACACTCAGAGGAGCCCGTTCCTGCTGGGCTGTTTGCCTGTGGCTGAACAGAAATGTTCCCCGCTGTTAGCCACAGGGAGGGGGGAGGGTTGAGGGGGTAGCCACGCGGTGGGGGGAGGCAAAATGCGACCTTGTAATGAAAGCACATGTGCTATGTATGTAATGTTAACAGCAAGGTTTACCGTGAAAGAGTGTAGCCACTGTTTTATAAAATGTGTCTTTTTAAATACCCGCTGTCCCTTTTTTTTTTCTCCACCAGCTGCATGTGTTTCAATGATCACAGGATCTTCTCCTTCCCAGAGGCTAGTGAAGATTAGAAAGAAAAAAAAATGCACTCGTGATGAAATGTTCTCTGAGCTCATGCTGTCCTCCCACACTGACAGAGCACAGATGAATGCATGGAGGCAAATAATGTCAGAGTGCAGGAAAGCACAAAATGACCGGGAGGAGAGGTGGCCGGCTGAAGAGAGTAAGTGGCGGACTGAAGACAGGGCTGAAGCTCAAATGTGGTGGCAGTGTGATGAGAGGAGGCAGGATTCAATGCTGAGGCTGCTGGAGGATCAAACCAGTATGCTCCAGTGTATGGTTGAGATGCAGCAAAGGCAGCTGCAGCACAGACTGCCACTACAGCCCCTGTGTAACCAACCGCCCTCCTCCCCAAGTTCCATAGCCTCCACACCCAGACGCCCAAGAATGCGGTGGGGAGGCCAAAAAAAAGAAGGCTGGCATTCAATAAATTTTAAAGTTGTAAACTTTTAAAGTGCTGTGTGGCATTTTCCTTCCCTCCTCCACCACCCCTCCTGGGCTACCTTGGTAATCATCCCCCTATTTGTGTGATGAATGAATAAAGAATGCATGAATGTGAAGCAACACTGACTTTATTGCCTCTGCAGGCGGTGATCGAAGGGAGGTGGGGAGGGCCGTTAGCTTACAGGAAAGTAGAGTGAACCAAGGGACGGGGGGTTTCATCAAGGAGAAACAAAGAGAACTTTCACACCATAGCCTGGCCAGTCATGAAACTGGTTTTCAAAGCTTCTCTGATGCGTACCGCGCCCTCCTGTGCTCTTCTAACCACCCTGGTGTCTGGCTGCACGTAACCAGCAGCGAGGCGATTTGCCTCAACCTCCCACCCCGCCACAAACGTCTCCCCCTTACTCTCACAGATATTGTGGAGCACACAGCAAGCAGTAATAACAGTGGGAATATTGGTTTCGCTGAGGTCTAAGCGAGTCAGTAAACTGCGCCAGCGCGCCTTTAAACGTCCAAATGCACATTCTACCACCATTCTGCACTTGCTCAGCCTGTAGTTGAACAGCTCCTGACTACTGTCCAGGCTGCCTGTGTACGGCTTTATGAGCCATGGCATTAAGGGGTAGGCTGGGTCCCCAAGGATAACTATAGGCATTTCAACATCCCCAACAGTTATTTTCTGGTCTGGGAATAAAGTCCCTTCCTGCAGCTTTTGAAACAGACCAGAGTTCCTGAAGATGCGAGCCTCATGTACCTTTCCCAGCCATCCCACGTTGATGTTGGTGAAACGTCCCTTGTGATCCACCAGAGCTTGCAGCACTATTGAAAAGTACCCCTTGCGGTTTATGTACTCACCGGCTTGGTGCTCCCGTGCCAAGATAGGGATATGGGTTCCGTCTATGGCCCCACCACAGTTAGGGAATCCCATTGCAGCAAAGCCATCCACTATGACCTGCACATTTCCCAGGGTCACTACCCTTGATATCAGCAGATCTTTGATTGCGTGGGCTACTTGCATCACAGCAGCCCCCAGAGTAGATTTGCCCACTCCAAATTGATTCCCAACTGACCGGTAGCTGTCTGGAGTTGCAAGCTTCCACAGGGCTATCGCCACTCGCTTCTCAACTATGAGGGCTGCTCTCATCTTGGTATTCATGCGCTTCAGGGCAGGGGAAAGCAAGTCACGAAGTTCCATGAAAGTGCCCTTACGCATGCGAAAGTTTCGCAGCCACTGGGAATCGTCCCAGACCTGCAACACTATGCGGTCCCACCAGTCTGTGCTTGTTTCCTGAGCCCAGAATCGGCGTTCCACAGCATGAACCTGCCCCATTAGCACCATGATGCCTGCATTGGCAGGGCCCATGCTTTCAGAGAAATCTGTGTCCATGTCCGGATCACTCACGTGACCGCGCTGATGTCGCCTACTCGCCTGGTATCGCTCTGCCAGGTTCTGATGCTGCATATACTGCTGCATAATGCGTGTGGTGTTTAATGTGCTCCTAATTGCCGAAGTGAGCTGAGCGGCCTCCATGCTTGCCTTGGTATGGCGTCCGCACAGAAAAAAGGCGTGGAACGATTGTCTGCCGTTGCTCTGACGGAGGGAGGGGCGACTGACGACATGGCTTACAGGGCTGGCTTACAGAGAATTAAAATCAACAAAGGGGGTGGCTTTACATCAATGAGTATTTCAGGCAGGACTTCACGGAGGGTTCCAATAAGAAATGGTGCACCTAAGTAATTGTTCTTATTGGAACAAGCAGGTTGGTCTGGCCTCTGATTGATACATGGCTAGATTTACCTCGCTGCACCTTCTCTGTGAGTGACTGCAGTGTGACCTAGAGGAATGAGTCCCCTGGACAGGGGAGGGTGGGAAGCAAATGAGTACAGAACAAATCCGGTCTATTTCTTGTTTTGATCCACTCCATCTATCTTTTACATCTTTGGCTGGCAGCAGACGGTGCAGAAGGACTGCAAGCCATCCACATCTCATGGCTGCTCGGCAGAGGACGGTGCAGTAGGACTGCTAGCCATCCTCATCTTTTGCCTCCCTGGCAGAAGATGGTACAGTAGGACTGCTAGCAATCCGTATCGCCTGCCTGCTCACCATAAGATGGCTCAACAGGATGGACTGCAGAACTAAAGAGAATGATCTGATCAAGTCACTCCAACTTTAGTCCCTGCGCACATGTCTGGCCAGGAGCACCTCGGACATGACAATGACGGCTACAAGTCATACTGTACCGTCTGCTGCCACAAGGCAATGGGTTGATGCTGCTGTGTAGCAATGCAGTACCATGTCTGGCAGCACCCAGGAGACATACGGTGACGGTTACCTGAGCGGGCTCCATGCTTGCCGTGGTATGGCGTCTGCACAGGTAACTCAGGAAAAAAGGCGCAAAACGATTGTCTGCCCCTGTTTTCACGGAGGGAGGGAAGGAAGGGGGCCTGACAATATGTACCCAGAACCACCCGCGACAATGTTTTAGCCCCATCAGGCATTGGGATCTCAACCCAGAATTCCAATGGGCAGCGGAGACTGTGGGAACTGTGGGATAGCTACCCACAGTGCAACACTCCCGAAGTCGACTCTAGC
This sequence comes from Chelonia mydas, assembly GCF_015237465.2. NCBI lineage: Eukaryota > Metazoa > Chordata > Testudines > Cheloniidae > Chelonia > Chelonia mydas. Next base: position 151,797,200 of record NC_057850.1, read on the forward strand.
CTCGGTACTGTGGAAGCACTCCGCTGAGTTAATGCACTTAATGCACTTAGAGCATTTTCTGTGGGGACACACACACTCGAATATATAAAACCGATTTCTAAAAAACCGAATTCTATCAATTCGACCTAATTTCGTTGTGCAGACATACCCAAACACGGCTGCTACTCTGAAACCTGTACAAGGTAAAGGCCTTTATAGCTAGGGTGACCAGATACCCTGATTTTATAGGGAAGTCCCAGTATTCAGGGCTTTGTCTTCTATTGTCACCGATTATCCCCCACCCCCTGTCCTGGTTTTTCACACGTGCTAGTGGTCACCCTGTCTGTAGCTGCGGCGGCAGGATGGGATTTTGCTCAGCCACCAGTCCGGCACCCTTAGGAGTGCAGTTCAGGTCCCTGTGCTCCACTCAGAAGCTGGCTCCAGGGCCAATTAGCAGAGGGCATGTTGCCCTGCCCTTAACATACCGGCATGGCTGGCCAGCTGCCCGACTGGCTTCTTCTACACGAGAACCCCGGGCCTGGGCGCACCCCCGCCTGCTCTGCGGACTGCTCTCCGGCCACATGCGCACCGCCGCGCACCCAGGACCGGCTCCCTGCCGGGAGCGGGACTCGCCCCCCGCCCCCGTCAGCTTTAGGACCCGGGAGACGCTCCGGCCCGGGCCGGGGAGAGCACTTGACACGGTTTCCATAGCTGCAAAGGCAGCTGCTGCCTTAAGGGAAACTAACCAGGCTTGCCCCGAAGTTGGCCCGGCCGCCCCAGGCTCCGGCCACGGCTCCGCAGCGGGGGCGGCTGCCCTGAGGCGGGCGGCAGCGGCCATGACTCCCCCGGCCTGCGCGGTGTGTCTCCGGCAGGTGGGACTGGGGCGGCAGCAGCGGGGACCCTGCCTGGGCGGGAGGAGGAGGCGGCGACGGGCGCAAGGCTCGCACCGGCTCGGCGGGCGGGCGGGGCGTCGCACAGCCCCCGGGGCAGCGGCTTATGTGCGGGCAGAGCCTATCGGGGGGCTGGCCTGGGGGGCCCGGTGGGGGGTGGCTGGCTAGCTGCGGGGGGCCCCTCGCGCGTGTTGGACGCTGGCCGGGGCTTCAGCGAGACACGGTGGGGGAGGTCAGCGCTTGTGTTGGCGAGAGAGACACACGCTTTGGAGCCACCCTGGGCTCTGCTTCCAGTTGGGGGCTGTCTCCGGTAGAGGAGAAATTGCCTTTGAAATCACTGCGGGGCCCGGCAAGTCAGCGGAACCCCAGGGCGGGTGGTCCCAGGAGGCTGGCGCTGCAATTGCAGGTTGGAACAAGGCTGCGGGCTCCTAGGAGATCTTGGGGCGGCCCCGGTCAGAGCTTGCCTCCTTTTTTCTTACAGGAGTTGAGCCTAATTGATAGCAGGAAAGGGCGGGAGTTCAGGAGCCGGCTGCACAGGTGCTGTCTAGTGGGGAATGGACTGATCGAAACATGCTTGTTGTCGCTGCTTACATTGGGGTTTTTGTTTTTACTTAAATATGAACAAACTATATGTTAGTGCTGAAAGGAGTGATAGGGACATTTGCTCTCAGTGGTTTGAGCATTGGCCTGCTAAACCCAGGGTTGTGAGTTCAATCCTTGAGGGGGCCATTTGGGGCAAAAATTGGGGATTGGTCCTGCTTTGAGCAGGGGGTTAGACTAGATGACCTGAGGTCCCTTCCAACCCTGATATTCTATGATTCTATGATTCTGTGAAAGTCCATTAAGAACAATTCATTCATGAGAAAATCTGAACTGATACACGATTGTTCTTTGCAATCCTCTCATTAAAGTCCAGGTTCTCCAAGCAGTTCTGGAAACATTTCCAGTGACTTTCCTTCAGTCAACTTTTGGAGTAGCAGCGGTGTTGGTCTGTATCCGTAAAAAGAAAAGAGTACTTGTGGCACCTTACTCCTTTTCTTTCAACTTTTGGAGGCATTTCCAGTCTAGCTGTGTCTTTTTGTTTTCCTATAGAAACAGTTCAGTTCATGGCTCAATTGTCAAATCATGGTTTCTTTGAAGGAGGGGTTAGGTTTAATTTCCATTGCCTACTGTTCATGGCCATATATCTTACACTTCTGGGTTAAAGTCTTTAGATGTGAAAGTGATGAACTAATAACACTGATGCAAGTTGCCCTCTCCTTTCCAGCAGTTCTGTCAACTATTCCCGTGTTGGGATAATCACACTGTAACACAGAATTACTGTGGGGAAAAATCTATTCTCATGACTAAACTGAAACCACTCAATTTGACAACCTTGTAATCTTGACCTGATGGAAAATCTATTTCTCTAGAGGAAATCGGCTTGTGTGTTAGAGTAAGAGGAAACTTTATTTTCACTAAGTGAAACTTCTAAAAGCTCTGAGAGAGGCTGCTTAATCTGACTCAGATTATGGTATTCTGTGTTTTTGCTGAGACACTATACTTTTATACTTAAACTACACAGCAGTTGATACATTTGAGTGATGTTTCTAATTTGCTATGACGCTTCTCTGCTCAACTACTATAAAAATGTCTCCAAACCTTGACAAGAATGTGTCTGTGTTTACAGGTCAAATGTATTTGAATTTAAACACACTGTGGAGAAACGAGAGGCAGATCACAGAATCTCAAATTTTGTATCCAAATTTTTGCACATGGGTGCATTCACAAAACCAGTCTCGTAAGGCCATGTCTGTACTGCACTAGCATAATCTTCCCAGAAATTCAGTCCAGTTTTAAAATTGGTTGGAGCTACAGTATAGGCAAGAGCTGCTCTTTTAACTATTTCAGTTAAAGTTCCTGAAAAAACTTTAACAAAACTTGTTATAAAAATGGTTCTGACTGTTGAAGCTTTTTCTATATTGCCCCTCTAACCAATTTGAGATGTGTTTTTTGTCTTGTTTTTTTAGGGGAGAAATATCCATAGTGTAGATCAGGGTTTTGTTTTTGTTTTTAAAGACAGTGTTGGTACTTTTTTATTTTGACACGACCAGGATATGTTGGACAGTGATAATCTAGCTCCCTTTGGCCTGGCTGGACTATATGTTGCCCGGTACATACAAAATTAAATCTGAGCTAAAGAGGAGGAGCAAAAGTCTGAACTGCTGTACATGCATGAAAGTTCTAGTTTTCTTCCAAAAGTTCTCAAAATACTATAAGTTCTTGTAAAGAGATAACCGAGATAATAGACTAACAATCTAATATTGCTACTTCTATAATAATTAATACAATAGACTTTGGGAATCAAATTAATCATTCTTATTTATGTTTGCTTTTTAATTTGAGCAATGTGGGTCAAGATATCTCACTTTTTTAAAAAAAAATCTCTACTATCTCAAAGAATGATATGCCACTGAGAGATTTATTTGAAGCAGTTCTTTAGTAACTGAGGAACTTTCAGTGATAATACTTACTAGCAGCAAGAGCACAGTTACATATTAATAGCAATAATATCATATTTAATAGCATCAATCCAGTATTCTCAGCAACAAACAGGAAGTCTTTCAAGTTTGTTCTCTAAGGACTGACTGCCAGTAAGCCGGATCCATTATAAAAGTATGTAGGCAGATTTCGCTATAGCTTGTTGCCACTGATCTGCCAATCACAGGCACAGTGAAAGACATGACCATAAGCGATTTTATATATATATCTGCTGTTGTTTTGGCTTGCTAAAGAAAAAATATTTTTTCCATATAATAATTTATTCTGGTCATCGTAAAGAGTCCCTGTGCAGATCAACAGCATACTATAACTGCACACTGCTCATGACTTGCCCAAGATCTCACCGGCAGTCACTTAAAGGTGTGAGTCGCAGTCCAATGCTTTAACCAGCAGACCATCCTTTCTCTCAGTCTTCAGTAGGCTTGAACCAGAGGACAAGGTATGTTTTTGTTTCTTCTACTCAGTCAAAATATTGGTATGTAATTGGGGGTGGGGAGAAACACAAATAAATAAATAAATAAAATTACAATGATCCAGAAACTACACGTTCAGAGCGTGACTTAAAGAAAAAATTTGGGGTGGCATTTCTCTTTCACACTTGTTCTGATAGTTAGACAAGCTAACTTTTTTTTTTTAACTGTAAAAAGGCAACATTTTGAGGAAGATGATGTGGCTTGGTAAACTTGATTGGAAGCACTTCAGGTTTTGTTTAAATTCCGTTAATATTGTCCTGTAATGTTGTTGGACACAACTTTTTCTTTTTATGGCAGTCCTCAACCCCTCAAGTTTCACCAGATCAAATCTAATTCTTGTAGAACTTTTGATGGCTAATGCACACAGCAGATCCCTAGCCTATTTTTCTTCAGATGCTGTTTGTTAACACTGAATAAGTAAGTCACCTAAATGTAGAGACTGCCATTCAGACACCTACATACTTTCACGAAAATTAAGGGGGAGTACTTTGTTAGGCAGCTCATAACTACCTTTATTTTAAATTAGGTTATGTATACATTGACCTTTAGAAGTTTTGTATCTAGACTTCATTGCAAATGTGCTGTGGTTTTTGAAAAACATTTTTTTTTCCATTCCATCTGCCACCCTCGCTCCCCCCACTACCCTTTATTTTCTATGTCAAACACTTGGTGATATTTTCTTTTTCACCGGTGGAGACTTGGTTGGCTGTTCAGGGAGGATGACTACTCTCAGGGATTCTCTCTAAACTCTCTCAGTTTGAATACGATAACAGACTTACTTTAATTCCTTTTATGTAGCTTTGTTAATTACCCCCACCCCATACCTGGCAAACACCTATTGCACTCTCATTAAGTTGTAGAACTGATGTGTAAGCTTTAGTGGGCTGGCAAAACTATGTGTTCTGTTTGTAAAGCTCTATCTGCAGTGATGTCCATTTACTTCCTGAAGAATTTACAGTATCCTACCAGCATGTTATGTAATTCAAAGTTTGCATTTAGACTTTTTTTAGTAACCTGGGTGCCATTTTTTTTTGCTTGTTTTTTTTTCCTCAGAAGAAAACATGAGAAATAGCTCTTGTAAAATTAAGGGTAATAACTTAATAGATAACTATAAGTATTGGTGATAGCAAATGTGAACAATTAATACTGTGTCATAGTTTCATAATAACTTTTATAGTAAATGTGATCCTTCTAGACCGCCTGATTTTTTTGACAGATTTTTGTGCAATTAACAGGAATAATAACTCCTGAAGTTCGGTGTGTTGATGGACATGTAAATGTCTGTATCATTCTTTTCAGAAAAGAAATATAAATTATTGCCAGCAATTAGGTTTAAAAAGCTTTGTTTGGAATCCTCATTACATGGTTGTTCCCCCTGTTCACTCCTCTTCTTTTCCCCCACTCCTGAAAGTTTTTTAGTTTTGGTGCTGATACACTGGAAGGCAGGGGGAGATATAGTCTTTTCTCTGCCACCAAGAAATTAGGCAAATTAAATCTGTTACTTAGAATTATCTGTGTGCACTTTTTTTTTTTTGGTCAATCTGCTTTCTACAATAGCAATTCTTAGGGCTGGTCTACACTATCACGATAAATTGATCTAACTTACCCAACTTCAGTAACTGAAGTTGACATAGTCAGATCTACTTACCACGGTTGCTACACTGCACTGTGTCGACGGGAGAACGTCTTCTCCAGGAGGTGGAGTACACAAATTGATGGGAGAGTGCTCTCCCATCGATTTAGTGTGTCTTTACCAGACCCGCTAAATTGACATGCACTACATCGATTGCAGCAGTGTCGATCTACCGGCAAGTGTAGACATACCCTTAGTTTAGGTTTAGAAATGTCTAATGCTGGATAAGCAAGGGAAGTGAGCCTGCTTTTTTGGAGGGATCACTTTTTGAATTTTAAATACAACTTAAGTTCTGATTTTTGGGTACACATGGAAAAGATATTGGGCTGAATTCACAAAGTGGATGGTACACAGGGGCTGTAACCAAGCTCCACATTCTCAGCAAAAAATTCCTATTGGAGGGGAACTCCCGGCTGGCACATGTGCAGTGTAGCTGGGCCCTGTGCCTGTGAGTGCCCACACCCACTTATGAAGATGCATTACTGGAGATGGAAGGGGCCTGGCAAGACAGAGCTCCACCATAACATTTCTGCACTGGCATAGGTCCATAAAGAAAGAAACAGTTTCAGACATCTAGAGAAACATCTCTGAAAACTTAGACTGCTGCAGAAAGCCTCCCAAACTTTGACATACAATGTACGCCTATTTTAGGAAATATATTTTGTGAAATTATGGTCTAGAGGTTGAATGCTGTTTAATTTGCTGTGACACTTTAGCCTTGTGTTAAAACTTAGTAGAAAAATGGTACAATAACTCCTTGCTTAACGTTGTAGTTATGTTCCTGAAAAATGCTACTTTAAGCGAAACGATGTTAAGCGAATCCAATTTCCCCATAAGAATTAATGTAAATGGGGGTGGGGGTTAGGTTCCAGGAAAAAATTTTTTGCCAGACAAAAGACTATACACACACACGCGCGCGCATATACACACAGTATAAGTTTTAAACAAACAATTTAATACTATACACAGCAATGATGATTGTGAAGCTTGATTGAGGTGGTGGAGTCAGAGGGTGGGATATTTCCCAGGGAATGCCTTACTGCTAAATGATGAACTAGCACTCGGCTGAGCTCTCAAGGGTTAACACATTGTTGTGAATGTAGCCTCACACTCTACAAGGCAGCATGAATGGAGGGAGGAGACACAGCATGGCAGTGCATGTAAACATTCCCTGTGGAAACTGAATGTGATGATGAACCCATACTATCCCACTGGAGCGCACCACTCCCTCCATTTTCCAAAGTGCCAGAGCGGGGACTGCGTGTGTGTGTGTGTGTGTGTGTGTGTGTGTGTGAGAGAGAGAGAGAGAGAGACGTGCATTGCCCCTTTACACATTGCCCCTTTAAGAATGCTGACCCTGCTTTAAGTACATTGCCTTTTTAAGTAGGTCAGCAAGTTGAGGCAGCATGTGCTGCCAGCAAGCTCCCTCGGTCCTGAGCCCTGTCCTATCCCCCCTCCCCTCCTCTGTGGAGATGGGGTACGGGGGGGGACACGCTGACATCAGCACCCCTCTTCCTGTTATACCAATAAAATAAAAACCAGCAGGATCTTATTAAAGGGGAAAAGGCAAAATGCCACATTTATTGTGAATATAGGAAGAATCATAGTAAGCAGTTAGTTATAGCTATAACATTCCATTCAATTTCATATTTATTCACACATTAGAGTTGCTCATGCCATGCCAATGGCCAGGTGGCCTGGACATAAGGAGGGAGCAGGGCCTTGTCAGATGCTCATCTGATGCTCCTGGAAGTTGGTTTGCAGAATCAGACCCCAAAGTTCTCACTTTCTAGAGTCCATTTTTATAGGAATTTCTTCCTATGCCAGTCTGTGGGAATTGCTTCATCATGCTGTTGCTGAATCAGTCAGCAGATAGCACATTCCTGACGGCTCGGTGCTGCCAGATGTTATCTTGTTCTTTGGTTCTCCCATTCTTGAGGCTGTTGGGTGGATTCCAGTCTGCTCTCCAGGGGTCCTCTGGTTATTTCCACTTGACGCCTTCTTCAGCCGATGGACACTGGATTCTTAGGCTGGCACCTCCCTGATCATTCAGTTATTATCCACACCAAGCATCCATCCACATACATCCTCTATCTCTATTTTAATCACAATTGTTAACGAAGCGAGATGAATACAACAAAAGGGCGGGGAGTCTCTGGGTGCTGTTTCTGTTGTTACAGAGTATTGCTTTGAGTCTCTCTCTGTGTGAGTAGTTGTTGTTACAAAGAATTGCTTTGAGAACAGATTCTGCCCTGCATCTCGTTCGTCCTAAGGGGATCCGCTGTGGTGAAGGTACCCCTCAACAAGGCAGACAAGATCATCTGGCAGCTGGTGAAGAAATGGCTGTTCCTTCCCCAGAGAGCCAGCAACGAGCTGGTCTATATTGCCCACAGGCATGGCGGTGCCAATGTCCCCCGCTTGGGTGACCTGTGTGACATCGCGGTGATCACCCACGCCTTCCGCCTGCTGACGTGTCCCGACGCCATGGTAAGGAACATCGCAGCAAATGCCCTCCATGACGCAACAAAGAAGTGGATCGGCAGAGCCCCCTCCAACCAAGACACCGCCAGCTTCCTGAGCGGTTCCCTGGATGGCAAATTCAGACGGGACGGGCGTGACATCGCTTCACTGTGGTCCCGCGCTTGCAATGCCTCGCGTCGCCTGGGGAAGTGCATTGGCTGCAGCTGGGAGTGGTGCGAGGAGCGCCAGGAGCTGGGAGTCCTGGTGCCGCAGATCAGGTCTGAGGACAACACCATCGTTACCCCGAGCACCAGGGGCATGCTGGAGAGGACCCTGAAGGCAGTCATCCACGCGCTGTACATGGAAGCCCTGAAGCATAAACCGGACCAGGGTAAAGCCTTCGAACTGACCAGCAAGTGGGACGCCAGCAACCACTTCCTCGCCGGGAGTGGCTTCACCCGTTTCACCGACTGGCAGTTCATCCACCGTGCTCGGCTCAACTGTGTCCCGCTCAACGGAGCCGTCCGCCACGGGAACCGAGACAAGCATTGCAGGAAGTGCGGCTACTCCAACGAGACCCTGCCTCACGTCCTGTGCAGCTGCAAGCCCCACTCCAGAGCCTGGCAGCTGCGCCGCAATGCCATCCAGAACCACCTAGTGAAAGCCATCGCGCCGCGCCTGGGGGAGGTCGCCATGAACTGCGCCATCCCCGGTACTGACCCGACGTGGTAGTCACCCATGAGGCCCAGAAAAAGATCATCCTCGTCGACATCACGGTATCCTTCGAGAACAGGACCCCGGCCTTCCGAGAAGCCTGGGCTCGTAAGCTGGAAAAATACGCCCCCTGGCCGACACCCTGAGAGCGAAGGGCTACGAGGTGCAGATGGATGCCCTGATCGTCGGAGCCCTGGGCGCTTGGGACCCCTGCAACGAGCGTGTGCTGCGGACCTGTGGGATTGGTCGATGCTACACACGGCTCATGCGGCGCCTCATGGTCTCTGACACCATCCGATGGTCCAGGGACATCTACATCGAACACATCACCGACAGTACCAGGAGGTGTGAGCCGGTACGACATAGTGCATCCACTATGGGAAAGGGACTGAGAGGCTTTTTTTCACTGGACCATATGAACTGGAACCATAAACTCATTGAACCTTAAATCCCACCAAATGTGGGTAGATCCATCCCCATCATCGTATCCACTCATTATACTCCACACCTGAATATAGCCATTATATGGACAACATACCCCCATATCTCAATGTCTGTACTTTGACCGGTTAAACTTTTACCCCCCAATCGGGGAGATTGCAGATTATGTATTCCTTACGCCACCAGCTCCTAAACCGAATTCCACACCCCTTGATAATCTGTACCTTATTCCCTGATAACCAGAAACTTCTATGCTTGAACTCTGTACCGTTTTCTTTTTATTTCAACATTATCTTAATAAAATTATTGTACTAACACAATTAGCAGCTTGCAGGTTTCACACAGAGAGGGAGAGAAACAGTACCAAAAATCAAAAGATCTCTTAATTAGTAATACCCTGGAATTTAAACTATGGGGAATCAAACTCATTTGTGATTTTAATACAGAACTTCTTTAATATGATCCAACATTCCCCCTCACCCCCTGTATAGCAAGCAAGAGTCTCTGGGGAGCAGCTCCAAGGCAGAGGGCAGGAGCAGCACATGGCAGTGGGGGGAGGGACAGCTGAACTGCCTGGCAATTGATAGCCTGCTGGGCAGTTGTCACACAGCGAACTCAGGGGGACTGATGGGGGGCTGCTGGTCCACCCTGGTTCCAAGCCCCTACCAGCTAGCACCAACGGGCTGCTCTTTCTGCAAGCAGTGGACAAAGAAGGCAGCTGCCAAACGACGTTACAAGGGAGCATTGCACAACTTTAAATGAGCATGTTCTCTAATTGATCAGTGACGTGACGACGTTAAGTGAGGAGTTACTGTACATGTTTTCAGTTTCACAGTATGCCCCTTGCAGAATTTAGTTTGGACTAAACTCTCACCGTAATGAATCGTAAATCTGTACTTCCACCACATGCCTTATCAGGAGTTATTCTACTAGCGTTGTGCTGAACGAAATTCTGCTCAAAAGGAGGAGCTCAGACATTCTAGCTGAGATCATTAGAGAAGCAAATATGCAATATGGACACTAGCAACATTTAATGAAAGATTTCAAGGGGTTCGGAAACTGATGCTGTTCTGAAATAGATCATACTTGTGGTACCTTAAAGTGTACCTCTGCTCTGAAAAGTAACTCTGCAAAAATGGCAGCCTTGAGTTCCCTTAATATTGTCTCCATAAGTTCTAGATCTAATTTGCTCAGAATGTAAATGTTCCTTTCTCTTTTCTAGTCCTAGTCCTGCAGACTCAGACTGGAGGTCAAGTCCTTTTATTGGAACCGCAGTCCAGCCTGGCTAAGAACTTTGCCTTCTAGTTGTCTGACTTCTTACGATGAATGGTTGGAGCTGCCTTACCTAAATTGCTATTTATGTTCTAAGAGACCCTACCTTCTTGAGATAGACCAATGCTGAACTACAGATGTAACTAGTGAACAAACAAATGATTGAAAATATCTTATATGCAGTGTTGTTGTCGCTTTGTTGGTCCCAGGATATTAGAGAGACAAGGTGGGTGAGGTAATATCTTATTTTTATTGCTTTTATGGCTTATTACAACAGTCTATAACCCACTATCCCCTGCAGCCTCCACCATCACAGCTTTCCCCCACAATGACTGGAGGGGTGTTAACTGGTCACTTCACCTTGAATGGTCCTCTTTGAAATATGTGTTAACTACTTCTGCTAAACAATCTGTTCCATCTTGTATTTAGCTATGAAACTGAGTACATTTCCCAGACCTGAAGAAGAGCTCTGTCTAAGCTTGTGTCTCTCTCCAACAGAACTTGGCCCAAAAAAAATATTAACTCACCCACTTTCTCTTGAAAATATCTTGAGCATGAATTTCTTGAATGGACACACTGTAGTAGGCTTGCCTGTATGCAGGATCATGATGGTTGTAATTAGCACTGTCTCAAATCTTTTGTTTAGTGTTCGCTTGTTGGTAAAACAATATTATAACTTATTCCCCATAAACATTCATCTAAATCCTAGGGGTAATAGTAGGGTTGCCAACTGTCTGGGTTTTACCCAGATGGTCAATTTTTTGGCTTCTGTGTCCGGGTGTCATTTAGAGTTGCCAGATGCCTGGTTTTTGACCAAAAAGTCTAGTCAAAAAGGGGACCTGGCAACCCTAAATGGCACCCAAACCAAAAGTCCGGTTACCGAGGGCAGGGTCATTAACCCACGCCAGCCCGTGCTTAGCCAGGGCCTCCTCCTACCTGCAGGCAGGCTCCTTGAGAGGATCCAGCAAGTGACGGGGCGGGGGGGGGGGGAGTGGAGGGAAGAGCATGCAATGCTGGTGGAGCCTGGGGGATCCGGTTGTCTGCAATTAGAAAGGTGGCAAGCCTAGGTAGTACTAAGTTAACAGTGGAGGGTAATGTGGAAGAAGTGAGTATAGAAGTGAGTTTGAATTAGAAGGATGAGGCGCCTGGTCCACAGGAAGAGGAATGTCATTCCAAGGTAGGCAACAGCATGAGAAGGTGACAAAGTGAGCAAGAAGAAAAGGCTGGGGCAAGGGGAGAGCTGTGCAGAACCTTCAGTTGGGACTAGAAACCTGGAATTCCTGTGGAAAGAGACAGGGAGGCAGGAGGGAATGTGACATGATCAGGCAGTAAAAATGGAGTGCATTTTAACTTTTTAATATTGGATGGTTGCCCCATCTCAAAAAAGTATATTAGAGTTGGAAAAAAACTACAGAGAAAGGTAACAAAAATGATTAGGGATATGACTTCATAAATATCTGCTTCAATTACCTTTGGTAAATGAAATAACCAAACAATCATTCATTTTCTGATATAGCTGTAAAACTAATCTGAAAAGTTTTCAAAATAAATCACTTAAAAATGTATAGTGTGTACCTTCTAAAAATGGAGCCTACATCTGTCTCTGAGTTGTGAAGAATATGTAATAAGGTTATAACAACCAACAAGAATGCACTTTTATGTAGAAATCCATGATTATCGAGTCTTCCTGAATAGTGATTTAAATCCTGATTTAAATCAAATCCACTCTGCTGTAAGGTAATATTTGAATGGTTGTCTGGTGAGCCTCTGTGACTATGTGAGCCTCTGTGGCAGGAGAGAGAGACATTGATTAGTGTGAAAAGTCCCTCTGCAACAGAAGGTGTTACATCCTGCCCAACAGGAAAGACCCATTGACACCAGACAGACTGTGGTGGAATGTTAAACAGTATAAAAGACTTTGTTGCTCTGCACTCCCACTGCCCCCGCAAAGATGAGTCATGCAAATGGGTTCCTCCCATCAACTGAGTTTACAGCTCCGAGCACAAGGGAGGAGGGGAATAAAAACCCCCTAACAAGAAGGAACTGGCTTTCAATGCTGCTTGGACTCTAGTGGGCAAAGTTACTAGGCATATGCAAGAAATCCCCAAGAGCTTGCTTGTTATAGAAACTTGTATTACTTTTTGAACCTTAAGATTGTAACTCATTAGTGTGTGTATGTTTACCTGCTTTAACCTTGTAAATAACTCTCTGGATAGACCTTTGGTCTGACCCAGGATGGCCGTTCTTATGTTCTTTTCCTATTTAATAACTCTTTTAATATAGTTTATTATAGGATTGGCTACAAGTGTAGTTTTGGTGTAAGATCGAAGGTGCAATTGACTTGGGGTAAGTGACTGGTCCTTCGGGACTGGGAGTAACCTGAATATTGTTACACCTTAGAGACTAACCAATTTATTTGAGCATAAGCTTTCGTGAGCTACAGCTCACTTCATCGGGTGCATAAAAGTGGAAAATGCAGCGAGGATGTTTTTATACACACAGATCATGAAAAAATGGGTGTTTATCACTTCAAAAGGTTTTCTCTCCCCCCACCCCACTCTCCTGCTGGCAATAGCTTATCTAAAGTGATCACTCTCCTTACAATGTGTATGATGGAAATGGCCCACCTTGATTATCATACACATTGTAAGGAGAGTGATCACTTTAGATAAGCTATTGCCAGCAGGAGAGTGGGGTGGGGGGAGAGAAAACCTTTTGAAGTGATAAACACCCATTTTTTCATGATCTGTGTGTATAAAAACATCCTCGCTGCATTTTCCACTTTTATGCACCCGATGAAGTGAGCTGTAGCTCACGAAAGCTTATGCTCAAATAAATTGGTTAGTCTCTAAGGTGCCACAAGTACTCCTTTTCTTTTTGCGAATACAGACTAACACAGCTGCTACTCTGAAACCTGAATATTGTTGTGATTCTTAGTGTAAGGGACTGTCTATCACAAAGGTAATCTTACCTCGGTGGCCAGGCAGATTGGACTGTCTGTGACTCCATGCTAAGGCTGTTGTAGTGCCTCAGGAGTTTAGATTTGACGGTTGGTGAAATCTAAGTATAGAACTCAAAACCAATTTGAGTTTTGTGTCCTGCTTCTTAAGTCTGCCGTGAAGTTGGTACTCATGCTCTGGAGTCACTGCAGGCAGCTTCTCATGATGCTATGAGAGAAACAGAGGGAAAGTATAGAGAAGGGTCCCTTAGACTTGGGGAAAAAAGAGGACTGTGCTGTGGAGAAGGCAGAAGCAACATTGACTAGGGATTAAAAAGGCAAAGTCAACACATTGGGAATAGCTAGCCTGCTCAAGGAGCTTTGACTTAAAGGGGATGAGGGCAGTAGGGTGAAAGTTGGAAAGAAGTGGGGCGGAGTGAGGATTCCTTTAGAACAAGGAAAATAGCATGCTTTAATGGAGAGGAATGGACAGAGCATTACCGAGACATCAAGGGAGCAAGTGAAATTAAAATATGTGAAGGGATGAGGATGATCTGACAAGTCAAATTGTTTGAGACAGACATGATTGAGACCTCAGTAGGACACAGGGCTAACAGAAAGCAATATCCGAGGAGGATAGAACTGGTGTAGGGGATGGAGATCTGCTCCTATAGCCTGTTCATTTTTGTATCTTAACTGTCATGGTATGTGTTCCTATAAAATGTGTAACACTATGAAGTTTTGAGCTGTTTCCTATGTAGGAATGGACATATAGTTCATGCCTCTTTTTCTCTTGCATTTTCCCAATCCTGTGATGTCTAGCAATTAAAAAAATTAAGGCAAAAGTCTTGAAGCTGGGAATGGGTGACAGGGGATGGATCGCTTGATGATTACCTGTTTTGTTCATTCCCTCTGGGGTACCTGGCATCAACCACTGTCGGAGAACAGGATACTGGGCTAGATGGACCTTTGGTCTGACTCAGTATGTCCGGGTCGTATGTTCTAATTAGGGCTGTCAAGCAATTAAAAAAAATTAATTGCGATTAATTGCACTGTTAAACAATAACAGAATCCATTTATTTAAATATTTTTGGACATTTTCTGCATTTTCAAATATATTGATTTCAGTTACAACACAGGATACAAAGTGTGCAGTGCTTACTTTATTTTTTATTACAAATATTTGCACTGTAAAAAACAAATGAAATAGTATTTTTCAATCTCTTTATCATGAAAGTTGAACTAACAAATGTAGAATTATGTACAAAAAAACCCCCTGCATTCAAAAATAAAACAATGTCAAACTTTAGAGCCTACAAGTCCAATCAGTCATACTTCTTGTTCAGCCAATTGCTCAGACAAACAAGTTTGTTTACATTTGCAGAAGATAATGCTGCCTGCTTCTTGTTTTCAATGTCACCTGAAAGTGAGAACAGGCATTTGCATGGCACTGTTGTAGCTAGTGTCGCAAGATATTTACATGCTAATGCACTAAAGAGTCATATGTCTCTTCATGCTTCAATCACCATTCCAGGGGACATGTATCCATGCTGATGACGGGTTCTGCTTGATAACCATCCAAAGCAGTGTAGACTGACGCATGTTCATTTTCATCATCATCATGAGTCAGATGCCACCAGCAGAAGGTTATTTTTCTTTTTTGGTGGTTTGGGTTCTGTAGTTTCCACATCAGAGTGTTGCTCTTTTAAGATTTCTGAAAGCATGCTCCACACCTCATCCCTTTCAGATTTTGGAAGGCACTTCAGATTCTTAAATCTTGGGTCGAGTGCTGTAGTTAGGGTGACCAGATGTCCAGATTTTATAGGGACAGTCCCGATATTCAGAGCTTTGTCTTATATAGGTGCCTATTACCCCCCAACCCCGTCCCGATTTTTCACATTTGCTGTCTGGTCACACTAGCTGTAGCTATCTTTAGAAATTTCACATTGGTATCTTCTTTGCATTTTGTCAAATTTGCAGTGAACGTGTTCTTAAAACGAACAACATGTGCTGGGTCATCATCCAAGAATGCTATAACATGAAATATATGGCAAAATGCGGGTAAAGCAGAGCAGGAGACATACAATTCTCCCCCAAGGAGTTGATCACATATTTAATTAACGCATTATTTTTTTAACAAGCGTCATCAGCATGGAAGCATGTCCTCTGGAATGGTGGCTGAAGGATGAAGAGACATATGAATCTTTAGCGCATCTGGCACATAAATGTCTTGCGACGCCAGCTACAACAGTGCCATGTGAATGCCTGTTCTCACTTTCAGGTGACCTTGTAATTAAGAAGTAGGCAGCATTATTTCCCGTAAATGTAAACAAATTTATTTCTCTTAGCGATTGGCTGAACAAGAAGTAGGACTGAGTGGACTTGTAGGCTCTAAAATTTTACATTGTTTTGGTTTTGAGTGCAGTTATGTAACCAAAAAGCCCTACATTTGTAAGTTACATTTTCATAATAAAGAGATTGTACTTGTATCAGGTGAATTGAAAAATACTATTTCTGTTATAATTTTTACAGTGCAAATATTTGTAATAAAAATAATATAAAGTGAGCACTGTACACTTTTTGTATTTTGTGTTGTAATTGAAATAGCTATATTTGAAAATGTAGAAAAACATCCAAAATATTTAATAAATTTCAGTTGGTATTCTGTTTTTTAACAGCATGATTAATCATGATTAATTTGTTTGAGTTAATCGCATGAGTTAACTGCGATTTAATCGACAGCCCTAGTTCTAATCCTAGTTTAGTGCAACTACTTGAAGTTATGACTGTACAACTACCTTGTGGTTTGACAGCAAACACTTTCCCAACATTTCCTGTCTGAGCAATGTTCGGTTGGTGGCTGAGCAGTTAAAATAATTGAAGATGGTCACAAAGACTTAAAATAAACTCATGCCTACTAAATATAGTTGGTTTTTGTTTCTCTGTAGCATCCTGTCTGTATCCAATTGGTTTAATTTATAAATTCAGATTGATCTCCGCTCCTCCCTCCATATCCCCATTCATAATTTTAACCAGGGCCCTGATCCTGCCGTGAATCCATGCAGGCAGACCCCTGCCTATGCAGAGAGTAACTAGTGATTCTGGAGTGCCCAACTGGAGACTCCTTAAAGGGGCCTGATTCTGAGAAACTGCTGAACATCTACTCTCTGAATATCAAGTCCCTTTAAAGGGGTCTCCACTTAGACACCCAAAAATCGAGAATCTCCAAATCACTAGTCACTTCTGAAAATCTTGGTCAGACTCCTAAAGAGTTGCTTCATGCCTGCTAAATTGTTGTAAAAGATTTTTAAAGTTCTAAAATATAAGGATTTCATAAAGGTGGTTGTATTTCTTGCCCTGTCATGTGATTTCTTTTGCCGGTTCATGAAGCTGAGGTTTAAAAAAGGTGAGGGAAATTCCAGTGTGGATTTTTGGCAGTGTAAATACTGCTTTGCTGTGCATATGGCCTGTTACTAGGTTACAGGTGAGCTGTTTGAAACTTACTTGTGGGTTGCTAATAGAAGTATTGATTTGATTTAAAATTGATCAAGTTTGATATAAAACTTAATTAGTGTGTAATGTTATGTTAACTTTCTTAGTTTTGGTGGAGACTCTAGTGCAGCGGTGGGCAAACTTTTTGGCCCGAGGGCCACATCGGGGTTGCGAAATGGTATGGAGGGCTGGATAGAGAAGGATGTTCCTCCGCAAACAGCCTAGCCCCCGCCCCCTATCCGCCCCCTCCCACTTCCCACCCCCTACTCCTTGTCCCCTGACTGCCCCCTCCCCGGACCCCTCCCCCTATCCGACGCCCCCTGCTCCCTGTCTCCTGACCGCCCACCCCCCTAACCTCCGCCCCATCCAACCGTCCCCTGACTACCTCCCGGGACCTCCTGCCCCTTATCCAACACCCCACGTCCTGCCCCCTTACCATGTCGCTCAGAGTGGCAGGACAGGCTTATTGGAAACCCTGGGAGGTGGCAAGCCATGCTGCTGTGCAAGTGCGGGGGAGGAGGGACAACAGGGGAGGGGCCGGGGGCTAGACTCCCCTGCCAGGAGCTCAGGGGCTGGGCAGGACAGTCCTGCGGGCCATAGTTTGCCCACCTCTGCTCTAGTGCTTGGAAATGTACCAATAAATAATATGCATCACTTATCCGTAGTGCAACAGTGGTTTCAGAAGAAAGCAAGGCTTCTTCCCAGTGTTCTGCATTGCATTCTAGGGAATTGGAGGTGTTTATGCCCCCCTTCCACTGACAATGAAGTAAGAACAGTTAAATATAATGCCTAAAATATAAACTTTGTTTTCTTTATGAGAAAAATGTATTACCCACCAAAAGAGATGAGGTAGGTCAAATCATTTATTTGCATTAATTTCGTTAAGCTATCTACACTTGATCTTAATTATTTCCTTTCAAAAATTAAAGAACTGTGACAAATGGATTCCAAGGCATTAAAGAATTAAAATTAATGTGCCTGAACTGATGTAAAATGTAAGTCTTCTAGTCTGTTTTAACTAGTTATGGAGACAGGTGGTACTTAATTGCCAAATTTTGTACTAAGTGAGGAGATTTATTGTGTTGGAGTCATACTAGATACAGTTATAAAAAGCATTTTGGTCCAGTAAAAGATCAGAATGCTAGGCATATAGTGTTTTTAATTTCTCTTCAACTCATATCAACTGTAAGGGACTACAGGTAAAATAAAACCCACTGCCTTGAGAGCAGTGTTGTAGCAGATAAACAGCTGCTTGCCTGTTGCTAATTTAATTAGGTATAAATGAACCCTTTAAGAGGTATATCCTGTAATATGCCGGCATAAAGGCAGATCCTTCTCCTATGACCCTCTCCCCCTCCCCTGATGCAAAGTCCTACTAGACAAACTTGGTACACGGGTAGGGTGACCAGATGTCCCGATTTTATAGGGACAGTCACGATTTTTGAGTCTTTTTCTTATATAGGCTCCTATTACCCCCAACCCCCATCCCGATTTTTCACACTTGCTGTCTGGTCACCCTGTACATGGGGGTCTTATTGAGGTGTGATACATTGTGTAATTGGGGGCAGTGGAGCTATTCCATGGCTGCTGTTGCTACTTCAGAACTGCAGTGACATCTGCAGCATTTCATGATTGTTCTGTGGATGGGAGGAATGGCTGATGGCTTTGCACAGAGGCAGAAATGCCTAAGCAGCCCATGGTGCAGTGAGCCCCGTTTAGAGCAGAGCTTTGCAGAATCCAGGGAATGTGGTCCTTACATGCAGATTCCTTCAGTACTGCCCTTTCCCTGTATCTTCCCTGTCTGTCCCAGTTCCACCATTAAACCTGGGTGATAGTTGTAGTAGGTTGTGATAGGCGTTGGAGCCTATCGCGGTTGCCACTTCTGCAGCCCTGAGGAAGTTGAAAGGGTTAACTCATCAGCAAGTATTGGGGCTGTTGCCTGAAACCAAGAAGAGGATAGTGTTGGGAGTGGGAGGAATCTAAATTCCCCATAGTCTCTGATTTAAAAAAAATAAAAATTAATAGATCCATACTGAGTAAAACTTACATTATAAGCACTTCAAATTCTTTCTCACAAGACTTACCGGCCAAACTTGCAAGACCATATACTCAGCTCAGTAATATTTCTCTGTGTTTCAGAGTAGCAGCCGTGTTAGTCTGTATTTGCAAAAAGAAAATTGGTTAGTCTCTAAGGTGCCACAAGTACTCCTTTTCTTATTTCTCTGTGTGAATGCAATGTGCTAATTTTTTGAACACCGCATCCCATCAAAGCCAAAGCTTCAGCAAATGTTCTAGGCATCAGCAGGCAGAATCCTGTTGATTTTGGGGGAAATTGGAAAACCAGAAGAGGGAAATGAGGGGCACACAGCACCCCACCCCTCCTTCCATCTGTTTAGCAGAGCCAGCAGCTTCAGTCAGCTCTGTAAATTTCTGTAGCTCAAAGAACCAGTGGATGGCAGCCATTGACACTTTCCAGTGTAATAAAATAAGCATGGGGATTGGGAGGAGTAGGGAGGCATAGTGGGGACTAGGGTGCGCACAGAATGCCTGACAGGGAGGGAGAATGGAGTCCCTAGTATGGGGGGTGGGCACAGAGCACCTAGGGTGGGAGAAGGGGTAAATGGGGGATACATAGAACCTCTAGATGGGGAGACAGTGGGTATCCCTGGTATGGTAAGAGGAATGAGGGGTACACAGAGCCCCTGGTGTGAGAAGAGGATTTAGAGGGGAGGTTTCAGGAGTTGCTGAAATACAGAGAGGAGGGTGGCTCCCAGGAATCTTGTAAAGTGGAATGTAAGGATGCAAGGTGTCCCTGGTGTGTATAATGCACTCAGCTACCGAAGCAACGAAGTGTGTGACTCTCTAATTGATTTTGCTGTGTGTGTGGGAAGAGAAACTGAAGTAATGTGTGTGAAGTACAGTATTAGAGCTGCCATTGAAGATGGAATTTTTTTTTTAATTTTCTCCTGACAGTGCTAACCTTTTACTCAGATGTGACCATTCTCACCAACCGTTTGCACTTCCTCATTGTGGTTTCCTCTTTCTTCAACTCAAAAGCTTAGAACTTGAGTTTCTCTTTTAAAACAGAGCAGAGAAAGACAGGAGTTACTATTCATCTTATTTGAAAGTGCTCTTGGTGCTTTGAAAAGCCTTTAATCTGACATAATTGATGGCTGAAATCTTGCATTAATCTAGTCAAAAGTCAGAGACTTAATGAAAGCGGAGGAGGATTGTTTTCCTTTAATTTTTTCGTTGTTAAAGACAACGTCTGACATGAGTTCACCTACTTGCTGCATTTCTAATGTTTGCAATCCACAAAGGTCTAGATTCTCAAAAGGATATCAAAGCATCCTGTTGTATCATTATAAACCTTTGGGATTTGTTGATCATTATTGTCAATGCTGCTGCATATTTTGGTACTGGGTAAGTTGCATATTTGTTGTTGTATTTTGTTGTAATGTATACCCAGATTTGTTTCAGTTGGACTTGGAAACCTTTTTCCTTACCCCCTCGCCCCCGCCCAAATCTTTAGTAATTTAGTAAAAAGAAAATTAAAAAAAAAATTAAATCAAACTTGAGTAAAATTTAGAACATAGCAATTAGGTAGGGTAACCAGAGTAAGTTTCTAGTGCTTTGCAACTCCAGGATGAGCATGAATATTACTCATTATTTTCATACAGGTGGCATGTCCACATTTCTAAAGACCACACATAGGAACATTATATGTACTCCTACTATTCTCTTTTTGAAATCTTGAAACCCCCTTTCTTATTTCTATACATTAACATCAGTCAGTAGTTGGCAAGGAGGCTGTTAGAGGCTGGAGCTCTTTCACCAATTCACCATTTCTGTGAGGACGACCTGCATTGCCATTAGCATAATGTATCCAAACTGGCAACAGAATAAACTTTGGGATCAGACTAGTTGCAAAAGTGCCCTGTAAGAAATAGTTTTTAAACATTTGGACTTTCATTCTATTTCAGTATAAATGGAATTTCACTGTATCTTGGTTCATTATAAATGTGCATCATATGGCAAGGTAGTACATTTGCCTTGCTTGATTACTTTCAGGGTCTCATTTTGAATACTCTCAAGTCTATGCCACAGCAAATAAGAAAAAACAAATCACAAAGCAGAAAAACTAGTGCCTTAAAATCCAATTATATAAGTATGTCTGCCGAGCTTGTATCTTTCATGTACATTTTAAGCAACAAAAACATTTTTTTACATTGCAGAACTATTGAAGATGTTTTAAAATCCCAGCGAAGAAAAAAGCCTCTTTCTTTACATGAAAAGCAAAATAATGATCCATGTCTAGAGCACCTTGTGCTCTGGATTCCCCAAATAACTTTGCTGTGATACGCAATGACCCGTTTCACAAATGACTTGCATTTTCATCAGTGACTGGTTTTGGGGGACAATGAACATTTTATGCATGGCCCTGCTCGGCTGCATCATTGTAAGTAAGTAAGATGGTGGCTGCCTGAGATGGTATTATTTACATAGAAGTAAAGAAAACAAGAAGCCTGACCAAAATGGAAAAAGGAAGGCAGTGTTACTGTAGGCTTGAGAGGGGCGTTTTCCTTATGGGTTACTTGTGGCTGTGTTCGTCTATTTCTGGCAGAATTTCTCCTGGGTCCACTAGTCTGACATCAACTAAGTTCAAAGTATGCCGATGATTGTGTTACTAGTTGAATACTGCACAGGGAGTGCCAGTTTGGTGTGCTACTTTTGCTGTTACTATTTGCTTTAGAACAGGTTTCAGAGTAACAGCCGTGTTAGTCTGTATTCGCAAAAAGAAAAGGAGTACTTGTGGCACCTTAGAGACTAACCATCCATCGGATGCATCCGATGAAGTGAGCTGTAGCTCACGAAAGCTCATGCTCAAATAAATTGGTTAGTCTCTAAGGTGCCACAAGTACTCCTTTTCTATTTGCTTTAGAAGAATTCTTGAAGAGGTGGTATCGTGATCACCAGGTAAGGGATAAAACAGCTACAGTAACTGGTCAAGGCTAACAAGCTTTGGTTTCCTGTCACATTTATAGGTGTGGCAGCATTTTATAGACTAAAACTTCTTGAGAGGTCTACTGATAGCACAACCTATGAAAATTCATAGCCCTACCCACTCCAATAAAAGAGGATGTGTGCACATAAAATAATGTGAAGATATGCATAAACCCTTTGCTTCAACTTGTCATGGTAATGAAGCATTGAACCTGTGGAGAAGCAATAAAATGGCCTTTTTCAGATGCCTGAAGTTAACTAGATATTAGTTACAACTGTTTGCTGGGAAATCTCATAAGGAAACAGGGCTTTTGAGATAAGGCTACGGCTTAAAGGGAACAAAAGAGAACTGCTAGTGTAAACTGTGGATTTAACTGAACAGAAGGATCTTTTGCTCCTGGGCTGGAGGGAATTACTAAAGAGAGGAAACCACTTAAGAATAATCCATATGAGACTGAAACTATTGGTTAGGGTTTCTCTTTGGGAGCCTGTGTGACAGCATACGTTTGTAGAGAGACAGAAACAGCTTCTTCAAAACCAAGTATGATTTGTTTTGCAAAGTGCTTAGAAAAGTAGATGTAAAATAACAGAGGCTTTTACATCCATATTCCCTTTATCTGTAGCTCAGGTAGGTCTGGTTTATTCCCTGTCTCTGAGTTTGGAGAACCAATTTACAGTGCTTGCATTGCCACCTAATCTTTTTGTCTCTCTGTCTGTCAGCCTTTTCATTGACACATCCCTGCTCAGCCTCTCTCGGAGCACCCAAAAAGGCCCATCCTATCTGGCAGAGGTACCTTTTTAACTGGTAAGGGCCTTTTGATCTCAGGCTTTACCTGTGTAAAAGTAATGTATCCTAACCTGGATGGAGCCATGAAGGTAAATTCTCCCATCATTTGATATTCTAACCATTGTTACCCAGCTTCAAAGGAGGCTGTGTTTGTTTTTCCTGTCTTACTAGGTTCTGTAACATCCTATTTAGAACTTTCTTTGATTCAGCCAAGCTGCAATACAAAATTGAACAGGGAAACTGAGTCACACATAATATTCATAAAGATAATAGACATTTTTTTCCAGTTGGTCACATCTGTGACCGGTGAATATCTCATAGTTGAAGATTGGCTGTGGCCTTCTTTAGGGATAAAGCTTGATGCCTCTGGTAGAGATTACTTGTTTACAACTTTAAACACAAGTTAACACCAGAACATCCATGAGTAAGAGGGGGCATCCATGAGTATGAGGACCTATATATTGTCCATAAGTTGAGACTCCACATTCCCTCCAACTGCTACACTACCCTGCTCTGCTGCCTGAGTCTGCAGCTGCTGGAGGGGCGTCCCCTGGATCCCATCTCCTCGCTCTCCACCAGACACCAAGACAACAGGAGCTGGATTTTACAAAGAGCTGCTGGGACTCCACTGAACAGCAGACATGACCTCTAGAGCCTGTAGACTTGTCCCTCTGTCATCACTACACAACTTCACTCCCATTCCCTGAGTTCTCATATGATTCACTTGCCTCATTTTAGATAAAAGGCTGACTTCCCACTTCCCTGCATCACTTGATTTCTGTACTGCGTTCTAGTGCCTTTTAACTGTGTGTTTGATTTCTTACTGCTCCATCTCATCTGCCCCCTTGCTTCTGGTGACCTTCTTTTTCCCCTTTTCCCATGCCCCTTTGTCCCTGCCTTCATTACTTTTCACCTCTGATCCCCTTCCTGCTGCCTTCTTCCTTCCCTCCCTCCCGCCCGCCATTCTAGGGTGACCAGATTTTATACGGACAGTCCCCATATTTGGGGCTTTGTCTTTTATATAGGCACCTGTTAACCCCCACCCACCTGCGTCCCAATTTTTCACACTTGCTATCTGGTCACCCTATGCCATCCACGGCCAGACCTCCCTCTTTTTCATCTCTGTGCTCTTTGAAATATTTAGTCTATCAGCAAAAACTAGTAAAAATCTGACTGTTCTATCTTCTACCCAATAGTGTGTGCCAGAACTGACCGGTACCTGGCCCCCGTGCTGTGCCACTGACATCTCTCAGTGCTTTCTCCTTCTGCCACGAGGACCGGGGGAGAGACAGGAACTGAGATTGTGCCTTCCCATTCCTGCTACTTCCAGACTTCATAGAATCATAGGACTGGAAGGGACCTTGAGAGGTCATCTAGTCAGGTCCCCTGCACTCATCTAGACCAGGGGTTCCCAAACTTGGTTCACAGCTTGTTCAGGGTAAGCCCCTGGCAGGCTGCAAGACACTTTATTTACCTGAGCATCTGCAGATACCGCCGCTTGCAGCTCCCAATGGCCGCAGTTCACCATTCCCGGCCAATGGGAGCTGCGGGAAGCATTTGTCCAGATCATTTTGAATTTTAATCCTATCCTCCAAAGCATTTGCAACCTCTCCCAGCTTGGTATCATCCGCAAACTTTATAAGTGTACTCTCTATACTATTATCTAAATAATTGATGAAGATATTGAACAGAACTGGACCCAGAACTGATCTCTGTGGGTCCCCACTCGTTATGCCCTTCCAGCATGACTCTGAACCACTGATGATTACTCTCTGGGAACGGGTTTCCAACCAGTTTTGCACCCACCTTATAGTAGTTCCATCTAGGCTGCATTTCCATAGTTTGTTTATGAGAAGGTTATGCAAGACAGTATCAAAAGCTTTACTAAAGTCAAGATATACCATGTTTACCGCTTCCCCACCCCCTCCCCTATCCACAAGGCTTGTTAGCCTGTCAAAGAAAGCTGTCGGGTTGGTTTTCCCCTCTTACTCTTCAGAAGGAATAGGAAGAGGAAAGAGAATGCACCATCTGGATCCTTGTCTCACTCTGTATGTTGCTGACCCACATTACCCTCCTACAACTTCTGCCATCTCTTTCTTCTTTCACTTGTTGGTTTGTTTGTTTTGTTTAAATGTGCTAGATGCTTTCTGTGCACATAGGGAGCTGTGGTTCATGTCCCAATTTTCCTCTTCTTCCAGTCCCCACCTTCACTCTGTGGGATTACAGCCTTTATGCTAACCCTTCTGATCTCCTTGTTCAGCTTTCTGCACTGCATCAAATCCCCTGCTCATTGCAACATGCAGACAAAGATAAACAAGCAATTGCATGGTGTTAACCATAATCTTTGCTCTTTCTCCATGCTCCCACCCTCTGTTTACTAGTTATAACTTTTAATGTTATAAACGTACATTTGGATTGGAAGCTCTCTGGGGCAGGGTTCATACCTTTACTGTGTTCTGTAAAGTGTCTAGCATACTTCAGGCTAAATAAAAGTAATGCCTGGGTTGGGTGAGTTTTGACTCGGGATCTGTCTACACAGCAACTACACACGCGCAGCTGGCCCTTGCCAGCTGACTTGCGTTCACGGGGCTCAGGCTGCGGGGCTGTTTCCTCGCTGTATAGACCCTCCCACCTTGCAGGCTCCTAGAGCCTGGGCTGCAGCCTGAGCCAAGAAGTCTACACAGCAAGGAAACAACCCTGCAGCCCAAGCCCTGCTAACCCGAGTTGTCTGGCACGGTCCAGCCACAGATATCTAGTTGCCATGTAGACATACCCTGAGTGGTTTAAAAAAAAAATGCTGAAAAACAAGTCCGTTGTAATGCTTGTAGTTCTCTGCAATTCACCACTGTACCCTGTCCCACGTGAGGCATTAAGGGGAGGACCTTCTGCACTATTGGATTTCACCTGTCTCCTCCTTATACTTCCCCGAGCACAAGATTTCAGGAGGGGCTCCAGTCTAGGTAGGTTGAATAACAGGGTGAGGCTCTATTGTTTTCGTGGTCCCCAAGAATGAAGTGTCTGTGATTAGGTGAAGACCTCCCTCTTTCTTCCCCGGAATAAGTGAGACATTTTGCATAGGACTCTTACCTTTCAAAGTTCCTTTTCTCCACATCCCACCCCATTTTACTTACCTGTAGGCTTGTGAAACTGTGGTGGGTGTCTCTCCTTAGTCTTCTCTTGGCTAAGCACTTTCTCTTCTTGCCAGGATAGGACTTCTCTGAGGACAAGCTGCCTGCTTAATTGGGAATGGGGGATGGTTTTCGTAGGGTATAACTCTTTGCATGCTGGTAGAGATTTGTACTACAATGAGTCCTGTAGCAGAGGGACTCTATCATCAGGTGATGGAAGTAAATGGGGCTCCAAGTGTGGAGGCTCCAAAAATGACAATAGATTTGATCCTGAGGGAGAAGAGTTGATGCATGCTCGGGCCGCAGAGCCAAAGTCTCCTCCCCTGACTTTCTGCTTTATTGGAAACTGAGACTCAAGTCCTGGTAGGTGGAGCCTATGTTGAGACCACTAACTTAATGCTTGCAGGCAGGCTGTTTAAGTAATAAAATAAAACACTTTTTTTTTTTTTTTTTTGAATGAAAAATCCTGGAGTTGTCCATCCCAGAGCAGATCCCATCTACTATCTCTCATGATTCTACATGTGACTCTGTTGGCATTGTCCTGGTGGATTGCCCAGGCAATTGTGGATATTAGTAATGTACAGCGCCATATGAATTTCATGGCCATGAAAAACCTGTCACGGACCATGAAATTGAGTCTCATCCCGTGAAATCTGATCTCTTGTGTGCTTTTACCCTATACTATACAGATTTCACGGGGGCGATCAGTGTTTTTCAAATTGGGGGTCCTGACTCAAAAGGGAGTTGCAAGATTATTTTAGGGGGATCACAGTATTGCTACCCTTACTTCTGCACTGCCTTCAGAGCTGGGCAGCTGGACAACAGCCGCCGTTCTCTGCTGGGCCCCCAGATCTGAAGGCAGCGTCCCACCAGCAGCAATGTCGAAGTAAGTGTGGCAATACCATACCATGCCACGCTTACTTCTGTGCTGCTGTCTTCAGAGATGGGCAGCCAGAGCGTGGCAGCTGCTGACCAAGGGCCCAGCTCTGAAGGCAGCAGCGCAGAAGTAACGGTGGCCATACCATGCCATGCCACCCTTACTTCTGCGCTGCTGCTGGTGGCAGCTCTGCCTTCAGAGCTGGGCTCCCGGCCAGCAGCCACCACTCTCCGGCCGCCCCGCTCTGAAGGCAGCACCGACGCCAGCAACAGGGCAGATATAAGGGTTGCCATACCACACCCCCACCATACAATAACCTTGTGACCCCCACCCCCCAACTCCTTTTTGGGTCAGGACCCCTACAGTTACAACACTGTGAAATTTCAGATTTTAATATCTGAAATCATGAAATGTATTATTTTTAAAATCCTATGACTGTGAAATTGGTAGGGCCCTACTAATGTATGATGATAGACCTCTTTAGTTATTACCTCATGAATGCTTTTTTTGATACTGGTGAGCGAGACTAAAGGGCTACGCGTGAATGGCCAGGGCAGTCTCATTACTAGCTTTATTTAACTCCATTTTGTTGAGCCTGTATACCTGCTATACTTGCTTATATCAGCTATATATAAGAATATAACAAGTGGGATTAAGGGATTTTCATATACTCCATTTTCTAAGTTTGTCTGGCAGGCAGCTATTTCTATTGCCTCAAATGGACATCCACAAATTCACAGAAAGCTGCTAGACATTCTAATTCAGTATAATCGTATTCCACATTTTTTCATTCTTGCTGAAATATCTTCCACAGACAATATAATGGTCAAAGTTCATATTTATTAGGTTTGATGTCTTTTGAGAGGCGCTTTTGTTCCGTCATAGTCTCTGTTGTTTCCTGTATTGGGCAGTGTCCTGAACACAGTAGAACCTAAGGGTTACAAACACCAGATTTACGAACTGACCAGTCAACCACACACCTCATTTGGAACTGGAAGTACGCAACCAGGCAGCAGTAGAAACAAACCAAAAAAAAAAAAAAAAAAAAAGGGCAAATACAGTACAGTATTGTGTTAAAAACTGTTCGAAAAATAAAGGGAAAGTGGTTTTGTTTTGTTTTTTAAATGGCAAGGTAAGGAAACTGTTTCTGTGTTTTGTTTTATTAAAATTAAGATGGTTAAAAGCAGCATTTTTCTTCTTCATAGTGAAGTTTCAAAGCTGTATTAAGTCAATGTTCAGCTCTAAACTTTAGAAAGAACAAGCATAACGTTTTGTTCAGGGTTATCAATATTTCAGAGTTACGAACAACCTCCGTTCCTGAGGTGTTCATGACTCTGAGGTTCTACTGTATATAGTATCCTTTTCCAGCAAAGTACAAAAGGATAGCATGCCCTTGTGGCAGGGTTCATTTTATTTCATCATTACAAGTTTAACTAATTATACTAGCTAATGCTGGCCAAAGGGTAGAGTTGGAATTTTCCAGAAAACATTTGGGAGGTTGTGGTCTGGTGACTGCTCAAAGTAGAGTGTGTTGGGGGTTTGGGGTTTTTTGTTTGTTTGGCTTTTGCTATGCTGAAGTGATCTCTTAAGAACTTTAGAAGTGATGTGAAAAGCTTCCTGCAGTTTCCACTTTACAAAATGGTGTTTGAAGAATCATGGTGTGCAGCCACACTCCTCACACTGTTGAATGAAGAGCACTCACATGTGAGTGGCTTGTATGTGGCACCCTCAATTTTCATGTTCCTTGCACTTGGAAGAAAAAGCTACTCTAACTCCTGTGCTGTAGAAGGAGAGGAAGTAAGGTCAAATGTCAAGTCAGTGTATAGCACCTGGAGTAAGTTTTGTCTCTGTTCTGTCCTAGTGCTGGTTTTGTTTCACAACCTGTTCCTGTTTTCTGTTACACTTGGGGGAAACAAAAGTTTCTGGTTGATTTTTGTTGTTGTTGCTCACTTTACCCTAATTCTAATTAGGTAAGATACAGGTTCTATAGTTTTTGTTTCCAATATAGGGTACAGGTTACTGAGAATTTATTAATTACTGCATTCAGTCAAGTCTTCATATTTAATTATTAGCTTCATTGAACATGTCTACACTGCACTGGAATCTATAGTACAAACTACGTTTACAAGATCCTGTCTCGACATACGACGTGGCTAGTGTAAATTGTGGATGGATTCTTTGGGAGTTGGCCTTTTGATACTTGTTTTCAAGTGAAGTTCAGCAATCTGGAGAGGATTAACATAAAACAGGTAACGTATAAAAAGTGGCGATCCTTGCCTTACATCATGGCCACCTTCCTGTCGACTTCCTTCTGTTACTTCATCTAATAACATCAAGAGAGGAGCCAGGGAAAGGGTAGAGCCTACTTCTTAATTAGTTCAATTGGTTGCTGCTGGGCCACGTAATGTGTTCTTTTCCACCTTTTATTGCTCGGGAACAGCGAAGACGACTAGCTAGATTTTCTGCACAGCTATACCAGACTGCTGTGTAGGTTACCAGACAGGCTTCGCAAGGTCATTTTGAGTGCTTTTGAACTTAATTGAGGCAGGTTGTTGTGCAAGATCCAATGAAAGAAACGTGATAAAGTGTGGCAAAAAAGAGGCAGACAGACCAGTGTATGGTTTGATCTCACTGGCTTTTAGGAATATGTTTAACAAGGTTGAGGCAGACTCTGAAGTTAGTGAAAGAGAGAAAGAATGACTGGAGGGAAGATCTGTTTCTGAGATCACATTTGAGACCACCTTAAGAAGCTATGCAAGTATTGTCATGAAATCTACCATAAGAATGGGGGAGGAGGAATAGTCGAACAGTTTCTCTGTAACATGAAAATTGGAGTCCAGAATCCAGGACTTTCAGATCTGTAAATGCAAGTGTTTATGATAAAGGGAAGCTGAAAATGACATGTTCTGCTTTTTAGATATTTCTTCATAGTGAGACAGCTTGATTATGAGCATCACTGAGTAAACAGGATATTTAGGTATTGCAGAATAAGTATTAAAAACTGCCCAGTGTGCTTATGGCTACATGAATAACAAACCCTGTGGGAAACAAAAATAATACTGAAAATAACTACTTTGCAGTATATGAATATAATCAGTTTTCTGCTTCTGTTTCTGCATCTTAACAAAGTGTCTAAAAGGGCTAATGGTCCAGTGTAGCTCAAATTGTGAATGTGTCAAAATAATCACGCTTTCTCAGTAGATCTGAATAAAATGAATAATGATTACTAATTCATATTTTCTGCCCTAATGCATATTCTTGGATTGCAACCTTTTAAAAGATATTGCTGAAAGCCCTGTAGCTATGACATTGACATGGGGCAAAGCAGGTGGGTTAGACTGCATGACAAGAGGGGCAGTTGTGCTTGCCTTCAGAAGTTCATGTAGTTAGTGAAAAACAGTCTCAGCCAGAAGCCTCTCTAAAAATGTTATGGTTGTGAAATCAGGAAAAATAAGTTACATATTTGTGATCATTCAGTGTAACATATTCAAGCATTCAAAAAATTCAAAGATTCAGAAATATAAAAGTATAGATCTTAATATGAAATTGCTGTGTTATGTAAAGATTGTTCATAGAAACTTGAAGTTGTCTTGGATAATGGCATCTGAATTCTTCTTCAAAGATATATCTAGGTTCAGTTTTGAAGTCACTTTTGTATGACAGGAGAATTCATTTTCTCTTACTTTCATGGGTCATGCTCATCTTTTGGTGAGGTAAAATTATTTTCAAACAAGAAAAGGAAATCTCACAAGCTGCAGTTAATGCACCAAACAACAAGACCACAACTGACATTTCAGAAACAAATTGGAAAGACTCTTTTCCATGGCAGCATCTAGAACAGTGGTGGGCAACCTGCGGCCCGCGGGCCACATGTGGCCCATCAGGGTAATCTGCTGGTGGGCCGCAAGACAGTTTGTTTACATTGACCATCCCCAGGCACGGCCGCCTGCAGCTCCCAGTGGCTGTGGTTCGCCATTCCCACAGCTCCCGTTGGCCGGGAAGCGGCTGCCACCACATCCCTGCAGGTTGCCACCACTGATCTAGAACGTCTTCAGATTCTTTTCAATTTCTCTTACTTATCATTGGTTTAAATACAGTCATTTTAACTTTCATCTTCTCAATATCCAATCCAAGTAAGTCAATCAAAGCATGCAGTGATTCCAATTTCAAGAAGCCTGGAGAGGTGGAGGAATAGATTGTTGACAAGCTTTTGTATAACTTGGAGTTCTTCTCCAAAAATCTCCTTTGGAATTCACCCTGGTTTGATCAATCAATTTATGATTAATCTTGGACCACTAATGCTAATTTACATTTTGGAATCCTGTAAGTGGCCAGTGACTATGGATTCTTGAAAATTTGGGGGCAGTGCTTTGGCTCTTTCAGTGGCACATCTTAATGTTGATGCTTTGTCACATGGATCTTTCAAAACCATGTGCTTGGATGAAATCTATGAAGAAAACAAAATTTTTTTTAAGAGATATTTGAAGTTCTTCAGAGGCAACAGTAATCAATTCAACTCCTTTTAGCAACGTGCATCCATTCCTTTTGAAGGTAATTGTTCATAGGAGCAAAAACTTTCAAAACTGTTTTTATAATCTCAGCTAAGGAAAGTTGGCAAATCATCCAAATTCTTTTCAACAGCCCTCATGCTTCAGTGGATAGATTGTTGTATCCATTCACAAAGTTTGACAAATACTCTGAATCTCTTCCAAATTATTGAGGATTATTTCTAAGATTTTCAGGTAACCAGTCCATCTCATTTCTATGAGTCTTTGCAGGTGCTGGTCTTCATATGGCACGTTCACTTCATGCCCATGAAAAACTATGCATAGAGACTTGTGCTCTCAAATTGTATCTGCTGCTTACGTCAGCCTAATTATGTTAATGTACACACTATAGCCTTGCTCCCACCGATGTAAGTGCCCAACTACACCGATGTAATAACTCCAGCTGCACAAAAGGTGTTAAGGCGTATGTTGGTATACTTAGGGTGACGCAGTGTCTGTGTAGATGCTACATTACTCACATGGGCTGTTGGCTGTCATTCTTGTCAATTTCACAGCTCCAGCATGGAGCTGCAAAACTGACAAGAAAGCTGGGCTGTCACCAGGGTGGGTGGGGTGATCTAGCTAGAACCCAGCTGTCCCTGGGCTCCCCATTCCCAGCCAGGCTGCGTCCGCTCCTCTCAGAGCCATAGATGCCAACTCCATGGGTGCTCTGGGGCTGGAGCACCCACAGGGAAAAATTGGTGGGTGCTCTCCACCCACCGGCGCCAAGAAAAGTTGGTGCCTGTGCTCAGAGCATGGCTACCCCTGACTCCCAGACCAGCTGTCTGGGCTCCTCTCTTCGAGCGGGGCTGTGCCTGCCTAGCTTCCCACTGCCAGCCAGGCTGCTGCCTAGAGGCTCCTCCTGGGAAGCCTGGCTGCCCTCACCCCCTGGCTCTTGGCTTCCCAATGCAGCTGGGCTCCCAGCGGGGAGCTCCGCGCCCAGAGTCTGAGGCACTCCCAGGAGGGAGCTGCTTGTGGAGCTGGGAGCCCAGGCTCTCAACCCCCCACACTGCCCCTCTTAAATTGGTGGAAGCTCTCGTGGTGAGGATCCGCACCATCAACAGAGGAAGGGTAGTGTGGATATGAACCACTGGGATAATTGCTACGGTGGCTGTAAGTCGACTTGACATAGGTCAACTTATGTTTCTAGTGTAATCGTGCCAAGGAATTGGGGAAAATCTGGAACACTTCTTATTTCTATGGTGGGGGGAGGGAGAAATAGTTGGGGAGTAGTGCCCCCTCTTAGCAACAGTCCTCACTTAATGATCCATTGCGTAGAAGACCAAGTTTTAAAGAGTATATTTTCAAATTGAGTCCTGTATCCAGTGTGTGGCTGCTGTTCTGAGTTTTCCTGTTTTCCTGTTTCCTGAGTTTTTTAAATCCATTAAACTTTCTCTTGACACTATTAACCCCTGACAAAATTACATATTGCTCCTGACACCGCTCTGCTGGATATAATGGAAATTATCAAAAGGGTATATGGAATGATGTGCATTTGTTCAAAAGGTGGTAGCTTAATTTTCAGGATTTCATTCCCAGGACAGCTTACTGGAAAGAACAATTTACAGTACATAATGCTAGAGGTTTACTAATGCTGTAATCACAAGGTACAGACAGATTATTATTGGCAGGAAATGAAATGTGAATGCAGCTGCTGATGTCACCGGGGTGCAATCTTAGTTTGCTGCAGAGTAAAGGGTATGAATAAACTAGTAAACTGATCATAAGTGTCTCAGTGCTGTACAGTACTTCAGATGTAAGCTTCTGTAGTACAGAAGCATAACAAGTATGGCCCAAATCCACTCCTGGGAATGGCGTCTGCCACAGAGTACTGTTGCTTTAATCAGGATGTAGATAAAGCAAAGAGACCGTCTAATCTGTGACAAACAGGTGCAATTTTTTTCTTTAATAAACTTCATATAAACAAGATATATAATCAGATGTGTCATACTATTGCAGACTAACATTTAGAAACAGTTTTTTGCAAATGAATCTACTGATTACATCTCTGGAAGACTTTTTTATAACTATACTGAGATGCAACTGATTTGAAACAACTTTTAGTATAGTTAAGTAGAATTCAGGCATGACAATCTTGAATTTATCTGACTGTTTTATCTGTCTGCAGGTAGGGTTGAAAGGAAACAAGTCAAGAACCTGAGATGTAGCTACATGAAGGGTGTGCAATGAAGAAGTCATAGTAGAACTCACTTGGTCTTGGCAATGGAATTGCAATAACTAAGGGTTGGCTACAGTGAGGTTTATTGCACGGCAAATTGAGGTATGCCACACGCTAATTGGCCATGAGGACCCCACTACTGTGCACTAAAAGTTATGGCCATTTAGTGTGTGGCACGTGCTGGTGTGGTGTAAATTTACATACATTTTCCATGTAGACAATCTCTTAATGTATAAAAGGCACACACCTAAAAAACAAATTATAAAGGACATGCGTCCAAGAACAGACTAAAACTGTTTGTGGCAATAGGAATAATCTAAAAGTCGTCATGATTTCTAAAGCTGAAGAGAGAGAGGGTATAACTCCTTCATCCACTTTAGGCCTGATGTTTCACCCTGAAATTTGCACTTATCTTGCATTCTTACCTACTTGCATTAACTATGGCTCTAAGCAACTTCATAAAATCTCAGGCCAAAAATGACCGCTGTGATCAGCTAGTCTGCCTTCCTGCATATAACACAGGCCATAGAACATCCCCAAAATAATTCCTTGTAATCCCTGATTTATGTGCACGTGCCTAGATGTGCCACTCTTTGTGCGCATACAGATTGCAAAAACCCATACAGTAGTGCATGTGCAAAACAGGCCCATGCACATCTCTGATTGGCGCTGAAAATCAGGCCCTCTATGTGCATTAAAAGTTTTCTGCAACATACTGAAATATCTGGAACAAAGATTGTGCATTCCTTCCAAAATGAACCTCCCTCCATATTTTCTTTTTTTGTAAACATTTAACCCTAAACCATTCTTACAGTTCTTTTCAGCTACAAACTATTGGGGATGGGATGGGTTGATGCAGTGACTGGGTGAATGAAACAATGTCTATTCATTTATTGTTGAATGTAGAACAGCACGAAGTCTAACAAGAAACCAAGTTGATTTCAGCTAAAATTTCTCTCAAATAGTGAACTCTTCCAGGAAAGCTTGAAGCTAACTAACATGAAGATTGACTTACTCAGAGCTCTGTATAGAAGTTATCTACAGAGCTGCAGTTTTAGTATCTAGTTTATCAATGTGTGATTCTTCTCTGGCCTCTGAACAGATCATTTGGTTTTCAGTCATTTTTCCATTAGAACTATTTACCATATTACAACAATAAATAAAAAATACTCTCCAATAGTAAAAACTACATAAAAATCCTTTTTTCTTTTTTTTAAATTTTATTACAGTTTAGACTAAGGAACTATCAAGCAGGACTTTAAATAGATCTGTGTGTATCGTTTGTAAATCACATGGAAAAGAGATGCACTAAATGTGGAACTGAAATACAAATACTACTTTGTACTTGCAGGTACAGTTCTCTTTCTAAAACTGCATTTAAACTGCTTCTATAAACTGTTCTCACATTGCACTAATTTCCATGTTAGCCTGTATGTGAAGACATTCTGTTTAAATTAAGGGCTTGTTTATACAGGGAAAATAGCCTGGAATAGCTATTCTGCACTAGCTACCCATATGGACACTTGGCAATTTAGTTTAATCCACTTTGGAAATGACTTTCAGTGCTGAAAAAGAGTCCACACAGAAAGCAGGTGTTGAATAGCTAGTGCGCTTTCAGTTCATGCCCTAGTTTATTTTGCAGTAATTTCCCTGTGTAGACAAGCACTTAGTATTTCATCCTTCCTTACCTCAAGTTAATCCTGATCTCTTTAGTTAAATGAAGCAATTTTACAGCATCTGTCTTTTCTGTGCCCTTAAGAATTTTGTCTACTCTATAACAACCCCTCCTAATTTATTGATCAAAGAACACAGATTGTATCGTACATTTCTGAAAGGAAGAACCAAAAGAAAAGCAACACCCCTCCTTTCAATACCCTCTGTGTAAAAAAACAAAACCAACCAAAAAAAATAACCTTCTACAACAAATGTTTTCTTGATGAGTATTTATGTAATGAGCACCTTTATGGTCATATACTAATACTCTTTGCCATAGACACATTGTTTTAAATTCTTTTGTATTAAATTGCATCCAGCTAATGTGACAAATGAAGTTGGTGTGATGCTCACCATCCAATCCATTTTGGTGCTTTCGCTGGCTGTTTTTGCTAAAACTGTTGGTGAAATAGTTGCTAATGTTGATACTTAAATGGCCATCAGATTAATTTTAGGTGAATTCCAGATTACCCTGAGGTGTGAAATTTTTTTTTCTTTGCGTGCTTGTCAAGGTGTGCAAAGAGCAATGCTTGTTTGGGCAGTTAGGTATGATACCGAAAAATCACTTGTTTCTGCTTTAGTAAAAGTCTTTTAGATTCTTTTTATGGACAAGCTTTATTTTTATTTTTGTCATGCCTTACTTTTCGATAGACACGTGTGTAAGCCAGTCTCCTCTGTTTTTATAGACTTCTGTGAGCCTAGCTCATTAAAAATGTTGACTGGATGAAGTTTATATATATAAATTACACACATTGATCTAGACTAAAGAACAGTATTAAGGCTACAAAATCAAGCACTCAAAGAAGTTAGCAAGTGGCAGAATTAAGGTTGCCTGTGAAATCTTACTCAGCCCCCTTGTGTGTACACATTGTGATACAGTCTCTAATTACATGATCTTATGCTATTTTGTCCACAGGACCCTGCCTCATTTAGTGCACATGTTAACAGGCACCTACTGAATATTTTGTTTTATCCTCATTGTTCAATGTGTGGCACTGGGCCTTATTTATTCTGCACTATTCGAACCGTGCTCTGAAAACAGAATTATTAATTTCCTCATGGGCTTTTCTATGGTGTTTATCGCTGTAGTAGGAGGGATTAGCAAACAATTTATATTCACAACGCTTCTGTTGAAGATGAGGGGGTGGGTGGTATTGTCCCCATTTACAGACTAGGAATGTAGGCTGCCCCCTCTCCCCCAAATCCATTAATAGAGTTGGGTGAAATTTTTCATGCAAATAGCTTATTCACTGAAAAATGCACTCTTGGGTTGACCAGAAACTAGTTGCAAATTTGACCCCATAGCTTGTGTCGTGGAAAAGTTTTGTTTGTTTTTAGGGCCAGCAAATTATGTCTATCTGTTTCCCTTCATAACCTTTATCCCAGTGATTAAGTTTGATTCCCCATTCTGGAGCAAGGACTTTAACTCATGTCCCTCCCTGATTCAGGGGAGAGGTTTGAATCCACATTTCCTACCTCCCAGGTGAGTGTCTTAATCACCAGGCTATCGAGTCATTTTCTCTTTGGCACAATGAATATTTACACATTTATAGGACGTGGAAAAACGTCAACAGGAGATATTGAAAATAATGCAGTCCAGAATAGCCTCTAGTTTGGGGGCTAGACTGCTCACCTGTCAGGGGGCAGAACTGAGTTCAAGTCCTTGTTTCAGAGTTGGGATTCAAAACTGGGTCTCCCAGACCCCAGGTAAGTGTCCTGACCACTGGACTAAAGATTGAAGTGGGAATATCTCTCTCTATCTCTCTCTCTGGTGGCCTGAAATTAATTTTTTTCCAATTTGCTGATGAATTCAGAATGTTTCTAGAATGGAACTGAATATTTTTTTTCAGTTTACTGGCTGAACCAAAACAAAATCAGTTATTCACCCAGGTCTAGCCACTAACTCTGTGTGCCCAGTGTGAGACAACTAGGACCTGATTTTTCAGAGTACTTAACACTGTATAGCACTTCATATGTTCAGTGGACAGCTCCTGTTGACCTGAGTTGCAGCAGTGCATGCTCAGCACTTTTGCAAATCAGACCCCATAGGGGCAGCTCGGCAGTCCAGGCAACCGAGGCTTACCTTAACCAAGAATTCCCAAAAGCTACGAAGTACATTATGCATATTCTTTTTTTTATTATTGATAAATGTATACAGACTTAAGGAGAAATTGTGATTTGATTTTAAATGTCACAACTCGCCTTCTCCAGCAGCCCAACAAAATGCCAGAAAGTTCAAAGAATGTACTTCTGCAAGAGGCTCAAATCTTGGTATAGCTAATAGTGCTTCATGGAGCTATCTTGTAACTATGGCAATTTACCATGCCCAGGAATCACTTGATCAGGCATTGCTGTGGTAATCATGGCTTGGTGAGGTCACAGAAGGATGGTGGCAGTTACTCCCTTGTGGCAGGGAGTTGTCAGGGGGCGGGGATGGGGCCTGCACCCTGTGCATCCCCAGCCCACTCCCCATGGGATGGGCCCTGTACACGTGCACAGGAGCCAACAGTGGCAGCTCCAGCTCCCAGGTCCACCTGCTGCTGCTTCACTGTAAAGAAGATAAGCTTTTCATAGCTATTAAATTATACATTGGCTGGGGGTGGAAATAACTATTTTGTGCCTCACTGTTAAAAAAAAGTCACTAGTCGCCACTCAAGCCAGGCTCACAGAAACTGGGGAACATACAATTAGTGACTACTTATTTGTTTTGGCCTCTGGTGGTCACTTAAACATACTTGCGGAAAACTAGTGACTTGATTGTCAACTTGTGTGAACCATCTGGCAGAAGCAGAGATATAATCCAATTCCCCAAGGCAGCAGTCAGCTGCCTTAACCATGAAATCATCTGTGCACAGGCAACTTTAATTCAGGCAATTCCTAACTTTTGAATGTTTGACTTTGCAACCTGAATAAAGTTCTTATAACACAGTTTTTGTATTTTCCTGGTTTTCTGAAACTGAAAAGACAGAAGTTCCATCATGTGGCATAACTGACACCCACATGGGTCATTAGCACGGTTGGAACCCTTAGATCAACCATTCCAACCTCTGCCCTGTAAAGTAAAAGAGTATCTGACAGCAATAGTAGATTAGAGAGACAAGGTGGGTGAGGTAATACCTTTTATTTCACCGACTTCTGTTGGTGAGAGAGACAAGCTTTCGGGCTCCACAGATCTGTTCTGGCTGGGCAAGGAGTAGTCCCAGGCCCGGTCTTCTCCACTCCCATTCGTCCCTTCCCCTGCTGCCTGACTCTTTGCCCAGCCAATCCCAGTTCTCCCACTGCATCCTGGCACCTTGTCAAGATGTCTCCCTCCTCCCAGGCTCCTTCTCCCAGTATACTCCCCTGCCCCCACCTTTCCCCTCTGGTGACTTTGTCCCCTCTGCATTTGAATTGGGCAGCTTCCTCCTCCATATTGCGAGAGTCCAGAAGGGAGGCATTGAAAGCCCAAAAAATTCAGCCTGAGGTGGGCACCTGGCATGGAAAATTTCAGCCCAAACAGTTAAAGTTTGGCAAAGTTGTAAGTAACTGCAAACAAGGTCTTGTAATGGGAAGTGGCAGGCAACCTTAACAATAGGTGGCGCTACCACCCCTGCATATAATGTTTAAATCTACGAGGAATCCGAGTCACACTTAAGTAAGTGTGTGTGAGATTTGCCTGTAATACAGGGGCAGTGATTTCTCCCTCTCTGTGTCTTTGACTTGCGGATAAGAGAATGAATGTGCCATTACTGATTATATTGAAAATCTATAATCAACTACACGTGCGTGCTCGTGTGCACGTTTGTTTATTACTGTGAATAGTTTGCATGGATACAATAGTGCTGTGTATTTATATTACAGTCACATCTACTGACCTAATGGAAATCAGGGTCCCATTGTGCTAGTTATTGTACTAACACATAGTGAGAGACAGTTCCTGCCCCACAGAGCTTGGAGTCTAAATGGACAAAAGGTGCGAGAGGAAACAAACAGATATGAAGTGATTTGCCCAGTTTCACACAGCAGGTCAGTGGAACAGCTTAGAATGGAACACATTTCTTTGTTCCCAGTCCAGAGCCCTGTCCACTAGACCACACTGGCTCTCACACTAACCTTGTATGGACCTTTACAAAGACTTGAAAAAACAACAACCCCAAATCCAAAACTAAATGGTCTCGTCCTTGAGGCACTTACAATCTACATCAAACAACTTTAGACAATGAAGATGATAAATAAAGGAAGGGAAAGGTGCGAAGAGTTAAATATCTTGTCACTGATGACTCTCAACTCGGGAGTGTAAGTTAGTGATGGAAGTCAATATTAAAAGTTGGTTTTGGTTTTGAGGAGCAATTTGAGGATACTGAGTGCACTGGAAGAGGGATATCATTTGGTTAGGTGGAAGGAAGATAGATTTGCGGTCGGAAGTTATGTGAAGGACATCTTCAAACTCACTGGCCTTGTTCCCCTCTTCATTGCTCTTAGAATAATTCTCCATGGGAAGAGATGGAGATGTGGAGATGGTTCCGTTCTTAGACAGACCTATGTAGCCTGGCTGGTTCAGGTCCTCTAAATCAGAGTATCGACATGTGGGTTGAGACCCAAAATTGGGTCGTGAGAATGTGTCAAAGGGTCACTTGGGAGCCCGGGTGTGTGTTTCCCCTGGAGGGGACTAGGCCCTGGGAGGTGCAAGGTTGCAGATCCCACCCTGCACTCACTCCACAGCAGTGGCTCCGCTGGGCTGGCTGAACTCAGCTTGACGCTCTGTACATTGCATCCTGGTGCATGGTCACAGTGCCTCCATAATGACGACGGGGAGAGGGGGAAGCCGGCAGGGCCAGAATTAGAGGGAGTGGTGCAGTGACCCCCATATACCAGGCCACAACACAGCTCTCACAAATCTGCCCACCAGGCCAATGCTGTGTGGTACTGCCACCTCTGGGGTTGCAGCGCCTCAGCTGAGGTGGGGAGCCGAGCCACGCCAGCCCTGCAGGGCAGGAGCAGCCACTATGGTATGCACAGTGTACTTACTTAGTACTTATTACATTACTGTGTATTATATAGTGTGGGTAAGAAATACTTAGTAAACCAGATGTTTTCTTGCATTGAAGCTATTTATTGGATCGCAAAAGGGCATCAAAGTTTACAAATGGGTCATGAGCCAAAAATTGCTGAGAACTACTGCTCTAGATTCTTCCTGCAGGAATATTTGGCTGGATATGGGAAATTTCCATGTTAATAAGGTCAGCACTCTGAGCGCCATCCGTTCTGTGATACTTGCGCTTGCATGTGATATTGGCAGGTGATCTGGCCTTTTCTCTGGAAAACACAAGGCTGTGGATCTTGAAGCGTTGCGAGCCTTTGGAATGATACTCTGAGCATCACAATTTTGGAACCTCTCTATGCTTCTCATGATAGAAACTGAAGGCAGCTGAAGAATTTTAGCTGAGCTGTTACCATTCATACAGTGGCCACCAGAGGCCTCTGTCCAACTAGCTGAGCAGGCAGCACTCTGGGGAAAGTCTCTCTCTTTTCCTGCTCTGTGCCAAGGCAGCATTTGTTCGATTTCTTTTTGCAAGCTGGAACCCATACCTGCCTAGCCTCGGGTCCTGTTAACTTAGACAGATTGGAGACTGTTCCCACTGCAGCCTGGATTCCCTTAGTGAATGGGGCTGGGAGGATGTAAATAAAAATTTGGAAAAATATTTATTTTGTGTCCGTTCTTCAAATGGCAGAGAGAAACCTTTGTGTAGCGGTGGTGGGATCACCCAGGAAGAGAAGCCTATGCTTTTCTCCTGCCTATTGCAGGCAGGTAGGTGGAGCCTGCCTCGAGAGAGGATAGCACTGGACTGGAGTTTCCCCTGGATGAAGGGGAGCATACTGATGTTGGAGGGGATGATGAGGATGTAGAGGGTCAGATACCGAAAGGATGATATGCCAGTGGTTAGAGGTAATGAAATCCTTCTCTGGAGGAAGTGGCCTCCAACCCCATTTTTGTGAGCGTTTTCTGATGGTTTCAGGTTAAGGTTTTACCCTGGCACCTGCGTGCACAGAAATGGGGAGCGGGATGTCAGGAGGACTTTTCCATCGTGCGTTCAAAAGTCCAAAGTCCTGCCCAAAGAACACAGAATAAGTATTGCTTTAAATTGCATTTGTGGGGGAGAAGTCCCATGATTTTTGAGCTCTGGAGATGAGCAATACTGAGCCCAGCTATCCTTGTTATCCCCCTTTGTCTCATTCTCCAAGGTTTTGTACTACATGTAGACTTAAGATATGTCTACACATAAAACACTACAGTGCCATAGCTGCACTGCAGTAGTGCTTCAGTGTAGACACTGTTGTGCTAGGAGGAGTTCTCC
Organism: Chelonia mydas; assembly: GCF_015237465.2. Taxonomy (NCBI): domain Eukaryota; kingdom Metazoa; phylum Chordata; order Testudines; family Cheloniidae; genus Chelonia; species Chelonia mydas. The sequence goes on from NC_057850.1 coordinate 151,838,603, forward strand.
CATTGCTGTAGTTAATCTACCTCCTTGCAAGGTGATAACTAGGTCAACAGAAGAATTCTTCCCTGACCTAGCGCTGTCTACACCGGGGTTAGGTCAGCTGAGCTACATCTCTCAGGGTTTGGACGTTTCACACCACTGTGAGACATAGCTATGCAAAAGTAAGTTTTCAGTGTGGACCAGCCCCTTCTTTCTAAGTGTCTCTGATGGAGCTGAGCTTTACGAAAGTGCTGGCTGGGATGAAATATAAACATTTTTACCTGCTTTTTTCATCACAGTTTTGAATTTTTCTCAACCAGCTCTGATTTCATCTGACTACTCTTGTCTCTTACTTCTGTCAGTGTTCACTTTTGTCTTGTACAAAGTTGAGTGCTTTGTTAGAATTAAGTGGCAATAAATAATAGTTGGGGAGGGATTCCTCACTCTTTTTTCTTTTTTTTTTCTGTTAGGAAGGAGGGTTTATAACTTATAATCACTTATTAATCTTTCGCATGCCTCTATTTTTGTGCAGTCTAGATCTTGCTTGTAAGCTTCATCTTTCATATGAGCTGCTGACTAGTAGATTTCTGACACACTTGAAGCCCCACCCCTCTCTAGCTTCTGGAAGGAAGAATGGATTTTTTTTCTCACTTCTCCTTCTGCTTTTCACCCAAATTACATTTCCCCACAGATTTTCATTGCTGCTGTGACTGGGAGGTGTGAGGAAAAGATGTCTGATACTTTATCAGTCCTACAGCCTTTGCATTTAGGGGAATTTCTCCCCTGTAAATAACTCCAGTACCTGCATGTGGTGCTTCTACTCATAGTTTTTCCCTGCCAGATGCAGCAGCAATTTGAAACTGACGTGATTTTTTGACACACTCACTGCTGCCCACATGTTTCTGAATAACAGCAAAGAATCACAGCTTATATTTACCATAAATATAAAGTGTTCTGATCTGCTGCTGTTTGGCAAAAGCTCTGACCTGCAGCAGAGGATTTGCAGGGGTTTTTATGCAGACTCAGGAACAGCAGTGCATAAGTTTACACTCTTCACATTTGTAAGGTTTTTAAATGAAAGCTTAAATTGTACAGAAAATGATGGGTTAGGCCCCTATGAGTACTGGGGAAAGCTCCCAGTTTAGCAGTGGGGAGTAGCCAGGTGGGTTTTCAAGCCCTGCTTATTATTTACATAGCACCAACAGCAGTCTAGGTGCTATACAGACAAGTCTGAAGAGTACTAACTCCTTAAAATTTGCAGTCCTCTTATTTACCAGACGTGATCAAAAGTGTGTTTAGTTCTGTCAATCTAGGCAGCAAAACTGAAACAACCATTCCTGGGTAGCAATGCAGATAGGGTTGCCAGGTGTACAGTTTTCGACCAGAACACCAGCTCGCGAAGGGACCCTGGCAGATCCAGTCAGCATCACTGACCGGGCCGTTAAAACTCTGGTCGGCGGTGCAACGGGGCTAAGGCAGGCTCTCTACCTGGCGTGGCTTCATGCGGCTCCCGGAAGTAGTGGCATGTTCCCCCTCCGGCTCCTAGGTGGAGGTGCGGCCAGGCGACTCTGCAGACTGTCCCATCTGCAGGCATCACCGGCACAGTTCCCATTGTCTGGGAGTGGCTAATGGGAGTTGCGGGGACGGTACCTAGGAGCCGGGGGGGGACATGCCGCTGCTTCCGGGAGCTGCATGAGGTAAGCACTGCCCAGAGCCTGCAACCCTGACCCCCTCCTGTGCCCCAACCCCCTGATCCGGCCCTCCAAACCCCTCAGTCCCAGCCTGGAGCCTCCTCCTGTACCCCAGAGCCCACACCCCCAGCCAGAGCCCTCACACCCCTCCTGCATCCCTGCCCTGGCCCTGAGCCCCCTCCCACCCTCCAAACCCCTCGGTCCCAGCCCGGAGCGCCCTCCTACACCCCAACCCCCTCAGCCCCACCCCAGAGTCTGCACCCCCAGCCAGAGCCCTCACACCTCTCCTGCATCCCAGCCCCGGCCCCGAGCCCCTCATGTCCTCCAAACCCCTTGGTCCCAGCCCAGAGCACCCTCCTGCACCCCAAACCGCTCATCCCTGGCCCCACCCCAGAGCTCCCCCCACCGGAGCCCTTACCCCCCCCATCTCAACCCACTGCCTCAGCCTGGAGCCCCCTCCCGCACCCTGAACTCCTCGTATCTGGCCCCACCCTAGCGCCCGCACCCCCAGCCAGAGCCTGAACGCTCTTCCGCACCCCAACTCCCTGACCCAGCCCCGTGAAAATGAGTGAGTGTGTGAGGGTGGGAAGAGCAAGCGACAGAGGGAGGGGGGGCCTCAGAGGAGAGGCGGGGCAAGGTTGTTCAGTTTTGTGTGAGTAGAAAGTTGGCAGCCCTAAATGCAGAATGTAACCAGTTATGATTATATACAACATGATGTGTACTTTTGATAAATTCATATTTGTGTGTGTATGCTATGGTTAAATAAAAGCCTTCCTGGCCTCTAGTACAGTCCATTTTAAATTGTGTAAGCTAGATACAATTGAAATACTGTGTTTATGGTAAGTTCGGATGTGATCCCCTGGGAGTAGGTCTCTAAGTACCAGAAGCCCTTCGGGAAGGGGTTTTTCAAAAGTGTTTAGTGATGCCATAACTTGAACGGAAACGTATGGTAATACATCCACTGAAGTCAAATTTGTTAAGCCAAAGCTTAGCACTTTCTAGACTCACACCCTAAAGTTTTACCATGTGGCTAAAATGCTGCAAAAAAAGAATAGGAAGTAAATGTTCCTCCAGAGGTGTGTGGTGGTTTCAGTTAGTTTTACTAAGGTTTCTGTGAAATTACACAATCCTGGAATAAAATACTTTGGTTTGTGTTTGCCTTTTTATCTTAGATTTCAAACAGAATTTCAGCAGGTATTTATACTAGCTGTAAAGACTCCTTGGGGCAGGCAGGCAGATGAGTATTCAAAATATTGGGTATTTGTTGTACAGCCACTGCATCGGGAAGCTTTGTGCCTGGAGGAGGTTCTCTTATTAATAATTCAAAGAATTTGGTACTTGAGCTATGTCAGTTCTGCCGAGCATTATATAACTGCAGGTTCTAAATGTGCCGGATTATCCTTCAACAGACATTTGCTAGCAGTCTCCAGGACAAAACTGCTTTTAAGACAAAATTTCTTCCCTGAAGCTAATGGGGATTTTTCCTGTATGCTGTAATACCCTAAAATAAATGGAGACCAGTGATTTCAAATCTGTGTGCAAAATTCACTAATGCACATTGGTGAGCAGCAGCAGAATGCTGTAAGACAAACTTTATTTCCATCATTGAGAAATCCTGATGCTGTTTGAAAGGGTTTGATTCTTTCTTTGCAAAGAAAGGTTTCAGCCTTCAGCAAGAAAAGCTTCAGATGTAAAGATAAGGAAAAATAGTTGAAGTGAGTACTCTGTATATGTTAGTTACATTTGTTTTGTATTAATCTATTTATACTGGTTAGATAAGTTTGGGTTTTTTTAGGCTTGAAAAGAATCTGTTATTATCTCTCCCTCAGTCACCTTGGATGTCAGTAGTGGTGAATTTGTATCTGTTTAATCAAATCAAAACTCTTGTCAGCATAGAGATCATTCTTGGTTATTAGCTGGTTATTAAAGAAAAGCAAATTTGCCTATCTTTCACTACGGGTTTATGTTTTAGTATATGTATTTAACTTTTTCATAGCATATGAATATTTTAAATGGAAAATTTATATATGTGTGTTTTAAGACTCTAGGGACACTTGATTGCAGACTTTATAGGAATGTTTTTAGCTTGGTAGCTTATTCTGTGATTTATTTATTTTTTTCAATTAAAATCAAACAGCCTCCTAACCACATACTTTAGGATGAGCATCCTTTCAGTCTACATTTGATACATATCATAGAAGCTTCATGTCTTTCTTCCTTTTGTGACATTTCATTTAATAGCTGTCTTAATGTGTAAAAATATAGGCTTGTTTTACTCACTAGGACTTTACCTTACTTTTTTCTTACCCCATTCTATATAGGTGGCAACACATGTCAACAGGTCGTGCATGGTATCCTATGTGTGACTGCATGTTTCCCATAGTGCCATCTAATGTAAAGGAATGCCCTCACGCCTCCCAGAAAAGCTTTCTTAAATGTGACCTGTACACTGGGTTGAGAGATCCATCAGCTTTAGAATGCTCCAAAGAGACTATGGAAGGGATATTGAACACACGCTTGTAATGCTAGTAGATTTTTATTTCTTCTATTTGTGGATTACTTATATGTTGCAATGCTGAAGAAATAAGCAGGTGAAAAAGAGGGTAGGGAACAGAACTAAGCAGAATATAAATACAATATTGGTGTCAATGAGGACTGGGAGTTGTCTAATAGTTGTAGAGCCTAGCCTGTACAGCCAAGATACCTACCATCGGTACCATGCTACAGCTTACCTGCTTTGCTTATCAAAGGTTTATGATTAAATTGTTGAGTGAACTCCTTCACAAGAGTATTATATGGCTCATTGTAAACAAGGGGATCAGTGCAATGTAATTTGCAAATTGGGTCCGGTTTGAGACTGGGTAGAAGATAAACTCAGTTGTGCAAGAAAATGTTGCAGCACAACAGAGAAATGTTGAGAGAATGCTACAGCATTTTTGTCTGCATCCCTTACCCTTTACATTGTAGCATTTATTTTGTTACTTTGAAAAGCACAGAAGATATTTTGAACAGGGAATATAAAGTTCTGTTTGCTTTCTTGCAGATGAACTGCTATGGCAGGAAGTTAAGGCGGACAGGACCTGAACAGCTGAACAGTAGAAATGACTTGGTTTCTCCACCCCAGCATTCCAGGGTGAACGGCTGGTCTTTACCACTCCACACCTTTCAGTTTGTTGCTCTGCTGTTTTACACATACCTGGCCATTGTAGGGTTTGGGATCTACATACCTTTGCTTCCCCATGGATGGAAATATGCTGCCTATGCTGTATCCTTTTTTTATTTCCTCTCCTTCCAAGACATGCTCTGCATAGGTTCTGGGTTAAATTTACGTGTACACTGCTTACCTATACACTGCTTATGCTATAAATAAGGGTTAGTGCATTAGAGGAGTGGAGTACGTTTCCCCAACTGTATATTTAACCACACTTAGTGAGGGTGGTTTTGTTATAGCAGTTCTTATATAAAAAATTCACTTCCTGCAAAAGACCATATTTTAAAAAAAAAAAAATCTGTCTTTGCCAACTAATATTGGATATGACCCCAAGCCCATTAGTCAGTGTGAGTCTATCCATTGACTTCAGTGAGCTTGGATCAGATCATTGATGTGAGCCTTGTTCTAAACTATGAGCTGCTCAGCAGTCAGGTGCGGGGCTATAGATTCTCCACTGCTTTGAAGGACTCTTTGGTGTATTGATAAACACTCCCAATCATACATCTCACTTCAGCCCAGAGTTACCTACCTTCCACAGAAATTTGGTGTTCCATCACTTTTTTTATTTTTGGAAAATTATTTACATTGGAAATAAAGAACCATAAAACTATTTACGGCAAAGGAATAATGGGCTAATGTGATACTTGGATGTATAAAGAGGGGAGTAGTGAGTACGGAGTAGGAATAGGAAGCTAATTTTACATCCATGGATGGCATTGGTGAGACAGATGCATACCTTCCAACATTCCCGGTGGCTAACGGGGACAGATCCTGCCCCAGGGAGGATGGGATGGGATGGGAGGCCCAAGGGGAAGAGTTGCAGAGCAAACCCATCCCGCACTTACTCTATAGTGGTGGCTCCTGTCCTGTGGGGCTGACTGGGCTCAGCTCCAAAGTTCTGAATGAGTGTCAGGCTCGAGGAGGAAAGGGGCTGGGTAAGGCCTGTGGGGGGTGGGGGTGGGAGCAAGGAGCAAATTAGAGAACAGGGAGAGGATTGCAAGACAATGGGCGGGGAAGTGGGTTGCAACATGTGGAGTGGGGAGCCAAGCCCAGCCATGGTCAAAGCAGGATAGTCCCATGAAACCCAGGGCTGTTGGGAGGTCTTTAGATGCTAGAATAGTCTGTCTAGTTTCAGTGTCCACATTTTAATAAGGATGCTGAAGAGGGTGCAAAAAGGAGCCAAAAAATTATTTGAGGGCTGCAGAAAACACTGTACAGTGAGAGATTTAGAGTTCAATCTGTGTAATTTCTTAGACTGAGAGGTGCCTTGATTACATAAGTACCTTCACAGGGAGAAAATAATGGACACTGAAGGACTCTTTCACCTAGCATAGAAAGGCATAACAAGAACCAATGGCTGGAAGCTGAAGCCAGACAAATTCAGATTAGAAAGTGTGGCCTTTGAGATACTAAACGGTGGTCCTGGAAGGTGAACATATCAAGAAGAAAATGTGCATTCGATTGAATTGAAGATGTCCCCCTTGAGCAGCACTCTCTGGCTTTTAAACTGAAATGTTTTTAATCAGCCTGGTCACTATGGGGAGACGGCGCAAGGGGTGCCACCTCTCACTCCCTCCTCTGCAGCCCTAGGATCTGCACAGGTTAGAGATGGGTCAATTTCTGATGGAATTGCCCGTGAACCAAAAACTAACCTATTTTTAAAAAAAGTTAGTTTTGGGTTGGCCCAAAATCAAAAATATATATATATATATATATATTCAGCAATCAAAAAGCTGAAATCTTTGTTGTGTGTCAAACAAACATTTAGTCGGAAGCAAAACATTTTGTTTTGATTTCAGGCATTTTTTAACTTTAAAGGAAATCTCTAAACAAAACGTTTTTTGGAGCCAAAAAGTCAGTTTCATTACAGACATATCAAAACGAAACACTTTGATGGGGGTGGTGGTGGATTTTTTAGGGTGCTTTATTGACCAGAATAATCCAGCAAAATGTTTTGTCACCAAATCTGCATTCTTTTTTGTTTCCACCAAAAAGAAAGGATTTTTTTGGCTGACAATTGTGGCCAGCTCTAGCACAAGTCTCAGCTTGGGAATGCTCTGAGCATCTGTTGTGTCATAGGTAAGGATGTGATTTGGTTACGGATTCTGTGACCAAATCACATCTCTGGGACTTCTTCGGCTTCAGCCCCCCATGACGGGGCTCAGGCTTCAGACCCACCATGACCATACCCTGACTCTGTACATTTTTACCATGACTGCTCTGTGAAGTTTGCCTAATTTTACCGTGACACAGTCGTATCCATCGTCAGAGGTAAGGAAGGGGAAAGGAGTTCTGGCTGCTCCCTTCCAGGGTAGTGGGAGCCCTAGCAAGAGCAGAATAAGCGCTTGGTTGACTCTGCCTGAGCCTGGGGGAAGTGCCTAGCAAAGTCCTTCCCTGACCCAGCCACCCAGGAATGCCCAAGGGAAAGGGGGGGAAAAAAGAAGCTGAGAAACAGCAGCTAGTTACTGCACCCTGACTTTCTGTCCCAGGGCCGACGAAGTCACCCTGAGATGCCAAGGTATCACATGTTAGCGGAGTAAGCCGTGTGCTCCATCCCTTCTCCCTTCCCTCATGACCCTGGGATGCCCTCTGTGCCAGGGGCTGTAGGGAGAGAGAAGTGTAGGAGCACACTACGCTGTTTCCACACCTGCTGAGAAATCCCCAGCTGGGGACTTAAGGCTATGTGCACGCTACAGCTTAAGTCAGTATAAGTTATGTCGCTGAGGGGTGTGAGTAAGCCACCCCCTCAGTGATGTAAATTACACCGTCCTAAGTGTTGGTGTGGACAGCACTGTGTCGGCAGGGGAGCTTCTTCCACCGACATAGCTCCTGCCGCTCACGGGGGCTGGATGGGGGAGCTCTCTCCTGCCGGCTTGGAGCGTCCGCACTAGCAGCGGCATAGCTGTGCCGAAGCAGCCGCAGCGCTCTGAGCTCTGAAGTGTAGCCATGGCCTGCGTGCTCCAAAGAAAGTGGAACAGAAAAGAAAATCTGCTCCCAAGTACCAACTGTAGCCCCCTTGACTTTTGTGAAATCTTCTGTTTGATCCTCAGGCTGGAAAGATTGGCCCCCCCGCACTGGTCTAATGCAAAAGAGACTTGGGGCACAGCTCTGTGGTGTACTTTTCACTTGCAGTGCTCCTTGACTGAAGGGCACCCTGCACATTGCAGAATCAAAACGCAACTCAGGAGTAACTGCTCAGAATGGATAGCAAACTTACAAAATGCTAGCATTTTTATAGTGAGCTTTTCAGTAACATGTAGCAGTTTCTAATCAGATTACTTTACACAGTGCTTGCTCTTCATTAAATCGCGAATCGGGGTCTTGAGTTCTATAGTATCTCCAAACAGGGACATTTGAAACTGGTTTGAAATTCCTGTGACTGAGATGGCAAGGGTGGAGATGGGGGTGGAAGTTAACAATGTTGTGAAAGGGAAAGCATCAATACACCAGTAATTTATGTACTATTTATATACTAAACACAGATTGTTGCTAGGAAGTGATATGATGTCAATACAGTATTCTTATAACAGCATGATAACTCTTACAGTAAGGGATAAAATACGTGTGTAGTCAAATGTGTTTATAATGGAAAACAATGCAGTGGTGCCGTGTATCTCGTCTACTAGTCAAAATGAGATTTACGTGGGAAACACAATATAATCTTACAACAAAGATTTTTTTGTTTTTTCCTACTTAATAGGAAATAAGAATTCCTTTTTTTTAAAAAAAAAAAAAGCTGTTAAATTCAGTTTGAATACCATGTTCACATGTTTGAAAAGAATAAGAGCCTTGCTGAAGTCCACTCTGCCGCGGTCCTTACTGGGTCCTGCTGGTGCTGTCATAGCCGGGGGGAGGGTCCTTGGAACAAAGCAATGGAGGGCTTTTTTTTGGTGGTGGGTGGTTGGTTGGTTGTTAAGGAAAGTGATATTCTTGCATATTTGAGAGTGGATTTTAAGGCTTGTTTGGGGAAAAGGAAGGGCTACTGCCCTGAGGTTCAGGTGGGTGTTTCCTGAAAGATCTGAAAAATAAATGGCTGTTCGGGGAGCCTGAGAATCCTTGGAATTTTTTTTCTCATTTAGAGAAGGTTCCCCTCCCCTTTTAATAAGTGTGAGAGAAGTGTATTTCTGCCTTCTCTTCTCCTCTGCCTTCCCGTTACTTCGATAAATTGACAGCTTTTTTTAATCCTGATTTGACTAAAGTTGGGGGTCATTCCCTCTCTGAAAGACTTCCCAAGGTAAGGCCTTTTCATGGTAATATAGGACTAAGGAAGGAGTTGCTTGCTAAATCCCAGTGACCTGGGCAGTGGTGAGAGAGACTGTCTGGAAGTGGTTTTTCCTCCTCTAAAGAAGAGTCCTTTCTCTTGTGCAGATGATCTACTGGCTTTAGTTCATCTAGATCTTGTGAGAAAGGGGTTACACTAAGCACATGGACATCACATTTTCAATGTGTTGTTTTGATCAAATTATGCATTTTATTTCAGATAATAACTAAAAAATTTACAACATATCTGTGGAACAAACTGAGAGAGATCATACAGATCTCTTTAAAGACCACAATCAAATGAAAACCAATATGCAGATTTTTATAGGACCCTCTCCAGTACAATAGTTCAAGCTAATGTTGCTATGCATCAGTTTGGAGCCTCTGCATAATAAATCCAGCACTGCCAACCTTTGCCTTTTAGACTTTAAGGAGTTGCTCAAGATAATCCTCTTTTGGCCCTGTCAATATCATTAACAGCTTTAAATGTGAAAGTTGAACCTTTCTTAACCATAGAAAAAGCTTCTTGTTTCCAAATATATAGAAATTTTAGAGGGGTGCATAGACAGAGTGGCTTCTAGAACTTTAATTTTTTTTCAATCTAATAACTAATAAGAATCAAACTTGTGTGTTTTAGAAACAAGTTCAAAACTAAAAGAAGGCTGATTTTAAGTGTCATCATGTTATGTTTCCTGATGAGGTCAAGGAAATGCAAACTAGGACAAAAGATTTCAGACTTCTAATGGAAGAACTGCCAAATATTGGTGCCAAATTTTGGGAAACAATGGAAGATAAAATTTATATTTTTAGTTTTTGACAGCGAAGTAAGAAATGTTTTAGCTTCAAACTGAATTGGTTTATTTGCATTTGTGGAAGAAAGTGGTAGGTCAGATGAGGAGTTCAAACTTATTAAAACAAACTTTTTGCCCCCCTTTATGTTCGAATAAAAAAGAATCTTATAGGGTCTAAGAATTTTGGGATAGATCTACAGCTGGTGTAAATCAGCATATCTCTTTTGATTTATGTGTACCTGCAATGACTTACCTCAGCTGAGGATCTGAGCCTTTATGTATCATTGGAAGTTTTGTTGCTATGACTGCCCTGGTAGGTCAGTTTTTTCATGGGGGTTTATCTTTCTGATGTGTCAGGCTATACTGCATGGTCTAATGTAGCTTATGGTTATCTAAATGAAAATTTTTGGATACTGTATGTACCATTCTGAGAAGAATTTTGCATGCAATGAGTGGGATAGCTGGAAAACCTATGTTATGTAACATGCAAGGAAATCTGTGTGTACGTATATAATGTAGCTGTGTGAGTGTGAAGTATATATGTATGCTTTATATATATGAATACATCACTTTTTATATTAAAAATACACATTTATATAATAAAGTGCTGCAATTCCATAAAAACATGGGTTAGGAAAACTAATATTTTAGTCTTCAATAGAAGAAATCTTAAGATTGAGCACTTAATAATGTGACATTTTCTGCATATCTAAGATGTAAAAAGTGTGACTATACAAAGCATACTTCATGAATCTCAGGTACACACACGTATTTTGGCAAGCATTCTGTGGCAATAACAACTTGTGTTAAGGCAGGTTACAGGTCATTCTCAGCAATTGTTCCTGCAAGCTTCCCAGTTGCTCCCTTCTGGTGAATAAGAAACTGCATTTGGGAGTGGATCCAGAGTTCAAACTGTGCCTTACAAAGGGTGTGTGTATTGAGGGGGTGAGAGGCGTGTGGCATGCTCTGCATGTGGAGTTAAAAAAGAGTATATTGTATGTATATTTCTTGGCCCATGGACTCGGAGTTCAATCTCTCTGCTTTTTGAAGAATGCTTAGATGATACCTATCACCAGTTGGATGTAGAAGAGCTACTTCCTCCTGAACCTGGGAAACACATCATTGATAAAAATTACTATTTAAAGAACTGCTGGGTGAAAAATTGATCAAGTTATGCATACACAAAGGCTTTTCATTTATCTCCTTCTTGAGGCAGGAAGACTTACAGGCCAGGGACACCTTAGAATTCTGCTGGTTGTTTGTCTGTGACTATATCATTTTCAAAATAACTTTAAAAAAATCATGTAATATATCCTGATGTTGCCTATGAGACAGCCTCAGAGTCTAAGATTTAAAACTTTGAAAGAAGATTTAATTTAGTGCTCTGTTAGAAATATTGTATCCAGGAAAATTTTTTGTTCTGTATCATACCAAAAAATTTTCTGTATTACACTGAGTTTCCTTATCTTCTGTTCTCAAAGTTGAAACTGTAGTGCAGACTTGTGAAGAGGCAAAAGTCTTGTAACTTCTTTTCTAGCTCTCTGGGCTTTGTTTACTCTTGAATCAGATCTAGCACTGTGATACAGTGCTTGTTCTGTTTCTAATAGAGAAGAATTCTACTTTAAACAATGTAGGAAATTATTGCTTTGGGGCATTCAATGAGACTTCCTGCTCTGGTCAAGAAAACACACCTTCCCATTGTCCTTCTCTGTCATGTCACAGTGTTCATTCTCTTCAAAAGTATTGGTAATTGCTACCATGGTAACAAAACAAAAACATGGTGTGGCAGCTGTTCTCAATGTTTCATAAATGATTCTGCTCGTTTAGTAAACTACAGCAGTTTGATGACTCTCTCTATGACTTAAGCCTAGCACAAAATAATCTATTAACTGTGTGGTGCCCAAGGGTGGGGTGTCTTGACTTTTTTTTTTTTTGGATTGTGTGGGTGGGGAGGTAATTATCACTAGAATCAGCCAGTGTGAAAAGATAATCCATTTGCCTCTTGCTATTGTGATAGTACTTAGTGATTGCACAATTAACTTCTGTAGCAAGAGGTTGGAATACTTGGGGAGCTGGTTATAGTTGAACTACTTTCTTATGTTGCAAAGCAGCTAGACAAAGTGGTTAGCTAGTTCAGGTGAGACTGAGTGTTCATGCTCTGTATTTGGAATTTTAGTGGTCATGCCATGTGATTTGGGGATGACAAGTTCACCAGGTGAGAGTGTAGGGAGATGTGGAAAAGACAGTATGCGGAAAGTGGGACACAGATCAATCAAGAGTTAGAAAGGGAGCTGCTTTGCAGGCGATAGTTTGACTTGGTTTTTTTGCAATTGAACTTCTTGGAACTGTTTGCTCTATGCCAGGTAAACATGACTTGTGTGAACATTTGTAAATAAATAAATGGGAATAAGAAATACCCTGAATCTTTGTCACTAACTTCATTTCTAACAAGTAACTCCAAAGCCCGGTATGACTACCTCTCAGGAAAGGGGTAACAGTAAGTTACTGACTGCCAGTTCATGTCCCATAGTCTGTGGTTTGTGGCTTCCAACCCATTCTCTTAAAGTCCCACTTAATCAACTGGCTCCAGGAGCTGAGGCTTTAAGGAAAAAAACAAATATCACAAGACTAGTGATCAAATTGAAAGTTGGTAACCTTGGAGTGTGGGTAAAATATGATTCCTATCAGGGCAATGTATTGAAATCCTCTTGGTGTTTTCTCCCAAGATTTCCTCTGTGGCTTTTATCTTGGGAGGGGGTGAATTGAGTCTAAAAAGGTTTCAAGAGTAACTTGAATAGAACCTTGTTAGTTAGTTCCCTGTTAAGTCCAGAGGACTTCTTCATGTTGAAGTCTGAAGGAGTGCCTATTTGTAAATATTAGTAAAAATTTGTAAAAATTACAGGCATCTGTCACAACTCATAGGCAAGGAATAGAAATGGTCAGAGGCAAAATTACACTGAATTAGGGGAAAGAATCTGAAGATGCGCTTTATGCGGCTGTAGAATAGTTTCTCAAAGGACGTAATGGTGGCCCCAGTGCCGTGGGACTTACAAAAATAGCCCGGACGGAACACCAAAAAAATGCGCTGCCAAGAACAATCCTGTATTGTCAGGGGGATTTGAACTCCCTTAGTAGATAAACCTGGTGGTTTCTGTTTCTAACTCTTCTGATACTGTGGCATGCCACTTATTAGTTAAAACTGTGGCGGGGAGGGGAGGGGATGGTAGTTGTCCCTTCTGTTAAGATAAAGTAAAACTGAAATGCATTTTACTCATTTGTAATATTGAAAATGCGTACCGGCAACGGGAAGGCGAGGGAGAGAAGGAACATAGGCCATGGAAGTTAGACCTACATTTCTTCCATTTTACAAGTCATAGTGCAGTTTATCCTTCCTTTGTCTTCAAAAATACAACCACTGAATAAGGGGGGCGGGGGGAGTCTTTAAAATGGCACAGGAACACGTGTTGGGCAAAAGCTTTTGAAAGGGATACATCCTAGATCTTCATCTTTGCATGTTTTCTTTATCCTAAACACTTAATTTCTCCTTAACTAACAATAACGCAGGTGATCGGTGTCCTTTTTGCGCATCACTTAGTTGCTCACCTTGTTGCTATCACCATTGACCCAGCAGATCATAATGTGCTGGCTAAGAAAAACTACAGCAGCCCCATGCCAGTCTTTGACAGAGGCAAGCACAAGCACGTCATTCAGAACCAGCACTGTTATCTCTGTGAAGTTGACGTGTAAGTTTATGCAGTAAAAACATATCAAAAAGATCTGGATTGTTTTTCTTTAAATCCAGAGATGTTTTATATTTTTCTTTGCTGTTGTGAAGTCATTTTCCTGCTGGCCAGATTGGAGAGAAACTGACCTGTTAGTAAGAAATTTGTGGCTTTGAATTTGCACCATCTATAGTTGAAGTTGCCTGACAATTCCCTTATAAGATCCTATTTTCAATTGCTTTTAACTTTCACAGACTTCACCTTTCAGGCTGAAATTTTCCATACCAGAGGTTTGCTCCAGGGTGATTTTAATGTTTCAGCTAACATGATTCGGCTGTTTCTGAGAATTGTGCTGTCCATGTTTTTTAGAAAAAAAAATTTCTCAAAAACTTTTTTGCTGAGGGCCTGTCCTTTCAGAGTAGGGACTTGAAATTTGGCAGGAGGGTTGCCCTGGGGTGTGCTTTTTGCCATCCCTGTGAAACTCTCCGGCCAACATAATGCTGTTCACACCAACGCTTAAATCGGTGTAATTTACGTTGCTGGGGGGGTGGGCAGGAGGGGAGAGAAGATGATTTCTTCACCCCCCTATGAGTGACATCATTTATGCCAACATAAGACATAGTGTAGACATAGCCTTAGTGGGACTTTATCTGCAGTTGCTCCTCCCACCCGCCAAGGGATCCTGGGGTATCAGACACAAACTGAGAGCAGGGAGACTCTCTCTCCTTGCTGGTGCACAGGCCATATAGAAGGACAGCCAGAGGAATCCTGATTAGAATGCCGAGGGGGTGAGGAATTGTGGGAGATGGGAAGGGCTATGTGTCTTGGACTGCTTGTGATTTCTTTGTTTTTTGGGGGTAATATATAAACCTGTTACAAGACATCTGTCTGTTGGAGACTACCCATGTCTCCATAAGTGTGGCCTGTTTTGCTGACTAATTCTTATTCCATTTTATTTATATCTTTTTGTTTTTAGAGGGCCAAAAGCCAAACACTGTAGTGCCTGTAATAAGTGCATTGCGGACTTCGATCACCACTGTAAGTGGCTCAATAACTGTGTGGGAGGCAGAAATTACTGGTAAGCCAATACGGGCTAGCTTTGATAATATTGATTTGTCCATGAAGAAATCAATGGAAGCTAAGTGTAATGAACCAGATGCTTTTTCTACCCCCCCACCCCCTTTTGAGGACATTTAACTGCTTGGTAGAGATTGGCTGATTTGGAGGGAGCATTCCTATGTCAGCAGCCTTTTATTCAATGGTGGAAAAATGAAGTCAAGTTAATGACTCCTCCCTGGGAAATCAGTTTTAAATATATCCCATTCCTCCTCCATATGGCCCAGAAACATCTAGTTTTTACTGTGTTTGCAGTTGTTTCTAATAAGTCCACTGTACCAATCTATGTGTTAGCCATGAAGTTGCTTGACCACTATCTCTAGTCACAATAGCTATGGCAGATATATGTTCCCCTATCAATTTGAGAGTTAATTCTTATCTTGAAGGCCTTGATCTTTGAATTAAATAAGTGTCCTTAGCTGGTATTGTTTGATCTGTACTAAGTGTATTGTTGTTATCCTGTAATTAATAAAACTTGTGCTTTTAAAAATATCTTTTGTTGTACTATAGGCATTTCATTTTTTTTCAAATTTGCAGCATCGGTCCAAAAACAATACAGTAAAGAAATTAATTTCCTTTTTTGTTTTATTGGATTTTATACTATATAGAACAGAGTGAAGAAAAGAAATGCATACAATATACTTAGGCATGAAATATTCTAGTTAATATCTTGTAAGGAAGGTAAAATAGACTGAAGCAAACCCATGTGATATTTATTTTACCAAATCCCCCTTGTTTTTGAATTCTACATGCCAGTCTTCAGTTTGTAAAGTAGCCCACCATTTTAAAGTAGCCCACCATTGGTCATGAGGAAAGAAGGTCTAGAGTGAGAGCCTGCTACCTACTCTATGGATATATAAAGATATATATGTGAGCACTTACAAAAAGAGTAGAACAAAATGTGAGCTGCTTCAGCCCCGAATATGATTTATGGTGAAAATTGTGTAAATTCTTCTTCACATTTAAAATGCCACAAGCTGAATGGAAAAGAAAAAGCTGAATTGTTTGAGCAGAAGAGTAGCAAAAGGAGTGTGAGTGGGAAATGACTGGAGTCTATATTTTGTAGTAAAGCCACAGTAACTCGAGTGGTTCTTTGTTTTGCCACAGTTCAAAACAGACTCTAGAAAATGACAAGTAGGTGAGGTTCTTTAGTGTATGTTAGAGAGATGAATGGGGGCTATGTTTAGAGGGATTTCTTTTAATTTGGTCGGTGAGTGGAACAATCTTTTGACCTTGTCCCATTACCCTGGCTAGTAGCAAATGGCTCTGGGGTATAAGCTTCCAATCCCATGATGTAACAGGTGTGTTGTAGATGGCCTGGGAGTCATTGGGTGGAAAAAAGTCTTGTTGCCATTATAAAATACTCTGGGGGAATATACCCCATTGAGACAGATTACGGTTTATTGGACAGTAGTGGATGGATAAGGGATTTAGAGTGTAGCTGTGACCAAGTACCACAACCGTGTGTTGGAGTCAGAGGCTTATTCTTCTGGGTGATTCCACTGCAAATGTGGATGATACTTCAGGAGTGACCTTAGATGTCATATTGTACCATGACATCCATGGGGCACTCCCGTATGGGTTTTGGCACTAAATTTAAAGCTAGCTTGCTTTGGATTTTATCTCTGATTTGGAGGGATTGGGGGTGGTCAATGTTCTCATTTTGGTTTGGCATCAGGGCTTATCCTTTGCTCTCTCTGGTACAGTGGAACCATTTTATTTGCTTAACCACAAAGACAGGTGGCCCAGTAGGGTTTCAAAGCTCTTTAAGGGAGAATATTCAATGTCAATGCATGTGTGCTATTCTTTCAGTGGTCCGGTTAGACACTGATTTATTTGTCCTCTACTGTCAGTAGAGTTCTAATACCCCCAGCTTTGCACCTTCCTCACAGGTCAACCTTTTCTTCAGGCAGCCTGTGATAAAGGTAATGGAAAGAGAAGAGCAGAAGGCTAAATGCTGGTGACAGAAACCAAGCTCTAAATCTGATTGATCATATCATAAATCACTTTTGAAGTTTTATGCAATGGCTGTAATGGAGACAAAAAAGCTTTCTTCTCTTCCATCACAGCCACCAAAGTTACAATTGACAGCACTGGTGAACCTTGGTTCCCTTGTCACGGTACAACCCAGATTGTCCGTTTTCATCTATGGAAGTCCTATTTTGTTTGGTTCCCTCTTGGCTAATTTACAAATTTGCCTCTTCTATTCCATTGGCTTAAGTCATTTGAGAAACACAAGCTATCAGGTTTAAACATCTGGGTGCTGGAGGCAGGATATATTTGGTGAGCAGCCAAAGATATTGAAACTCATACCACTGGACCAACAGAGCCCAATTATTTATTTTACCTTCAGTGGATGCCTAAAGGCATAAGGTTACACAGGCTTTTGCTTGAGAGGGTGGCCTGTGAGGAGTGGAGGGAGTTAAGTGTTCATTTGTGTGTGGGTGGGTGTGTTTGGGGATGTGAATGAAGTATTTTAACTGAGATTGATATAATTTCATTCTTGTATTTTTTACTTGAAAGGTATTTTATAAATAAACAAATACTGTTCTTTTAAATTAGTGGAAGTTCACAAAAGCTTCATTTCTGTGAAGCTGCATGCCTGGTCATCCTCTGAGTATAGTGTTTTGTTTCTCTTATGTACATAGGTTTTTCTTCAATGCTGTTGCCTCTGCTGTACTGGGTGTCTTCCTCCTGATACTGGTGATCCTTTATGTCTTCATCCAGTACTTTGTGAATCCAGCACAACTACGCACAGCACCTCAGTTTGAAAGTATTTTTCCACTGACTTAAAATATATTGTGTACTTTTGACGTAGTTTATCTAATGGTACGCTCCCAGAGATCCAGTTATGTATAAACTTCATTGAAAGAAGATGTCAATAGGACTTCTTGGTCAGAAGGTTGTTGATTGACACTAGTGCAGTGCTGGGAGGGTGCTGGGATGTTAAAGATGGTCATTCTTTAGATGAGAAATTAAAGTGAGTTCTTTTCTGCCTCTCTCTTATGGTTTTCTTGGTGAAAGTTAAAGATTTCATACCTTTTCCCAAGATTAGGAAATATAACCCCTATGTACAGACCACCATATTCCTGACCTGGTTCTTTAATAAAACAAGTCCCTGTATATGATGGACTTCTGGGTCCCACAGTGGCTGCTGTGTTTTGCCTATGTAGTCAACTAACTTACTGTGTAAAGCATATGCATTTAAACTGTCTTCATGTTCAACTAGAGGAATTTTACTGCACACATATGTCTTAGGAGTAGACATGTAGATATGTAGAAAGAGAATGTAAAAGTGCTTTTAAATACCCTTAAATTACTCAGATATTCTACTGGCCTAATCTAAATTTTGTTTCTAGCTCTATGAAAAATACTCTTAAATACATAATATCTAAAAAAGATATTTATATCAATTTTTCTGTCTTCCATAACACTGGAAATGGAGATTTAAACACAAGGCGATTTTAAATGATTTACCACATGTTTAGTAGATTTAGAGAGATGTATGACTTCTAGACTTCCAGAAATTAGTTGGGTGGATGGGGGAGAAGTATAAGTCTATCTGACACTCATTCAAGTGAGGGTTTGCTGGAACCAGATGTGTGTGATGCGAAGCTTCCCCGTGTAACTCTTCTAGCTATACCTTGATCCTGATCTGTAATACCTTCCTACCATTCCATTTCTGAGATTCAATTTGAGCAGAAAGTAATTGTGCCATGGTTAGCCAGCACTTTGTGAGCTGGGTCTGGCTCAAACCATTGGATTTGTGACCTGAATCAAGATGTGAATCCAGATCTCCAGAAATGCTGGGACAGTGCTTTAGGGTAAAATTTTCAAAAGCACCTCTAAGTACCATTTTTCAAAAGTGATGAAGTACTTAGCCTCATACGTCCCATTGACTGTCACGTAGACTTAGGCTCCTAATTCACTTACTTGCTTTGGAAAATTTTACCCCCAGTCTGTTACACTCCCGCACTCCCCAATCTTCAGTTTTTGAGGACCCATGAATAGTCCAAGTAAACAGAGCTAGGAAGTCTATTTATCCTTCTGGTTCTGTTTTAGAAAGTTTTTTAAATCAAAACAAATAAGAGGTGAATAGCCTTGTGCAAAGAACAGTCAAAAAGCCCAGTTGTTAAGGGACAGTTACTTGAGCTGTAGGAGAGACTGTGGGTAACTTGGTTTTTCCTATTTCCATTACCAGAAGGATGAAGTGTTTTATTTTCCCCCTTTACTTTGCCCTGGTAGGAGTCACTGGAAACAACACATGGTTGGCCTTTCTTCCTGTTGCTCCTGCGGAGACTGCAGCAGCTGGAATCCTGACTATAGCGGTGATCACTGTGCTCCTGGGAATTGCATCGCTCCTGCTACTGGGACACTTGTTGATATTTCATCTTTACCTCTGTATGTAATATTTCTCTATAAGCAGGTGGGCAATGATTGTTTCAGGAACATCCTTCTCAGTCTGTTGCGATCTACAACTATAAAGGTTCCATCTTTTTAATTTGTTTTAAATATCTATAAACCCAAGTATGGAAAACTTCAGCCTCAGTGGCCAAAGCTCATTAGTTATAAGCAACTGATAACAGAGAGTTATAACAGAAAGTGTTAGGCAACTATGTCCCCAATAATACGTTACATTTTGCATGCACAAATGCAGTTTGGCCAGAAAATTTACCAATAACAGAAAAAGACGAAGACTGATTATTTGAATTAGCTTAATTATCAAAGAGTGAACATCACCCCAGTGGAAAATCCTGCATACAAAATGAAATGTATACTCTTCCTATAAATGGAGAGAAATAATTCTGCTTCCTTTTAAAGGGTTTACTTTTAGAGGGTCTAAAGAGGGATCAAAGATTCTCTTTATTTGGCATTTTAAAATCAAGTTTATGTGTCTTTCCTAAAGATATGGTAGTTCAATGAGAAGTTCTGGGCTTGATGCATGAATTATGGGGTGAAATTCGATAGTTTGTGACTAGATAATCATAATCCCTGCTGGCCTTAAAAATCTATTAATCTACAAATATATACTTTTCACGTAGCTAACTATCTTTCAGTATCTTCCTTTGGTCAATACGGACCAATATTTGTAATCTTGTGTCCCTTCAACTTTTCAGTTTTCCAAAGAGAAGAACTTGATTCTTATTTGCATGTTGTTTGACATGCAGACATTCAGAAGTGTTGGAAGAATATTTTCTTTAATATTTGTTTGTTTCATTTTTAATTGTCCACTGCTTTGGTGGATATGCGTGGCAGTTCATTAACAATAAAATGCAAATGCGTCCAACGTATGTTTTTAGGTACGGTGAAGTTGAAAGTTTCTATATGCTACTGGGGTAGAGGAGAACATCTAGAGTATATTCAGTGCCAGTGCATCACTTAACGCATCATCTTGCAATTACAAAATAAATACATTTTAAGTACCATTTAAAAAATTTATACTTTTTGTTTTCAAATATGTTTTCCTAACTAGTTTTCAAAATAATATGAAGTACATGTAATTTCAAAACTTATGAATTGAGCCTGCCTAGTTGGCCTCTCTGCTTCTTTTGTTTCACTTTATGGTTATTTCTCCCTCTTTCCACCCCTCTCCTGATCATCACCTCTTCCTGCCTCACTTCCACAAATGCACTTCAGTTGAAGTGATATATAAGATGTAATGGCGTTTTGATCTTGATCATATGGCCATTGATCTTGCCAGTTGTGCTTTCTGTTTTTGCAAGTATGTGGGGTGAGAAGAACCAGCCTGCTTATGCCAGGTAAAAGGACTGGAGTGGCACAAAGGAGCCCTAAAAGCCCTGGTTCCAGCTGGGGGAGAATTCTCCCAGTGGAGACACTACAAAAGAGAGCCAGGAATCCATCTTCCAAGGACCCTTTTGCAAGCCCTGGCATGGGTCATGTGCTGGGGGTGGGGCCACGGCACACAGAATTGCAGAAATTCCAGGCACCACTGTGGCCCAGAAGGCAGACCAGGGACGTTGCTGTTAAACTTCAGAGAGCCAAGGGGGCCCATCTAACTACCCCAGGGGCTTCTCCAGACCCTGTATCTGCCCAGATTGGAAGGGCGCAAAGATGGCTTTTAATGCCACCACAGCCTACCTTCACCCTGGACTGCAAGTTTTGTGCCGCACCTCTTTTTGAGGCATAGCACAGAATCTCACCCCTGGTGTAAACACAACCAACTTCATATCTTTCCTTTTCCAGAGCAAAGATATTTTTACCACCATGAAATATCTGAGCTGGAAAAGCATTCTAGATATTGGCATGTCAAGAAGTACACTAAACGTTAAAAGGTTCTCTTGTACAGTGCTTTGCAAAACTGCATTCCATACTTTAATTGTAATGTTTTTCCTCTGTGTAGATATTTTTACCTAAGTAAAAAAAAATTGGGAGCTTTTGAGTGTTTCTTGTTTTTCACGAAGGAAACCAATTGATTAATTACCAGTGACATGGGTGCCTCTTTATTGAAATCCACAGCATTCTATGCTTTTTACAGTGACTCTCTTCCCCTCTTACTGTATTTGATCAGATTAAAGGTTCCAGAGTACTTCACTGGTAGCCTAGCTTTCTTCATGTTTTTCTTTCTAAAGTCCAGAGTATGGGGTAGTACTAAAATAATTATTACCAAGGTGTTTGACCTTTTCAAATGTGCTTCTTGACAATGTTTTGCCATAGTCATGCGACTACTCAACAAATCAGACTTTGACCTTTATAATATTTTTTTAATCATCCTTTGATTGCTTTGGCAAAGCATGATACATTTAAAAATTATCCATACCTGTTGAAACAGATATTCACATACCTCTTGAAAATTAACTGTTTGGACTGTGTAGGTAGATTGGAGGATATAATTAAATATCCACGATATTCACACCATTGCAAATATTCTTTGAATTTAATAGCCACAAAACTTCTATTCCCAGAAAACCTTTAATTTAGTAAAGCTGGTAAATAAAGATTTATTTAACATACATTTTTTAGAACATCTGAATTCCAAACAAACATTTGAAAATTGGGAAATGTATAGTACGTTCCCACAATCACCCTTTGAAATCACTTGCTATAAATGCAAACCTAATGCTATGATTCATTTTTTCATGTCAGTTCTCCTTTGTAGAAGAGATGGAAGTGACTTATTGTGTCATCAAATAGAGCTCTCTGCAGTACAGGATTTGTCACTGTAGCTTATGATCTAGTCATAAATGTCTATCCATGCACAAAAGTTCTTATGATGCTCAAAACTATGCATGGTTCTTGATGAAAGCTATAATTTTTGTGAAGAATTTCTGAAGCACTTGGAATGTTTTTCCCTACAGTGCACACAGTATTCAGTTAACTTCCCAGCAAAGTTTTTAATAGAACCTTGTTTGCTAACTCTCCTTAAGGATTAGTAAATGCAACACATTTGGAATTCGTAGGTTAACGTTGTTGTTTTTATTTGTTTATGTGAGATGGCAAATAAGTTAAACTTTATGCAAAACGAAATACTAGTGATTTTTGGAGGTGTCAGATCTTAAATGGCCATAGTCCATCTCTAGCTTTAGAGTACACGATTCTTCTCTGTCAGGACATCAAACATACAAAAATTCAAGTGGAAAGACACTTCCTGATGGATGTTAGAGGACAGATGGTATAAAATTTAGCTTTATGAAAAAGTCTTAACACCTTAACTATGGAATTGCTACTGAGACTACATAATTCCACTCTAACGTTTTGAAGCACTGAAATATGTGCACTTAATTGTTGCAATGCACCCAAAAAGAATAAACTAGTATATGTAAAAGGCATTGACAAAGAAAAAAACAATTATATTTTAGTGCAACTTAAGATTACACTGTTGTATACTTGCATTTATATCTACTTTTCTTAGCCAGGCTATGATTAGAGAGAAGTTTGCTGATTCTTGGTCAGTCAATGCAGATGTTTGGGAATAGTACCTCCCAGCCAGCAGGTGGAGGCAATACAATGAACGCTTTTGGTGGTGTCATCCCTCTATATGTGGGGCTTGCTTGTTCACCACAGGTCTATTTCTCTCTCAAGCAGGGATCGAAAGCTACACAGTGCCCCGAAATAAAGAAAAATGGGCCTGAAGTCACTCATGGGAGAGGACTCCTGTAGCTGGGCAGGGTATTGACAGGTTTATGGCTCTAACTCCTGCTTTTGTGGGCAGCATTTTTCCAAGCCAGGAAGCCCCCTCCTGAGTCACCTGAACCTCATGCCCGCCAGAGAGGCTCTTTTCCTTGCTGCAGGGCAGCCTCTTCTGTGCCTTCAAACATCCCAGAACTGGACACACGTTTAAACTCTGCCACAACTCCTCTTTTTCTGCTCCCAAAGTTAGGGGACAATTGTGGGGCTGCTTCTTCAGCTGTTCCCCCACATATATCTCTCCTCCCGGGACCCCCACATGTAGCCAGGGAGAGCTGCACTGGGCTCATGGCTTGGACTCGAGGGCAGCTGTGTTGGCTGTGAGGTGCTCAAAGAAAACAACAGAGTGACAACAGGGAACGGTGAAAATGGCCTCAGGAATTCCGCAAGTGCAGGAAAAAGGAAAATACTCTGGTTTAAAAAACAAACAAACACCTGGCAGAATTACCCGGTAATCTCCTATCAAGCTCCTGCAGATCTTTACAACCACTTCCAGTTCATCCACAAGTCAAGCACAGGGATTGTCCAGGGGTGGGAACTACCAAACAGACTAACCAAGTCAGTTGTGCTTGCTTTCCAGAAGGAATGCAAAGGTACTTGCTGAAAATCCTTGTGTAGAAATGTCCATTTTAAGGATAATGAGGTCACCCAGACCTGACACAAACAGAACTTTGGTACAGGGGAAAAAAAGAGGGGTTTCATGATGTCTGGTCCCATGCTCCAGGTGCCCATGCAGTAGGGCCTGCAATCGTGCATACCTCTGGTAGTGGCAAGGAGGAGCAGCACTGGCTGACCCACTACCCATTCAGGTTTGGCCCCACCAGGTCTCTGTTGTGACAAGGGGGGAGTGGAACCAAAACTGAGTGAATGGTGTTGTGATCTCCATGCATAGGGATGTGGGTGGCAATGCCGCTCAATTCTGGCCTCACAGCCCCTCTGTCGTGATGGAGGATCCGGGGGCAGTGGAGCAGCCAGTGTTACTCCTCCTCACCAGGGCTTCCCCCCGACCCCAGGGGCCTGCCCGTCCTTGCCCCACTTCCAACAGCCTGCATCCTCTCTCAAGATGGGGAGTAACACTGCAGTTGGGTGGGCCGGGCTAGAAGGCAAGGGCTGATGATGGTACAGACCGGGCAGGCAAGGTGCTGGGGCCATCAGCTGCAGTGGGCATGGCCCCACAGGGTTTGATGTGTGTACATGGGGAAAAATTTTCAGGGGTGCCTGTGTACACAGCCTATTTCTCTAGAGCAATGCTTCAGCCTGCACAGAATCTGCTACAGGAAATGGTGAAAGAACTTTCTTAAAAAGGTATCAGGGA
This sequence comes from Chelonia mydas, assembly GCF_015237465.2. NCBI lineage: Eukaryota > Metazoa > Chordata > Testudines > Cheloniidae > Chelonia > Chelonia mydas. The sequence goes on from NC_057850.1 coordinate 151,862,830, forward strand.
TTTTTTTCCTCTTGTCTTCAGGCTGCTTGGCCTGTTGTTGCTGTTGATTAGGAATGGGGGAGCAAGAAATTTGTGGCTTGGTTTTCTTCCAAATCTGCTAGAACTACTGGTACAGCAAGCAGATGTAAAAAGTTAAATCACTTGTTTTTCCTTAACTGTATTCATTTCAAAATGTATTGATCCGAGACAAGGGATGAGAAAAAGAAATCAGACTCCTGATCCATTACGTTTTCCTTGTTCTTGTGGAAATGTACCAGTATTCGGTTACTGTGTGAGACTTGATGGTAGAAATTGGCAAAAGAAAGTTTTATTGAAATGTAAAACCACATGAATCTCATCTGGTTTCATGTTCCATCACCATCTTGAATACCAATCATATATGTAGGCAGAGTTGCTAAGATTAACAATCAGTTGGGGTAAATGTTAAGCTTGTATCAAAATTGCACAGACTTTTGGCATGCTTTCAGGGTTGAAACTTGGCCATTCTGAGTGCATTTTATTTAAGAACGCAAGAATGGCCTTACTGGGTCAGAGCAAGGGTACATTTAGCCCAGCATCCTGTCTTCCAATAGGGGCCAATGCCAGATGCTTCAGAGGGAATGAACAGTTATGGGCAATTGAGTGATCCATTCCCTGTCATCCCAGGAACTGGCAGTCAGAGGCTTAGGGACACGCAGAGCATGGGTTTTCATCTCTATCTTGGCTGATAGCTACTGATGGATCTTTCCTCCATGAACTTATCTAATTCTTCTTTTAACCCAGTTATACTTCTGATCTTCACAACATCCCTTGGCAATGAGTTCCACAGGTTGACCATGCTTTGTGTGGAGAAGTACTTAGTGATACTGGGTTCTTTCTAACTGGAAATTCCAAAGTGAAACTTAAGTTTCCATCAGCATGGATTGAAATTGAAGAGAACTTTCACACATAGACATGGCCAGAATGAAATAGCTCAGTTTGAACAGCTCTACTTGCTATTCAAAGCTTAGATGGAAGCTTTTTAACTCTGTGTTTCTCTCTTTGTGAGCACCTAAAATTTCTTTTAATCTTTTCAGGACTTCCTGTGCTCTGAACATTGTATTAGTGCAGCCTCTTGAAAACTTGTCTGTCATTCTGCCAGTAACAACTGGTTGCAGCCAGATCACACTATGGAACATGTCAGGGACACTTCTCCACTGTTATATCATTATAAGTGTGTTGATTTACAGTTTCTAATGCCAAATCCCACATGATGATGATTGATGAAACTGAAGTTTATCACAATAGAATATCCATAAGGAAATACAATTCTACCAAGTGCTACAATGATTAGATGCTATTGATGATAGAGATGAAACAAAATGACCACTTCACAGCCTTTCGAGTGTGCTAAATATAAATGCAGAAAAAAAGAAATACACATTGTGGGTCCTTGATTCAGGTGGTGTAGAGAGGTTGGATAATCCCATATATTTAAAATGTGGTGCTAGTTTTTTGTGCTGTAAATTGCATAGCTACATGGGATAAGTTTAAATTAAATTGTAGTTTGTGTTCTTTGTTGTAAACAGTGGGTAAGAAGCTGAGTACTTTTGACTATATCACAGAGCAGCGACGCACACAGAATACCAGGGACCCGGAAAGTGATGTGGAAGTGACAGAAAATACATCTGTCAGAATGGATCCCCTACAGGTAGGACCTTGCATCCAGAAATTCATCTTCTTTCTGGTGCCTGTGAGTTCTGCAAAGTTAGTGTTGGAAATTGATATGGTGGGCCAGAAATCTAGGGATTCTATCACCTGAGAAGGAAGGATTCTTTGATAGCTAACAGATGTATTCTCCAAGGGCAAGTCATGCCTGACTAATCTAATTGCCTTCTGTGATGAGATAACTGGCTCTATGGATGCGGGGAAAGCAGTGGACCTGTTATTCCTTGACTTTAGCAAAGTTTTTGATACCGTCTCCCACAGTATTGTTGCCAGCAAGTTAAAGAAGTATGGGCTGGATAAATGGACTGTAAGGTGGATAGAAAGCTGGCTAGATCATCGGACTCAACGGGTAGTGATCAATGGCTCCATGTCTAGTTGGCAGCCGGTATCAAGTGGAGTGCCCCAAGGGTTGGTCCTGGGGCCAGTTTTGTTCAATATCTTCATTAATGATCTGGAGGATGGTGTGGACTGCACCCTCAGCAAGTTTGCAGATGACACTAAACTGGGAGAAGTGGTAGATATGCTGGAAGATAGGGATAGGATACAGAGGGACCTAGACAAATGAGAGGATTGGGCTAAAAGAAATCTGATGAGGTTCAACAAGGACAAGTGCAGAGTCCTGCACTTAGGACAGAAGAATCCCATGCATTGCTACAGACTAGGGACCGAGCAGCTAGGGAGCAGTTCTGCAGAAAAGGACCTAGAGGTTACAGTGGACGAGAAGGTGGATATAAATCAACAGTGTGCCCTTGTTGCCAAGAAAGCTAACAGTATTTTGGGCTGTATAAGTAGGAGCATTGCCAGCAGATCGAGGGACGTGATTGTTTCCCTCTATTCGACATTGGTGAGGCCTCATCTGGAGTACTGTGTCTAGTTTTGGGCCCCACACTACAAGAAGGATGTGGAAAAATTGGAAAAGTCCAGCAGAGGGCAACAGAAATTATTAGGGAGCTGGAACACATGACTTATGAAGAGAGGCTGAGGGAACTGGGATTATTTAGTCTGCAGAAGAGAAGAATGAGGGGGGATTTGATAGCTGCTTTCAACTACCTGAAAGGGGGTTCGAAAGAGGATGGATCTAGGCTGTTCTCAGTGATGGCAGATGACAGAACGTGGAGTAATGGTCTCAAGTTGCAGTGGGGGGAGGTTTAGGTTGGATATTAGGAAAAACGTTTTCACTAGGAGGGTGATGAAGCACTGGAATGAGTTACCTAGGGAGGTGGTAGAATCTCCTTCCTTAAAGGTTTTTAAGGTCAGGCTTGACAAAGCCCTGGCTGGGAAGATTTAGTTGGGGATTGGTCCTGCTTTGAGCAGGGGCTTGGACTAGCTGACCTCCTGAGGTTCTTTCCAACTCTGATATTCTATGAGCTCAGGAAAAGTTTTCACCAAGTCAGCCACAATGCTGATAAGGGAATTTTTTTTCCAGCAAATTGTTTTACTGTAGGTAGCTTGGTAAATGCTGGACTAAGACAACTAAGTGCTATCTCATATTAAAAGATGGACCTTAAACCATGGACCTAAAAACACCTGCAAAAAACAATTTGGATCCAGCATGGGTTTAAATTAAAAAAACAAGCTGATGGTGTACTGGACTGTTGCCTTCACCACCCGTTTATATGGATATGCATTCTGGGCGTGTTCTCTTTCAGTATGTCCACCTGACAAGTTTCACCAGCACCAGAGTGCATATGCTAAGTGGCAGTGCAAAATCACCAATGTTGAGGTGCTGAAGCAAAGAAAGACCATGAACACTGAGGTCATATGATTAGACTTCAGCTTTGTGTCCACATTTAAAAATTGTTAATAGTTAGCACCTGAAGGGCTACAGAATGCCAGTATTCTGAGCTGAAGCTAGGAAAGCAAACAAGGCAAACATTATAAAAGACATGAGGAATGTCTGCAGTTTAACCTAAAACTCTGTCTCATCAATATTGCCACCTTCTAGCATTCAGAAGTCTTGACTCATGCCCCCAAAATGTATGAAATTGGCTTTAAAATTCTGAGCATTCTGTTTTGTTTTGTTTTTAAAGTGGAGTTCTTTTTATTTGCCTTCCAGTTTTTGAGCTCTTCAGGTTCATGTTTTCAAGCTTTCCTTCCCAATCCTGAGGGCTATACATTTCCAACTTTTTTTTTTCCCCTTAAATGAAAGCTGACTTGTGCAATCACTTGAGTCCAAGAGCTGGAGATTTAAGAAAAGCTCCAAATATCATAAGACTTCTGATTAAAATCATAAGTGGCAACACTGTAACATCAACAACACCAGAAAGCAAAATCTTGCAGCTGACTGTGAATTGTCTAATAATGTATTCATGTTGAAGAACACCAGCATATTGACCTCCTAATAAAGAACATCCGTGCAAATGAGAGACTAACCTGGTGCCCCAGATTGGTTATCTAGATCAGTGAAGCATGTGGGAAAGAATGCCTCTTCTGTTGGTCTTAAAAATGGCAAATGCTGTTGTCCATCATAATAACTTCTTTCTTTAATAGTCATCTTTATATTCAAAGAGCCACTATATGTTGTGTGTTCTGACTTCCAGGTACAAGTATTGCTTTGAACATTTGATCCAATGAACATTTAAAATGAAACCTCAACATCTACAATCTTAAGAAGAAGAAGAATGCATAACCTACTGTAAAAATGTTGCCACCCATTCCTCCTGCTTTCCTCTAATTTTCCCATTTCTTGTTTTCTTCTGTGTAATGTGGTTTCTGACGTTTAGATTGTAAGCTTTTGGGGGCACAAACTCTGTGTGTGTGTGTGTGTGTGTGTGTGAGAGAGAGAGAGAGAGATACCTAACATATTGTTGAGTGCTGGATAAATAAGATCAATGATATTAAAACAGGAGATTTTTGCCCACCCATAGAATGAGACTTATTCAACAAGTAAAGAGTTTGTTTATTTGTTTAATAAATTAGTGTACTATTTTAAAAATGTATTTTAATAGCATTATATAAATATTTGTTTTACCTCATTTGCTCAAAGCAATATAAACCTTTCAAAAATATTGTCTAGAGACTGTCTAGAGGCACAAAATTCTAACAGGTGGTGGGGGTTTTGTTTTGTTTGTTTTTTGGGTTTTTTTAGGATTTGTCTTTATCAAGTCCACAAAAGGAGTGTGAGGTTTCAGTTTCATCTCGATCTGGGTAAGTTAAATACAAAATTAAATAGAATGTATCCATGTTTAAAGCCTACCTTAGCTGTGCATAACTACAGTTAACAGCTTTTATCTGAAAATTTAAAAATTGGTGTTCGATTCAAATCAGTGTGTGATGTCTGGGGCAGGGATCATGTGTGGTGTAATACCACACTCATCATTAGTATTTAGCAATAATGACTTTGTATCATATAAAGCCAAATCGTGGAGGTGGTGGTAGCAGCTTCGTAGTAAAGGTAGCACTGTGATTTGTAGGAAATTCGGGAGTAAAATCCCTCTTTTAAATACCTTAAAGATTAGATTGCTTCACCAAAATTTATCATATTAATTTCTTAGAGGACAATTGAATTTTCTGTGACGTTTTCAGACAATCATCTTGCAAGATTTGAAAAGGAAGCATTGGAAAGTGGCCCCTCTTAATGTGTGGTCCTGGGAGCCTAACACTTTTTTGTCTCTTCAGATCTAACAGCCTAGAGTCCATGGCAACTCCAGACTTCACACGCAGCTTTGATAACATCTCAAGCATGGCTGCATTTAAAAAAAATAATCAGATTTTTCCCTTTTTCTCATAATTTACTTCTCCACAATGGGAACTTAGTGGAAATGGTGGTCTCCATTCTTGGAGTGCTGTCACCCTGCTTTCCTGTCTACAACTGTGCTCAGCACAGACAGCCTGCTAGGATAGGCTGGTCAGAAGGCAGGCAATGAGAGAGGGACTTCTGAGGCAGAAGAGATAGAAGAAGGGTAGCTGTCCAGGATGATAAGCCCCGTAGAGTACACTCCTCCCTAAAGCTCTTTGCTGGAGGGCTTAAAATCTATCTTCCTTTCCCTTTCTCTCCCAAATGAGAAACCAATTTGTTATCCTAGTGCTCTCCCCACCCAGCGTGATTGACTTCTTCATGCTCTCTGCAATCTGCTGTTGGCCTTATCTCCCCGTTCCGTACACCATATAGTGAAATCTTGGTTCTGTTGAAATCCATGTCAAAATTCCAATTGACTTCACTGGGGCCAGGATTTCAACCCAAGTCTCCTCTCTCCTGCCTGACCTCCCTGATATAATCTAGCTTCCCCATTAGTGGTTCCCAGTTTAAAGGAGGAATTTGGTACAAGTAGTGAGGGAGACAGATCACACTGGGTGCACAGGTTAGAGTAAATGACTTCTTGCAATAGAGAAGGCAAGTTGAGACTGGTTTCTTCCATGACTCCTGATTTATCTTGCTTGCCTGAAACTAGAAACCATCCCTCTTTTTATTAAGGCAACCGTACAATAAAATATTAACATTGTACGTATTCAGGATCAGATTCATATTCAAATAACCTGGCTGAAGACCCAGGAACAGCTGTTTGATTTTGAGTAATCTTAGCTCTTACTCACAATGAATAATCACTCTGATAATAAGGAATTTATTCCAAGGAAATATTAATTAAAGTAGCTAAGGAAGAATCCCTTGGCAACAAGAAATTAAAAAAAAATGTCCAAAGCTGCTACCGTCAGCTGCATGAATGGGTGATTTTTTAATTATTATTTTAGTGACCTAAGTTTCTTTTTAACCCACGAATTACTATGAGTAGCTATATTTGGGCTCCAGTCTTCAAGTTTCACCCAGTATTTGGAAGGTCTGTTATTAATCCAGTTGATCACATCTTTTAATTGTGATGCATAATAATAAGCCAAATTAGGGAAAGCTACTTCACCCCATTTTGTACAGAACCACCCTTTATACAGAACCACCCTTTTTTCTTTCTTTTTTTCCATATGGATTTTAATAGCACATCCTGCCATGTTTTTGATGTCATGTCAGGGATACAGACAGGGATAGAGTGAAACAAAAATAACTTTGAAAGGACATTTCAAATTTCAGATGTGTTCTATTCCTCCAAGTATTTTATTCCATATTGGAGGGTAATTTGCCTTAAAAATATTTGTATGTTTCTCCATAGTATTTATTCCTAAATATTTTAAAGATTTAAAGGTGCTGTCAAATGGATAAGGAGTCCTTGCCCTGAATAGCTTATATTCTAAATGTAGCATGGACCCGTTGATATAGCACTGGACTGTGTGCTAGGAGACGTAGGTTTTACTCCAAGCTCTGTCATGAACTTGCTGTGTGACTTTGGGCAAGCCACTTAACCACGCTGCTCTTAAGTTTCCTCATCTGTAAAATGGAGATAATAATAATGGGATAATAATGCTTACCTGTGCTTTGTGGATGTTTTCACATCTATGGATGACACAAACTGAATGGCTGGTTGTTGATTTTAGTGGTGCAATAATAGATAGAGAGGGAAGCCCCACCAGAAAGAAATAACAGGATTTTGTTTTGTTTTTGTAATTGTTCAGTGCTTTTATAGAGTAAACATCTGATTTAAAGTTCTACAAATTATGGTATTTTCCCTTTGATAGCTCTCTGTGCTTAGAGAAGAATTGGAGCTTGTATTTAATTTAAAAACAGAAAACATATGGAAAAATTCTAGAATCAAAGTTTTGATTTCATTTATTCACTTGAATTTCCACTGGCCCTGACTATTGCAGTGCTATGCTAAATATACCCACAATCTCCAACAATATAACTCCTGTAGGCTTGATTTAACTCTCCGACGATAAGATGCAACAAAACCTGAAGCAGCATACTTAGGGGATGAAATAACATCAGTATTTTGAAGAATTATTGTTTCAGCTGCTTGTAAAAATTAAAACTAATAGGCCATTAACAATGTGAATTATCTAACAGCCTGGTGTTCAGAGGTGTGTGCGCAAACATGCTCTGTAATTAGGCATGTGTAATCTCTGCGTCACTGATGTCAATATCAAACTTAACTGCTATTTTAAAGCTTTGTTTTTAAGACGTTTTCTTTGTCTTAAGGCTTGGAAAGTATTAATGAAAATCCAAATATTTTGTATTGGCTGCCTTTGAACTGTTAATTGACTGAAGCTATAGCTAAGCAACAGAGAATAACACTGAAGGAGGACTGCGGTTTTATAATGTTAACTCTGATGTAATGTTCTCCCGCAGCAAAAGTACATGTAAGAGCAGAATGCTGTGAAACCAGGTATTCTCATAGCACATTCTGTCTCACGGGGATTTAAACTAACCTTGAACTACTCCACTAAACTAAATTGGTTCCTGGGTTTTATAGGACTGCTTTCTCATAACTCTGAAAACATTACAAGGGTAGCCTTGTTAATTCAGGAAAGTGTTGTGTAACTTTAAATTGAATGAACAGAGCATCAGTGATAAAATAACACAAATTTTCAGCCTGATGAACAATGAAATACAGTGGAGGTTAGTGGCAAATGCTTTTTTCTACAAGCCAGATCCTCAGCTGGTGTAAATTAGCATTACTCCATAGACTTCAATGGACCGGTGCAAGTTTTCACCAGGATCTGGCCCTCTATGTGAGGAAAATCTTATTTTTGTTCACACTTATTAATTGTAAATTTTAAAATTACTTTTTATAGTAATTAGATTAATTGCAACATATTTTGTTCAGTTTTAGTCTTGCCAAAATTTATTTCCTCCTCTTCTGTTACATGGAGTTTTTCTTTTAAGTTTAATTTCTCGTTGTGGTTGCTTGAATTGGTTCTACTCTTACTTTTATTAAATAGTATCTCCTTGGCATGGCTCGTAAATTGACAGTTGAATAACTGTGTTAACAAGAGTGATGCTTTTGCTTTCTGTTCCTGCTTTCTGTGCTTTTCTTATTGTATCAGTAATAAATCAGTACTAAATTTAGTAAATAAGGTCTATTTTTAAAATGGGAGCCTGCATTTCTTTGTTTTGTTTTGCTTGGGAAGGCAAATATAAAAGTGTATTAACAGCACCTTTGTTTGTTACAGAATTACAGAAAATGTCAAAGAGGCAGACCTGATGCTAAGGAAACATAAGAGAACAAAAAAACCCCATGAATTAAACAATTAATAAACAGAGGGCATATTAGGAAGAAATATTAAATTCTTGCAGAGGTGGATAGCTAATCATGCTCATCAGGGAAACGTATTTATGATTGGGAAGACACATTAAAAAAACTGCAAAAATTGAGTGTTTATGAAAATTTGCCCTGCTACAGTTTTAAGCATCTTAATGGTATGAAGTATTCTCTTCTAGGAGAGAGGCATATGTGTAACGGAGCCCCAAACAAAACCACTTGTTTAAAGAAATGTTACTTCCTGTACTGTATACCACAATCAAGGAAGTAAAGATACCATACTTTTAATTTATTTATAAAATTACATTATATGAAATTTATCTCTGATCAGGGAAGTGGGAGAACTGCAGAGATGTTTACTGGTAATATTCAGATGTGGTACTGCAGAGATCTTCTCACAATCCACTGTTCTGCCAGATTCTGTTCTGCATCGCTACTTCCAGTAAGATAGGAATTGTAGCTCTCTTCTAAATTGCTGGCAGGATATCTCTGTGGTGTGGCCAGCAGAGGATACTGTCTATATATGTTATGGTACTCTTTGTGCCTGTTGATCAATTTGTAAAGTAGATGGAATGGCTCCATAGAGTGTTAAGAAATTTAATGACTGTAGGCAAAGCACTTCAAGATCACTTGACAAAAGATGCTATCTAAACGCAAAGCAGCCAGATTTTTCAAACTGAATTGCCTGAATTATCCAGATACATAAGTGTCCTGATTTTCAGAGTTAAACATTCACAAGTCTTGCTGACTTTAGGCAGAAATATTCGTATTTAGCACCTCTGAAAATCAAACAGCTTACCTGGGACCATAAATATGGATTTAAGTGCCTAACTTTAGGCACCCAGTTCTAGAAATATTGGCCAGTATTCTGCATAATATTAGAATTTCGTCTCTTCTCTTTTGTATATCCAGCATGCAGTGGCCCTAGAAACGATCATTTTAATTAGTGGCCTCTTGTGGCGCTGCTCTGCTATTAGCCTATCTTGTTCTTTCACATTTATAGCAAATGGTCAGTTTCCACATAAAACTTCTTACTTTTTTGGACCATTGAATCATATTCTCAGAGAATGAAAATGGGGAAAATCAAGTGACTTATTTTGCCATGACAAAGACCTTTCAAATGAGCCATTTCAGAAATTAAAGTCTAGTAAAAATATTTTGTAATTTTGGGTTTAAAAGATGAAATTGACTTTCTCTCAACTTAGTTTTATATGTCTAATGATGAGTTAGAGGTAAAGGAAGGTTTCTTTTAAATCATGTTTTAAAAGGCATTTGTTCTTACAGACTTATTTAATGTTATGCAACTCTGGGATACCAATGAAATTTTACTGTAAGCACTGAGAACCTTTTAGCTAAAAAGTAATAAATATCCAGATGCTTGCACATAAGCCACCTTTCACAAATAAGGGTTCAGTCTTGTCCTGGCAGAAAGTCAATAGAAGTATTGCTTGAGTATAGAGACTGTAAAATCAGGGTGAAATTCAATTCCTAATTGACTTTGCTTTAGCTGACATTTCTTTTTATTTCCTCTTGCTTTTTTTTCTAGTGCTCTACGGTATCAGGAAACTGGACAGCTCTCCATTAAATACCCAAGTGTCATATGTACTGAAGCATCTGATATTGCTTCCTTTACCAATTTGTCTCCTGGTCCAGAGGTAATGATGATACATTTATTACTTACAAGCAAAAATGTTCTATCTTAATTTATCAGCAGTGAATCTCACCATCAGAATTCAGACCATCTTAAAAAGATGAAGCAGATGCAAGCCTTGCAGAGATAAAAGAGCAGGAGCGCACTGTACTAAGTTTTAACATAGTCAGAAGTATAAATGTAGCACATAATCCACTGCCCCGACCTCCATTTTCAAAATCTTTAGAGCTGAACACAAGACTTTTAATTAGAGAGATGAAAACCAGTTAATAAAATTACTGGAGTCTCCTTATGAAATCCTTAATGTCATTATCCTCTCTCATAATTTCATCAGAAGGCTTTTGGAGAAAGTGGCAGTCATTGTAGTAATTCAGCAAAAAATATCCTAATAAGCAGAGATGAACTAAATTAGCCATAAATAGCTTGATTAGCCAGTAAACAATCTTACCTAACCAGAGCAAGGTGGGTAATGAGATTCTCTGATTACATGCAAATAGTATTGTTCAGGTTACCTATTACTGTCCTCCTAGCATTCTCCTTTCTGTAAACCTTCTAATTAAACTGCAGATTTTCTTTCAGTAGTATTTTTATTTATAGTTAAATGTTTTAGATCGAGGGATTCTAATTGAAAAGTTGTCATCTAATTGATCCCTCCATTATTTGGATTGACATTTGCCTTTTATCTAACTCAGGGGTTCTCAACCTTTTTCTCTCTGAGGCCCCCTTCAACATGCTATACAAACTCCAGGGCCCAGCAGGGGTGGTGGAGGGGGACTCCAGGCTCTGGGACGGCAGGGGGAGCCTTGGGCATAGGCATAGTTTGACTTCTATTTGGCGGCGGGGGAAGGGCCGGCAGGGCTTGGGCCGGCTCCGCACAATGCAGTCCAGGAAGGGAGTGCTACCTCCACTCCCTGACACACCTCAGCAGGCCACCCAAGGTGGCACAACCAAAAAATACAACTCAAAGGGGAGACTCAGTTCAAAAAGTCTGAAAACCACTCAGGGTGCAAGGAGGGGGGTAGCTGGGGCAGGGCATGGGCAGAGGGGTAGCTCAGGGTACAGGGAGGGGGTAGGTAGGGGCTGTGTGCTGGGAGGGCTACCCCTGCGGTGGCTACGTCCTGAAGGCTCCGCTGCCCTGGAGCCAGGTCCGTGAGCAGTCACAGGGGCCTAGGAGCTGAGGAGCAGCCACAACCCCGGGCACCAGCAGCGGACGGGGGAATGCCACAACTGCCGGCTCCATGGCACCACCGGCCAGAGGAGCAGCTGCCCTGCACTGCCTGGCTCTGACTTCTGACCTATGACCTGGCCAGAGCGTGGGGCCTGAGAGGGCCTGGGGAAAAGGAGATGGGGGGAGATGCCCCCGGGACTGCCCCACTCTGGGTAAGGCACTGCAGTTTTTGGGGGCAACACTGGGGCTCAGGGCTTCAGCCCTGTACTGCTCACAGTTTCACCCTGGGGGGTGCAGCCTGAGGGGAGGATGCTGGGGCACCCTTATTGCTCCTAGCTTCAGTGGGAATGGGGGGAGCACCGGGACTCCCGGCTTCAGACCAGGGGGGCACCAGGGTTCCTGGCTTCTGCTCCACACCACTGCCAGCTTCAGCCCTGGGGGGAGGATACGCCAGGGCTCCCCTGCTGCTCCCAGCTTCAGCCCTGGGGGGAGGTGCCAGGGCTCCCAGCTTTTGCCCCACGCCACTGCCAGGGCTTGGGGCACCAGGTTTCAGCCAGGGGGCCCTGCAGCTCCCCTGAAAGGTCTTGCGGACCCCCAGGGTGCCACAGACTCCCAGCTGAGAACCGCTGATCTCACTGATTTACCTGGGAAGGTTGGTGTATGTTTGTGTGTGTATGCACACGTGCATGATGAGCTGTCTTTATGTTGTAGTATTAGTGTAATAGCAAGGATTAGGAGAATATTCTTCTAGAGTCTTAAACTGATTTATATTTTCCTGTGGATTATTTAAAGAAGATAAAGACTTATCTGAAGCCCAGGGGGCAGGGGTATGAGTATTTTAGTTCAGGCATTACATACAAGACAGCATACGTTACTTGACTGCTGGTGAATACCTAGGGTGCACTATGGCAGAGTGTCTCCATCTGCCCAGGAAGTGCATCAGAAGACAAATAATGACCATCCTTATGCATCTGTGTTCTAAGGTATGCCTTAAAGGTGTACAACAGGCAGGAGCGTTATGTGTAGTTTATTTTGAAAATACAGATGTGTAAGATGTTGCCTGTGCTCTTTCTGTACCCTAAATTCTCTGTGGCATCTCTTTGGAGCCTAGGTGGCTGTCTCTCCATTGGTAGGTAACAGGTAAGTAACCAGGGTGTCATGTCACTGGCTTTTGTATCTCAGGAAGGAGGACAGGGACCATGATCTGGCAGGGATGGTCATCAGAACCTATACTTCTTCAAAATATTGAGAAATGCAGAAGAGGTATGAAGAGTGGTGTGAAATCCTACTCTAGATGGGAGGAGCTGCAGGAGAGGAGACTCCTGGACCCAGCTGTGTGAGGGGACAAAAAGGAGGCAGGTGTTCAAGTGTTGAAGCAGAGGCAAAGAGAGAGATTGGAACACGTCCATGTTAGGGTTTTAATAAGCAAGGATGGGTATTTTGAACTGGAGCCTGAAATGAGTGGGGAGACAGTGGAACTACTTGAGGAAAGTGAGGAGATGAAGTGGTGCTGCTTTGTACATGAAGACTAGGAAAGCATCAGCCGTCTCTCTGCTGGAATCGGGAGATCTGGGACTTGGGTAGGCCATGGATAATGGAGTTGCAGTAGTTATGGCAATGGCATGGATGAGGGTTTCAGCAGAGGTGGAGTAGAGACAGAGGCATACATAGGCATTGTGGTGGAGGTAGTGATTTGTCTCCTGATCGAGAGAAGTCAGTCATGCCTTCAAGTAAATGCAAATTACTTCAACTGGAGTAAGAAACAACAGTTGTAACAAAGTGAACTAAGTTAGCACAGCGTTAGGGCCCTTATTCTAAACTGCAGCAAGTCCACTCCATTCCTACGTTCATTCTCCAACTCCAACTGCAGCTAACGACTTTTAAGATCTGGAACAATCTGTAAAAGGGGTGAGTAACTGGACAGTCAGTCACCACAAGTGATAAGACAGATTTTCAGGAGAAGGGAATTCGGAGTCAAGGATGATTCCAGAGTTATAGACAACAAAGGTAAATGGGAGATATGAGTTGAGCAGGACAGGAAAGGAGATGGAACTGTCGTTGAGGATGCCCTTCTTGCCACAGAAAAGAACTGCTGTCTTTGAGGTGGTTAGCTTATAGAATTAGAGTTTGGACCTATTACATGCTGTTTGGTACAGCCTTTAGAAAATTCAGAAATAAGGCACACTGCACATAGAGGCTATTCTTCAGGGCTTGCTCTGGGCCTCTAATCCTCACCCAACAGAAAATGCTTGACAGGACTAGGAAATGGTGAAACATCTAAACTATGGAAAAATGACTGACTGGACACCTTCACTGGGGTACTTGTTGCACAAAGAAAAATTCATAACATAAAAGTAAACATGATCTGATGAGAACCCAGAAGTTTCAGTAGCAAATGACTGTCAGTGTCCTGGCCACAAGAAAACACTCCAACCAGTATCAAAGTGGATAGTAAGGTGGAAAAAACACAGAACTCTCCTCTGCTCTCTTGCCTTGCTTTTCTTTGGTCTTCATTAAATAATGGGGAATTGTATGGCTCCCTCCTACAGAGGGTAAATTTATGAATTTAAGTGCCTGGGAACAGTGTTTCCTTGGGGTCTGCAAACTGTTCTTACATTTGAGATTTGCTGATCTTCACCTAACATTATTTTAGATTGTGGATGTGTCCAAAGGGTGCTAGACACTTTCCAGACCCGAGAAGAAGACACACAATCGCTGCCCTGAAAAGTTTACAATCTGGTGTGTTAGTTTATACATAGTTTCTAATTTTTCATCCTTATCAGATGTTAATATTATTGAAGAGTAATGGAAAGGGAAGAAAGGATAAGTAAACAGTCTGTTCGTTGTCATAGCAAACTTATTGTAGATAGTCCCTTTCCCAACAGTTAAGCAAACCATAAAGTGTTCCAGACCTTAGCATGAAAGGGCCATTCATTGTTCACTAATTTATTCACAGCTATTTATTTTTGCAGCCACATGTTTTTCTGATGACTGTTGAGATAAGGAAAGGTAGAAGTCTGTGGACAGCTCTTTACTGGAAATATGTGAAGACTAAAAAAAAATGCCAAGTATTACAGTAAAAGTGGTAATCATGCAAGTAATACTATCACTTAATTCTGTGTGTGCCAGTTCTGATTTTTTTAAAAACTTAGCATAGATAAATTCCCCATATCTTGATAAGGCTTGAAAAATCCACTCATTCCCTTGCCATGCCTTTTCCAGAACTTGATTTGCATAACCATAAGGACCTTTTAGAAAATGAAAATAGGTTTCCAAATGTCATCTGAGTACAACAGATGCAATGCTGTCCACAAGCAGCCCCAGTGCATCTACTGATGCTCATAGCTTTGTAAGCAGCAGCTGTGTAAAGATGAGAAGACATTGGTCAGTTTCACTTCTGCTATTTAGATTCTTGTGGGCAAAAACGTCAGAACTGTCATGAATCATGTTGACCTCCCATTGCTTCTGGGAACAGCCCTGATAAGTTGCAAAGGCGGACACTGGTGATCATGGGCGGTAGGTATCGAAGGCAGGGGAAGGCTAAGCCTACCCAACTGGCCTGCGTAGCCCTGCCCAGACTCCACCCCCAGACTCCCTCCTGCTTCCCGCCATGCTCCGCTGTGGCTCTTCCTTCTCACATGGCTGGGGCCCTGGGCCAGTGGCACCAGAACTGGGGGTCTCTTCCCCACCAAGGCTCCACCCCTGCCAGGCCAGCATGGAACCTGGCTGGGGAACCCAGGCAGCTGTGGGGAGCTGCAGCGGGACCCTCCACCTTCTCGGGATGTGTGGGGCGGGTGGGGCAGCCCCCAGCCTGTATCCCCATCTGCCAGGCTCCCCAGCTACCTGGAGCAGGAGGAGGGTCTGCGACACCACACCAGCTGCCTGTGTGGCTCTCCCTGACCCAGCTCGGGCCGTGGGGGCCCTCAGAGCCACAGCCCAGCCACTGGGGGAACCGTGTGGGGAGCTGGGGTCCCTTCACCTGCCCTGGGCAGGTGGCCTGGGACATGGGCAGGGGGCTACTTTTGCCTCCACCTTGGGTGCGGGCCCCTGCCCCCCCCCGACTTTTGGGAGGGCTCCAGCGCCCTTGCCCCAGTTTGGGGCTACTGGGAGCCAGTCTGCAGCCCGGGACTCTGAACAGCAGGAGCTGGGCGTTCCGGGGCTGGGGGCCATGCTGCCTGCCTGCCCGCCACGCTGGGAGCCGCACACAGCTGCCTGCCCACCCGCTGCTATGGGGCTTGGGCTGGGGGCTGCGCTGTCTGCCCACCCACCAAGTGCTCCGGGGTTGCGGGGGGTCACTCGGGCAGCCTGGGGCTGTCGGGGATGGGGGGCTCTGGGCTCCGGCGGGGGAAGGGAGATGGCCAGGGGCAAGCCTCTCCAAACCTGCGATTCACCCACCGCCCATGCTGGTGATATTCTTGGGAGGTGAAGATACAAACAATGGAGGGCAGAGGAGCAGTGGAGAGCTTTCCACATTACCTCTCACAGCAGCCCAGAGGGGATGGGGGCAGGATTCAAAAAGGATAAGACGTTTATATTAGTAATGAGAACCTGTGACATTACATTAGCTAGGCTTTTAGAATGGGAGATAAAGCCTGAGCCGCAGTGTCTATCCAGCTATTTTTAGAGTGGTGGCCTGAGTCCTGCAGTCCCGATCTGTCGACCTGGGCTCTGAGACTCTCACTGCTGCATGCTGTATCCTAAAGGGCCTGATTGGGCACTATTGAAGCCAATGGGTGTTTTTGCTCTGATTTAACTGGGAGTAAAATTGGTCCCTAACTGCCGATGGTTCAAATGAAACTTTCCTGATGAGCAAATTATAATTTTATAATTGTCTAGAGCAGTGCTCATTGGGCCTTCCTGTGCAACACTAAGTACCTGCCACCGTCAGACAGGAATTCCCATACTAGACCCGACCAGTGGGCCTATGCTCCTATTTACCTACTGTGCTAAACTTGCGGAGATCACCATCATGCTAAAAAGTAGCGATAGTGGGCATACTGGGCAAAAGCTCAATGTAAAATTTAAGTCAAGGTGACTCCTGGTTTCCATACTCAGTGAGTCTCTTGGAAAAACTTCTGAGAGGCTGTTAGAGGAGAGGCTTTCATCATTCTGAAAAGCCGCAGTGGCATGCTATATTGGCATTAGGCTCCGCCCAAGTGACCTGGCAATCTATAGCTGGGATTAATTTACAAATCTGATTTGTTTTTTGTAGACTGTGCCAAAAAGGACTAAAGAAACTCTGTGTGAGAATATTCATCAGAACAAGGAAATAAGTGATACTGAAATGGCAGACTTTGGAGGTAAGACCTTTTTATAACACTTGATTTTAATTACAGAAGAATTACTAAAAAAAGAAAAGGAGGACTTGTGGCACCTTAGAGACTAACAAATTTATTTGAGCATAAGCTTTCGTGAGCTACAGCTCACTTCATAGGATGCATTCAGTGGAAAAATTACTGTGCAGTTTTTCCCTCTAAGGTCTAAATATTCATTTAACCTAATCTTAACCGGGACACATACTGACAACATAACTGATGTATGTATATACATAATGTATCCTTGTACTATCTCCTGATCACCACAGCAAATACTGTATTCTAGTGCTGCTTGACAGCTAAGCATTATAGTCATTGCTGAGGGACTTGCTAGCAACACTATAGTTAATTATCTTTCAGGGTTTGTGTGGGTTTTTTATAGAAAACCAAGTTTATAACGGCCATGATATTTGCTATGGGGTACCACCTTTCTTATAAGGCTTAGCCAAGAAGTGTTTTTTCTTTGTAGAAAATCCATTTTTGTAAGAATGTCAAAGTAAAGTGGGTTGTTTTTAATGCATTTTTTCATTCTTCTAACTTTAAATGGGGTTGGCTAATGTGGGGTAATCACTTTCGGTATTTTTAGGAGATATTTTGAGGCCCATAGTCAGCCCTGATGTAACTGGGTTCAATTCTGTTGACTTCATTGGAGTTGTATAGATTTCCACCAGGGCTGAATTTATCTTGAACATCCTTACTAAGATAACTTTTTTAAAAGTAATTCCTATGCATGTATGATTTGTTCATTTTTTTCCGTAAATCAATTTTTAGTACAAATTTGCTATTGTTGGCTAAAGTCAATGTTTTCCAACAGATAAGTTACTGAAGCTATTTCTATTGTAAATATAAGAAATATTTTTAGGTGTATAATATAACACAGAGAGGTTAGAGTTGACAAATAGATTTTCATTGCTAATAGGTATTTAAATCATCACTATACAGGGGAGGGATAGCTCCGTGGTTTGAGCATTGGCCTGCTAAACCCAGGGTTGTGAGTTCAACCCTTGAGGGGGCCATTTAGGGATCTGGGGCAAAAAAAATTGGGGATTGGTCCTGCTTTGAGCAGGGGGTTGGACTAGATGACCTCCTGAGGTCCCTTCCAACTCTGATATTCTATGATTCTGTGATTCTACTTGCTCTGTTGCAACTGTAACAGTGAGATTTATGAGTGTGTAACAAAGCTAGTATCCAAAAATCTGCATTTTAACAGTCTGTATAAAAATAATTCCACAATGGTATACTTTGTCACAAATGACCTTTTTTAGGTTCTGAAAATTAAAACTTTATATTTTACCATAATTCTTGAAAATCTATCAACTATCACAAGTCAGTTTCACCATTATTGCATTACTCTGATTTACTGTACTTAAAACAGAACAACTTTTTTCAAAACCATAACATAGACAGTCGAGAAATAAACGTTGCATTAGACACATAGACTTTAAGGCCAGAAGGGAACATCATGATTATCTAGTCGGACTTCTTTCACATTGCAGGCCACAGAACCTCACCTATCCACTCCTGTAATCGACCCATAACCTCTGGCTGAGTTACTGAAGTCCTCAAATCATGATTTAAAGACTTCAAGTTACAGAGGATCCACCATTTACTCTAGTTCAAACCTGCAAGAGACCCAGGCCCCATTCTGCAGAGAAAGGTGAAAACCTCCCATGGTCTCTGCCAATCTGACTTGAGGGAAAATTTCTTCTCGACCCCAAATATGGCAATCAGTTAGACCCTGAGCATGTCAGCAAGATCCACCAGCCAGACGCTTGGGAAAGAATTCACTGAACAGTATTAACTCAGAGCTCTCTCCATTGAGGTCCCCATCTCCAGCCAATGAAGATATTTGCTGCTAGCAGTTGCAAATGGGCCACATACCATTGTATGCAACCTCCTCATACTATCCCCTCCATAAACTTATTAAGCTCAGTCTTGAAACCAATTAGGAGTTTTTTTTGCCCCCACTTCTCCCCTTGGAAGGCTATTCCTGAACTTCACTTCTCTGATGGTTCGAAACCATCATCTAATTTCAAGTCTAAACTTGTTGATGGCCAGTTTATCTGCGTTTTCTTTTGTGCCAACGTGGACCCTTAACTTAAATAACTCCCTGCTATTGATCCCTCTGATGTATTTATAGAGAGCAATCATCTCTCCTTTCATCCTTCATTTAGGTAAGGTAAACAAGCCAAGTTCCTTGAGTCTCCTTTCATAAGACAGGTTTTCCATTCCTCGGATCATCCTAGTACCCATTCTCTGCACCTGTTCCAGTTTGAATTCATCTTTCTTAAACATGGGAGACCAGAATTGCACACAGTATTCCAGATGAGGTCTCACCGGTGGTACTAACACTTCTCTGTCTCTACTAGAAATACCTCACCTGATGCACGCTATGATTGCTTTATCCTTTTTCATGGCCGCATCACACTGGCGGCTTATAGTCATCCTGTGATTGCCCAATATACTTCCAACTGATAAGTCCCCAACTTCAAATTCTTGTTGTTAGTCCCTAAATGCATGATCTTGCACTTTGCACTATTTAATTTCATCCCATTTCTATTACTCCAGTTTTCAAGGTTGTCCAGGTCTTTTTAGATTTTCCGGTCCTCCTCCTTGTTGGTAATACCTCCCAACTTTTGTGTTATCTGCAAATTTTATTAGCATACTCTCACTTTTTGTGCCAAGGTCAGTAATAAAACTGTTTTAAATAAGATTGGTTCCCTGAGGGACTCCAACAGTAACCTCCAGCCTGACACTTCACCTTTCAGTATGATCTGTTGTAGTGTCCCATTTAACAAGTTCCTTATCCACCTTTCAATTCTCATATTCATCCCCATCTTCTCCAATTTAACTAATAATTTTCCATGTGGAACTGTATCAAATGCCTTCCTGAAATCCAGGTAGATTAGATCTACTGCATTTCCTTTGTCTAAAAAATCAGTTATCTTTTCAAAGAAAGACTCATAGACTTTAAGGTCAGAAGGGACCATTATGATCATCTAGTCTGACCACCTGCACAACGCAGGCCACAGAATCTCACCCACACACTCCTGTAACAAACCCTTGATCTATGTCTGAGCTATTGAAGTCCTCAACTCGTCGTTTAAAGACTTCAAGGTGCAGAGTATCCTCCAGCAAGTGACCCATGCCCCACGCCGCAGAGAAAGGCGAAACCCCCAGGGCCTCTGCCAATCTGCCCTGGAGGAAAATTCTTTCCCGACCCCAGATATGGCGATCAGCTAAACCCTGAGCATGTGGGCAAGACTCACCAGCCAGACACCCAGGAAAGAATTCTCTGTAGTAATTCAGATCCCACCCTATCTAGCATCCCATCACAGGCCGTTGGGCATATTTAGCGCTAATAGTCAAAGAGATCAGGTTGGTCTGACACAATCCACCTTTTGTAAAACCTTTTTGTATTTTATCCCAATTACCATTTACCTCTTTGTCCTTAACTACTTTCTCTTTCAAAATTTGTTCTAAGACCTTGCACACAATTGAGGTCAAACTAACAGGCCTATAGTTTCCTGGATCACATTTTTCCCCCTTTCTTAAAAATAAGTACTGTATTAGCAATTCTCCCGCCATTGGGTACAACCCCTGAATTTACAAATTCGTTAAAAATCCTTGCTATTGGGTTTGCAACTTCATGAGCCAGTTTCTTTAATATTCTTGGATGGAGATTATCTGCCCCTTTCCTGCTCCCCTGCCCCCGATTGCTCCCATTAAGCTGTTTGAGAATGACTTCAACCTTGGATGTGGTAGTAACTTCTACTTCCACATCCTCATTTCCATTAGCCACCCTGCCACTACCCCATAGCTCTTCATTACCTACTGGTTTTAATTTCAGTTCCAAGGTCCAACTCTGCTTGGCTTTTGGCAGTTCTTACTTTAACCCTATGCTTTTATGACCTTCAAGAAAGAGCTTTCCTTATTGAGCCATCCCATCTTCCATTCCTTGCAGGCTTTCTGCTTCCTCTTAATCACCTGATTGAGATGCTTGTTCATCCTCTTTGGTCTGCAACCTTTCCTATGAATTCTTTTCCCCTTTGCTTGGGATGCAGACTTCAGATAGCTTCTGCAACTTTGACTTCCAAGCCTCCTCCACATTCAGATCCTTTCCACTTCCCTTATTACTTTGCTTAATTTTTTTAAGTTTGCCCTTTTGAAATCAAGGACCTTAATTGCTGACCTATTTTTGTTTCTTTCTATTTAGTTTAAACTGAATTACTCATGATCACTTGAACCAAGATTGTTCTGTACATCCAGTTCTTCTATGAGGACCTTGCAATTTACTTATATTAAATCTAAAATGTTGATTTGATGAAGAAATCTGTAAGCTATCAACTCTAGGAATATCTAGGCCCTACCATTATTAGTAGAACTTGTCCTTCAATCTATATCTGGGAAGTTAAAGTCATCCATAATCACACCAATTCACCGTAGTATTTATTTCATTAAAGGTCACTATTCATATCCCAGCTTGGATCCTGGGGGTCTGTAGCATACTCCAAACACTGTCACAGTGGAGCCTGTGTTAGCTTTCTTTCCCAAAGTGATTTTGACACAAGCAGATACCACTTTATCCGTTCCATCACTGTCAATTTCTTTACAGTCTACCTTGTCATTAATGTACAATGCTGCTGCTCCACCATTACCTTTATTTCTGCCTTTTCTGCACGGCACATTCCTATCCATAACTGTACTCCAGTCATGACTACTATTCCACCGTGTTTCTGTTATTCCTATAATATCTGGTTTTAAGCACCAGTAGGTCTAGTTCCTCCATTTTGTTACCCAGGCTCCCTGTATTGGTGTACAGACATCTTCGCTGTTTGTACTAGGCTTCACCCAGATTCCTCGCCCAATTAAGTACAGTCATTCTCCTGCCAGTATCGCCTACCTGACAGTGCCAATACCACTGACAGTAACAATCTTTTCCTCTTGATGTCCATTCTTCTACCCTCTGTCATTCCTTCCTCCACTGCTGGGTCCTCTCTTTAATTTTCCTCCCTCTCCACGTTAGAATCAGGCGTGGAGATTACGTGAGCATCTCCTAGCAGCCTCCCCCGAGATCCTAATTTAAAGCTCTTTTAATCAGTTGTGCCAACCTCCATCCCAGCAGT
This sequence comes from Chelonia mydas, assembly GCF_015237465.2. Classification (NCBI taxonomy): domain Eukaryota; kingdom Metazoa; phylum Chordata; order Testudines; family Cheloniidae; genus Chelonia; species Chelonia mydas. The sequence goes on from NC_057850.1 coordinate 151,884,861, forward strand.
CTATTTCCCACCCTGCTCTGGTGGAGTCCATCCCATGAGAACTGTCCTCTGTTGGTGAATGCCTCTCAGTGGTTGAACATCCCAAAGCCCTCCTTATGGCACCACTTCCTTGAGCCAACTGTTAATCATCATCATCTTGTCTCTCTTTCATTCTTCTCCTCTGTGGACAGGTTAGAATCCCACTGAAGATCACCTGAGCCTCCATTTCTTTAAGTGTCTTCCCCAGCTTGGCATAGTCTCCATTGATGTGTTCCAGTGAGAATCTGGCTGTGTCATTTGTCCCCTTGTAAAGGATAATCAGTGGATTCTTTCCTGCTCCAATTAGGCTCCTCTTCAGCCTCATGTACACATCCCATATCTTAACTCCCAGTAGACTGCACACCCTTCTGTTCTTCAGATCAGCTCTGGTGACGGTCCTGTCTGTTCTTCTTGGTAGGGAGTCCCCAGTCATGTAGATCTGACTCTTCCTGGTGTAGCTCTCTGGCCTTCCTCTTTCTGTTCTTTCCGGCTGCAAGACCCCTTGTCTTTTGTTCTCACATGCCATCTTCTGCAACTCATCCTCTGTCCTTCTGGGTCTCTGAACTCTGGCTGTCTCCATTGACTCTTCCCCTCTTCTTTTAGGACTAGCCGCTTTTCTCTTCTTTCTTGCCCTTCCACCTTCTGTTACCGCCTGCTGCGCCCCTTCTTAATATTCCAACTCAGTAAACCTATCCCTGAGCTCTATTTCTCCTTCACTGTCCTGTCGTTTTTCCTCTGCCTGATACTTTTATCACATGCTTCCACTGGCCACTTTCCTCATCCAGCAATCCACCCTCAAAGTTCCCCCATCCAGCTTGCATCTGCAAGTTCTGAAGTTTCTGTTCAGCCTCCACTTGCCTTCCCTCCATCATCTGCTCAAGTCCCCTTCAAAACTCAACCATAGTTTCGGCCTTGATCCGAGCCTCCATTCTTCTCTTCCATCAGATCTATCAGGCGGCACTGCACACCAAACAAAGCACCTTTCAGGTACCCACTCCAGGATAATGTACATCCCTCAGCTTCCACATCTAGTTATCCACATTGTTTCTTCCATTCCTTGGGTCACTACCACTCCGGCCTCTGTAGCCTATCATAGCCTTCCCGCCTAAGCTCCTGGCGAGAGACAGAGAGAGAAAAACACACACACACACACGCTCCTCTCTTCCCCCCTTCCCCAACTCCTACAAATTCCCATTCAAACTCCCCTGTTTCCAGCTGTTTGTTGGCTCCTTGCATATGATTAGACTGGTGGTACTCAGCCCAAAGTGGTTCAGAAGCCAAATTAGCAATCAGCATTACCCAAAAGAGCCACAGTAGTATGAATTCATTGTTTCATTTACTAGAGTACTATTCATACTTAAACAGTATGACAGGGGAAATACTTAGGGTGTACATATATATATTAACTGAGTGCAAATTGATAACTTAATTGGTTAATAACATAGTAAGAGCATCCTGATTGGTTAATAACTTTGGTTAATAATTAAGTCACACAGTGTTTTACTATCATGTGCTGCAAAGAGCTGCAGGAGACACATTAACGCACCCCTTGCGGTTCACGAGCCGCAGTCTGAGTATCACTGGTTTGGGCTACCTTAAATTGAAATGCTATTATATTTTTCTTTAAACACTTCAACTAAAACAGAACAAAAATATTCACTTGTGACTCTGTATTTTCTTCTGCTTTTAAAGTCAGTAAAAAGTAAATCACTGCTATATGATGTTCAAGGCCTGAATCTCACTTTTGAAAGCTAGCCCACAGAGCACTTTCAAGATTCATTTTCACTTTGCTTCCGAGCAGACTCACAGTCTAACTGCAACCAGTCGTTAGAGGAATCTCACTGGGGAAGTCTTGGCTCCATGAAGCAGATCCCATCTCCGCGAAATCTCCATGAAGAATCCACAAGGAACAGCACTCTTCTAGTGTGTTCTGTGAATGCAAACACTTTGGCCATCTCCGATCAGGTACTGAGTGCCCCTGAAAGTGGAAGGCCAGATGCTTCTATAGAGGAATCTGCCAATCATTGCAAAAGGACAGCACTGGCAAAAGAAGGCATTGAAATGGCACAAAGTGGAACTACCACTTTTTCTTCACCAAAACAAAATGACTCCTCAGAGCCAATTTCAACACACAGTTCCCTTGCAGTCTGATGCATCACGTCTTCCATTCTGAGAAACAGCAGTACTGTGAAATACTGAAAGGCAGACTTCTCAGAGACCAATTCACGATACTAATATAAAGACTGGAGCAACTGGAACCTTTTTCATATTGGGAAGTAGCCAGAAGTACAGATCTAGATGGCCTTCAGGAAAGCAGATATCCTGGTTACAATTGGCTTGTGAGAGATGAACAATTTTGATACAGAATATCTTCTGGGGAATGGCTGAATTCCCGATTTTATGCTAGCTGTTTGAGGGGTATTGAAAGAAGAAGCAGAAGGGGGTGTAGCCACTTTGAGGGCCAAGGTAGAATAACTACCTATGATCATTTTTATCCAGCTCTGCCTCCCCTTGTTCAGAGTCACCCTGTCTTCCTGCCTGCACTCTTCACATGAGTAATCATCTCCTACTGCCTGGCCCTACCCCATCATCCACCCTGTCACGACAGCAGATGGGTGGCTGTAGAGACTGAGAGAAGACTTTGGCATGGAGATCATAGTAGCTCTTGCTGAAGAAGTAGCCAATAGGCAATAGCAGCTGGACAGTGAGAATGAGCTTATTCACCTGCTGAGGCAGGGGCGGGCAAACTTTTTGGCCTGAGGGCCACATCAGGTTTTGGAAATTGTATGGAGGGCCAGTTAGGGGAGGCTATGCCCTCAACCCCTATCTGCCCCCCCCTTGCTTCTCGCTCCCTGATGGCCTTCCCCGGGACTCCTGCCCAATCCAATCCCCCCTGTTCCCTGACAGCCCCCCAGGGCCCCTGCCCCATCCACACACCCCCCGCTCCCTGTCCCCTGACTGCCCCCCACCACTCCATCCAGCCCGCCCTCCTTCCTGACTGCCCCCCCCTCCCCGGGATCCCTGGCCTCATTCAACCCCCCCCATTCCCTGCCCTCTGACCGCCCCACCCCCTGACCACCACCCGAACTCCGCTGCCCTCTATCCAACCCGCCCTGCTCCCTACCCCCTTACCACACAGTACAGAGCACCAGTGGCTGGCAACGCTACAACCGCGCCGCCCAGAGCGTTGCCCGGCTGCCCAGAGCGTGGCGCCGGTGTAGTGTAGTAAATTGCTCTCCGTAACTGCTACCAGTAGCACATTCCTACGCGGAGCAGTTTAATACACTACACCTGCAGCATGGCACGCTGAGGCTGCGGGGGAGGGGCCGGGGGTGAGCCTCCTGGGCCAGGAGCTCAGAGGCTGGGCAGGAGGGTCCCGCGGGCCGGATGTGGCCCGCAGGCCGTAGTTTGCCCACCTCTGTGCTGAGGAGAGGCTAGTTGAAGGGGCAAGGACCATTTTGAAGAGGACGTGAGAGAGGGCACTAGACCAAAGAGGGGGATGGGTTTGGAGGGATCAGATGGGCAAGGCAGCCAGGATGAATAATCATCCTTTGCATAACATGTCAGGTCTCCAAGATATCACAAGTCTGTTTTCAATATGCACATTTCGAACTGCTTTAAAGAAAATAACTTGTTTCTCAAAACTACAGCTACAAATTGCCAAAATTCCAGTTAGAAACGTTTGCCTTAGGTAGCCGCTTTTCCCAAACCCAGTTTTTGGAAGAAAATGGATGAAGTTCTCTGTACTTGTATTTTGAACTATTTCTCATTTTCTTAAATGGCTTGTTTTATTTCTACAAAAAAGTGATTTTTTTCCTAATTTGTTTTTGATATTGAAACATTTTAATGAACTCTCAATTAGTGTGGTGGTCTCTAAATTACAGTTTTCCTTTTTAAGATCAATCTTCATTTTGAAAATGTACATCTACCTATATTTTTCACAGGGAAAGGGGCATATTTGAAATTCACTATATATGGACAAAATATATTTTATTTATACAGCGGAGTTTTGCTGATTATTTAATTTTTATTATTTGTGTGAGTTGAAGTGAATTGTTCTAAAGGAATATGGTCATCCAATAAATTCAGGTTTTTTCATAGGAATTGTAAAAATGTTTTAAAAGTTCAAACTTTATTTTATTAAACAGTGTTCTTGTTGCACACATAAGGGGCAATAACATTTTTAAATGTTGTTGGTAATATCTAAAATACTAGACACATCTGCCACAAGCACACTCGTTGCAACCCAGCTATAACCAAACTGTTTCCTGACTGTTCTATGTCCATTTGACTTAGTAAAAAGAGCAAAGGCCTGGGATTCAGGAGACCTGGGCTCTGTTTCCGGTTATGCCAGTGGCCTACATGGTGACCTTGGACAAGTCACTTCCTTACTCTGTGCCTCAGTTTTCCCCTCTGTCAAATGGGGATAATGATGCTGACCTCTGTAATAAAGTGCTTTGAGATCTACTGATGAAAAGTGCCCTTATAAGAGCTAGGCATTATTATTAGGTATACTTTGAGGACAGTTTTTTCTTTTCTTTTTTTAAGACAAACACAGAGCGAACAACTAATGGAGTTGTAGAGTCACAGATGGGTTAATTTCATTCTAACGTTGTTCTATGTTTTCTCATTTAATATTTTATTATGTACTTTGGGGGATATTTGCTTCCTGATTTCAGAAGAATGCATAAAAACAGGAAATGACCACCAGTCAGGCATCTATGCCCTCTAACGACTTCCTGCACTTCTTTTCAGATCTAGTTTAAAAAAATGCTCCTGTCAACTCAAATCCCTGCACAGACACTGGAATAAAGAGGGACATTTTCTGGCAAGTATTTTGTTCTCCTGAGATACCAAACTAGATGGTCTGAAGCTGCACTGGCTTTCAGTTCATTTCCAGATGCAGCTCAGTGGGTTGGCTTAGTTTAATCCTGTATGGTTTGAGTTTGATTATCTGTGTCCCTGTGCTCCATCCTGATAGTTAAGATCAGCTGATTGACAGTATTATTATTATTTTTTCTACTACAGGAACATAATCAGGATCAGGGGCACATTGTGATACAAGGTTTGTACGTCTAGGGCTGGTGAGGGCATGTTTGTAAAAGAAGACCATCCCCTCCCCCCAATTTGTAGTATTGTGAATTCCAACCATTCAAAAACCGTGAACCAGATGCCAAAAAATCATGATATTTTAAAAATATTACATTTTGCATTCTATTTATTTGCCTTCAGGTTCTTGAGCTTTTAGGTTTCACATTTTCAAGCTTTTCTCTGCAATCAGAGGGCTAGAAACAAACTTCTAAAATGCAAGCTGAGATTCTCACATACTCGCATGTCTCCAGGAGCTCATGGTTTCAAAATAACTCATTTAATGAACAACAAGAAATAACTTATAAATGGAATAGTACTGCTATAATCTATCTAGCCATATTGTCTCTCTTAGTCTTTGCAATTGGTCTCTGTGTAAGATAGTCAGTCTGTAAGAGCCAATAGGAAGTTTGGCACTCCACAGGGTATGTCTTCACTGCAGAGTTAACTGGGGCTCTTACGCTGGTATTGCCACTATCTCCCTTCCATCCATACACAAACAGTCTCCCCAGAGTATGGTGATGTCTTAAACTCACACTGGCCCATCTGGGGATGTGGTTTAGAGCCTGGATTCAGCTTTCACTAGTAACCTGCCCACTTTGCATTGAGGATGTGGGCTAACTCATTTAGTGCTGATAATCCTTCAGTGCCTACCTATAAGTCTGCCTGTGTGCCCACAAGGACACGAGTTCTTCCACAATTCACTGAGAGAGAACGAGAGTGGCTCAATTTACTGCAGCACAAAGAACCATGGGATATGGCCCCAGAAGTCCTAGCAATACACACTGCTGAATGCAGCCCCAGTGAGGACTCAGTAACTCAGATATGGCTTTGCACTGTAGCTGCTCACACTCAGGCTAGGCCGATCCAGATGCTCAAACCCAGGTGTCAAGCACCCAAGTTAACTCTGCAGTGAAGCCATACCTGTAGCATCCTGCATGGTGTGTGTCAGGGTTAAACTTCCTGATGAAACGTCACCCTTTGTAGCACGCAGGCCCACTGCAATGCCTGTTCACTCAGTCTTTGGCCTGAGGAGGTGGATTCAGGTGAGTTGTTTCTGGGATGGTGTCTTCAGGTTTTTTTGTTAGTCTATCTTTTGTTAGTCTTTGTTAGATTTGTGAGTATATGTTGTAGTTGTGCCTGGCAGTATGATCCGGTATATATTATGAACAGAAAAGTATTTTCCACACTTTGGGGGGGAAATACACGTCAAGTTAATAATATAATAGCTTTTCTTTCACATCCGCTGCATGGAAAACAGTTTTGATACGTAGACAAATGCGCTCAATCCAGAGGTAACTAGATGAAATATAATGGCCTCTGATATACAGGGGGTCAGAGTGGATGATGTAATGGCCTTAAAAATCTATTAATCTAAAGCTAACAACAGGGAAGCTATTGGAGTGATCCCCTGCTCCAGTCGTTCATGCAGTATCAGTTTGAGAAGATCACCTAGTTGGAAACACCTGGTGAGCTCATGGCAGCTTTGTCATTGTGCCACAGTAAAAAAAGCAGTGCGTATTTGTAATACAAGTAGAAATCTTAACTTGCTGTTAGGTTTTTCTGTTGCTATCATGATTCTGCAAAAACTGGAAAAACTGCAGTAACTTCCTGCAATGGAAACAGCCCCTGACACACAACAAAGCAAAAGCGCTGTACACCTGCTCAGCAATCCAGGCTCTCTGGATCCATTCCATTTTTCATTTTTATTAAATGAATAGAAAAATCTTCTGTTTTGTGGCAGCCTAATAAACCCTAATTTTGTGTAAGGCTGCCACTGCAGCAAAAATATTTGAATCTCTCTCTCCTTCCAACAATTACTTTCAACTTACAAATCTGTGATTCTTAGCAGGCAGCAAATTGATCTATGTCAGCAAAATCTTTCTGTCCATCAAGTTGGAAATGCAAGCACATGGGCCAATTCCACTTTTGTTAATGGGCCACTTTTCTTAATGAGAACAAATGCAGTGATAGAATCTTGGATAATGTTTTCTCCCATCACAAACAGATATAAATCAGTGACCCAGGGTTCCTCCTCTTCTTGAGAGATGGTATGGGATTGTGGATACCTGGGAGATATTCTCCCTGCTTTCTGTAAGAGCTGCAGCTGTGGGGGCTTTCCCAATCATTTAGATGACTATGGCCCTGATTCTGGAAAACATCCCCACTCAGGATTGCACTTAATCAATGCTTAAAGTTAAGTCACCTTGAAGGCTAAGGGAATTTATCAAGTGCTGAAAGTTAAGTGTGTGCTTTCTTGAATCAGGGCCTTTATGGGACTGGAACCATGTGGTCACAGAGAATTCCCATATGTCAGCTCTATCAGATGGAGGGAAATTAAAGTTAGCAGCAGATTGAACCTAGATCTACTAGTATTCCTTTAAATGTAAAGCAGATTCATTTTTAGAAGGATAGCGTTACATGATAAACAGGTAGGTCTACAGTTGAATGAAATGCGTTAAAACCAAAAGCACAAAATGTAATACGCAATACACAACTGTGATCAAAACCATTTGAAATTGTGCGCATATACTAATATGTTCGTGTCTCCATAAACATAGGTTTCAGAGTAACAGCCGTGTTAGTCTGTATTCGCAAAAAGAAAAGGAGTACTTGTGGCACCTTAGAGACTAACCAATTTATTTGAGCATAAGCTTTTGTGAGCTACAGCTCACTTCATCGGATGCATACACATATATGCATATGCATCCAATGAAGTGAGCTGTAGCTCACAAAAGCTTATGCTCAAATAAATTGGTTAGTCTCTAAGGTGCCACAAGTACTCCTTTTCTTTTTCCATAAACATATGCATTCACTAAGGGATTTTTATACTACACTAGTCTCAGTAACAATAAAATTACTCTGGTACACGAATAAATATTCAACTTGACTTTTACTAGACCATATAAGACTTTTTTTTTAAATAAATAAAAGTGATTTAGACAGCAGTGGGATAAAATGAGAGGGTGGGTGGAGAGATCATTGCAATAACTACTCTTGGGGATTTTCCAAAACCATATATTCAGAATAAATTGTGTTCATTTAAAAAAGTAATAAATGACATGATCTAGCTATGTGATTCTAACAAGAAATCAAATTCTTGTAAATCCTTGGAGTCAGTTCATTGTATCGTACACTGAAGGCAGAGCTTTAAGAGTGGTGAACTTTTGTTTGTTTGTTCTTTAATTTGCTTGTTTGCTGCTGGTAATCCATTGTTGAAGGCATATTTCATGAGTGTTGTTCAGTCTTTCCTGAAAGAAAGTGGTTTTGAAATGTCTACGTGTGCTGTATCAAAAGAGAGAACTTGTTCCACTCATCCAGTATAGTTCAGTGCAAACAGGAATGGGCAACTTCTAAATTGGGAATAAGTCACTGCCAAGAGGATTACCCATTCCAGAGGGATTCTCTGTACAGACCTATGGTGAAGATTGAGTCTTCAGGGTCCTTTTAAGGATTGGCTGCATTAGGTGCTGGGGAAAGTCTTCTACAACTTCTAAACAGTTGTTGAATAGAAATTGAGTGCTTTTCTGAATGCCGAGCAACCTCAACCTCCCTTTGGGTCAATCAAAAAATTATTTTGAATGACTTGTGGCCTTGTTACAGATGGAACAGAAGCTGGATTTGATTCCATCCTCTGTACCTGGCCTATAGAACATGGGAAAGAAATTATCTAAATTCTCCATTTTTTTTTCCTACAAAAAGAGTGTGTGTAGCAAGTAAACTTGCCTCTCTCCAGGCCCAAACGGTTTCAGGATAATATTTCTTTACATTGAAGAATCAAGAGTTTCGAAAATACTAAAAATGACGATCTCTGCTTTGTAAATCTTCCTCCTCCCCTCCCCTCCATACACTTTTTAACCTTTTGAGTGTTGTCACAGTGGTTTGTTTCTGTGCCTGGGGACTTAACCCCCCATCCCAGAAGACCAAGACTCAGCACCTGTATCTAAGTTATACCTATTTTCTGGCCTCCAGGCTGGGTGAAATGGGTCTCCTGGGCGAAATAAATGGGGAAAATTGTCAAACTGATGTCCCTAATGCTTTGCTACCCTAGTTGTAGTAAATTGTCTCATCCCTCTTATACATTCGTATCTGACACTTAATTTTTTGGCTGGGATGTATTTTTATGTACTTCTGATTTTATTCTTCTTTGTGCTTTTTCTTGTTATCACGTCTCTGTCTAAATTCTCTCTGAGGTGCGTTCCTGTGCAGCGGCACAGGGGGCCACGCACTTAACCCGGCTGCGGTGCGGCGAGGACGCGCACTTCTCCCCACCAGCTCCGGGGCTGCGACGGGGCGAGACACCTCTCCCTCTCAGCTCCAGGGCTGTGGCAGGGCGAGGCGCCTCATCCCCAGCCCCAGCCCCAGCGCTGCTGCAGTAGGGAGAGATGCTCTTCCCCAGCCCAGGTGCTGCTGTGGGACGAGAGGGCTGAGGGGAGTCCTCTCTCCCTGCTGCAGCCCCCGAGGCAGCTTGCACCCTGCCCACACCCCCAGCCAGAGCCCTCACCCCACCCCACCCCAACCCTCTGCCCCAGCCCCACCCCAGAGCCTGCACCCCAACCTGGAGCCTGCACCCACTGAACCCCAACCCTCTGCCCCAGCCCTGAGCCCACCCCAAACCCCTCAGCCCCGCCCCTGCCACACCTCCATATCTGTGCACATAGCAAAATTCATTCCGCACATGGGTGGGAAAAAATAGAGGGAACGCTGGTCTCTGTATTTTCCTATTATGAACGTCTCCTGAGCTTATCATTTGACCCTATTCAGAGGTAACTGTCTAACTGATGTTTGTGTGTTTTATTGTTCATGTGATTGGAGGCTTACTTAGGGGCTCATTTATTAAATAATAAATGAATGCATTCTTCCAATATTTAGGAACAATTACCCCACTGCCATATATGAAATTTGCTCAGCTATTTCTCGAGCTGTTTCCTGTCCTGAGTAAAGGCAAAAGCTGGGGTAAGCTCAGATACCTACTATGTGGTACCTGTGCAAATGCTGGGTTTTTAACTGACCATTGTAAGTAAATTATTCTCTAATAAGGAAAGCTATTTTTTTAAATATTGGGAATTTGTAAATACAGTACCAATCCTCCCCCCCTCCCACCAAGAAGTTGGTGCCTTCCTATGAATGTAGATGTTTTCAAAATAAGCTAGACTGCATTTTTTGTGCTAGTACTTACACAACTTTTATCATAATGAAGAGTCTGATATTAAGATTAGCTGCTTCTTCTTCAATAGTGAAACCAGAGACAATATTTCCACCTCTATTGGGATACGTATTAGATTTCTCAACACTTATTTATTAAAAAATTTCTTTTAGCTACTGGAATGATCATACCAGTCATTTCCTGAGTTTCTCATAGTTTGATATTCTACAGCTAGTGACAGCATCGCTCTTTTGTTGGCTTAGTAGGAGTTGATATGGGAAAGTTGCTACCCATTAAGTTAAAGGGGAATGGCATATTTTCTAAAACTCTGCTCTAAAAACAATGTACAAAGACTTCTTGTAATGCATTACTGATGGAAATTACTCTCTAAAATGTGAAACTGTAAGTTTTAAAGCATTTTACTTCAAGCACATAATCAATCAATACTGAAACTCTTTGTTGTTTGTATTACCATAGGGCTTAGGAGCCCTGTTCATGGACCATTCTGCTAGGTGGTGCTGTACAACTGTCAAGGCTGAATCCCCACTCTGTCACTCCGAGTGCAGAAAGTGGGGGTCCACAAGGATTCTAAAAATTAATACTTGCCACTCCAGGGTTGTATTAAACTCCCAAGGTTACAGCATTTCTCTGACCTTGGCCTGGTAAACACTGCCACCATCCAAGTGCAAAAAAAACCCTTTAAACCCAGGAAAGAGCAATTGGGAATTCCTCCCTTGGTGGGGGGGGGGGGGTGCCCTCAGGCCCTTTCACCCCCCTCCAGGGAAGAGCTGAGAAAGAAAACAAAGGAATTAGCTGTGGCTACCAGCTAATCAAACAGCATATTCACAAACCTCTTAAGACACCAAAAATCCAATCCTGTTCTTAAAAAAGGTAAATTTTATTAAAAACAAAAAGGAAAAAAATACATCTGGAACTTAGGCTTTTTGCTGGATCTTAAAAGAAACAATTTCAAAAATTAAGCACCCAAAACAGCCTCCTTGGAGGTTCAGCTTAAAGGTTACAAGCAAACGAAAGCATCAGGGTTAGCACAGAGGAGATCCACAAGCCAAAATAAGATATAAACCTGATTGTGTCTAACTAAACATTCCCTATTCAAATAATGTCTTCTAGGTATGGAAGATGAATTTTCATACCTAGTTCAAGCCATACACAGCATTGCTGCTCCATCCCTGCAGCCCAGAGAACAACAGAAGGAAAGTTTCTTTCCCAATTTTAAAAGTTCTACCTTCCCATTGGCTCTTTTGGCCAGGTGCCCACTTATTTTCTTTTACCTGTGGGCTTGTTAACCCTTTACAGGTAAAGCAAGCAGAGAACAGAGACCAAGAGGGATTGTGGAGCTAACTGGCTGGGTGTCCATCAAAAGGAGCTACTCCCCCCCACCCTGCCTTCATGTATCACAACAACCATAGAACAAAGTTTCTGCCTCAAAGAGTTTACTATATATGAAACTTAACTCCTAATCCTGGAAGCATCAGCAGATAGGGCTGTACTTCAAAATGTATCTCTCCCAGTCACACAAGTTGCCGTGCTATGGGAATGTTCATCTAGATGTTAATCCTCCAAGTTAATATTAAGGGTTTGGTTTGCAGCCAGCCTCTCACAAAATGAAGAGCTGTGTTTGCACAGTGGTACTGCCAGTTAAATGAAGCCCAGGTCACTGGTGATCAGAAGTCACTGGCCTCTTATTACAGAGACAAGGTGGGTGAGGGAATACCTTTTATTGGACCAACTTCTGTTGGTCAGAGAGATGAGCTTTCGAGCTACACAGAGCTCTTCCTCTGGTCTGGGATAGTTCAGCATAAGGGACCATTCAAGCTGAAGTGGCTCATTAACTCCTCTGTGGTCAGAGGACAAAAAGGGGGGTTAGTGGGTTACAGATTGCCGTAATAAGCCATAATTCCAGTGTCTGTACAGCCAAGTGTACAGTGCTGCAGCTGTACTGGGGCCGCTGCACCGGGCATGGTGAAGGTGCTGTATGCTGATGGGAGAGCGCTCTCCTGTTGGCATAATAAAACCACCTCTGCACGCAGCAGAAGCTATGTCGGCAGGAGTCATAGCACTGGGCACACAAGCGCTTATGCTAGTGTAACTTATGTCGCTCGGGGGTGGTTCATTCACACCCATGAGCAACATAGGCTCTCTCTCTCTACACTACAGCCTAAGACCAGGATTTTTAGCATCTACAAAGTTATGAATTTCAAAATGTCCTCTTGGTGAATAATCTACATGAATAGTGTATTCACTGTTTACCTTACTTAGAATGACCAGATAGCAAGTGTGAAAAATCAGGACAGAGTGTGAGGGGTAATAAGTGCTCTGAATATCAGGACTGTCCCTATAAAATCGGAACATCTGGTCACCCTAACCTTACTCTGGTTGCAGATTGGCAAATTTGAAATGATTCACTGTAAGTCAAAATTCCTGCAGTGGCTGCTCTTCCTGAGTGAAATTCACCTAGTGCAAAGGTCTATGCACCAATTAAATTGGATTTAAGTCCTATTCTGAGGGCATAAGTGGTACATAGGCCTCTTGCAGATCCTGGATGAATTTCACCCTCAATACAGTCTGTGAATGATTCTTGATCTGTATGTTGTTTGTGAGCAATTAGCTTTGAGCATTCAAAATTCAAGTTGCTTTTCCCTGAGTGGGTACGTTTAACCTTTAAAATCAGGTTACAAGTTTGAAAGGTACTTTCGGTGACTATTCTGTATTAAAGGCTTAAAACCCTCTATTCTGACAAGCATTCCTGCCAGGAAGCTAATTGGTTGGGATAGTCATAGAAACTGTACACATACAAGGGCCAGACAAATTCAGTTATCTTGTTTAACTATGTGAGTGAATATTTGCTGTAATGATTTGCAGTACTTGCCTAGCTAATGCTTACTGACATTTTCAGTGAGGGGGAGGCTAAATGCCCACCACAGCCCTACCTGCGGTCCTGCCTGATCCAGAATGAAACACGGGGGGGGGGGGAACAGAGTTCACTTAAGGCATTCCTGCACATGCTATAACCTGTGTGGCAGATGGATACAGCAGACAAGTGCAGCCAACAGGTCTCAGTTATGCATTTGACCATTAAAGCACCCTATACACCTGCAGCAGAGAGACTGTGACATATCAGGATACAATTCAGACTAGTGGGGGGCTGCGTCACTCTGCTCTGTAACCTTGGGTGCCTTACAAAGCATTGCTGAAGTAGCTCCCATGTGAGCCTCTCAGACAGACTTGCATGAAAGCCACAGGTAGAGGGCTTGTCTACACGTGTACTGCTGCAATGGTGCAGCTGCACGGTGCAATTGCACCACTGGAGTGCTTCATTAAGACACTACTGATGCCGATGGAACAGTTTCTCCCGATTTTCCACACCTTTGAGCGACGTAGTTATACCGACATAAGCTGGTAGGGTAGACCAAGCCAGAGTGTCTGTGTTTAACGGCAGCTTACCAATTATACCCTCTCACCAGCCTCGGTTATACTGCAGGGTGACCCCAACACACCCCCAGTCCTGGCTCTTCTCCCAGAAATGTATGTCCTATTCTGCCCAGCCCTCTCCTGGATAGTACAAATATTTTAAGTCCATTATTCCTTTCATGGAATATTATACCATCTTATCTTAAATACAGTTTCCCAGACACTTGAACTTAAACACGCTGGATTAGATGAAACTATAAAACAAGTTAATTAACTAAAAAAGAGAGATTTTGAGTACAGGTAATGAGGCATAAGTCAGAAATGGTTACAATAAAAATAAAAAAATAAAACACTTACTAGTGCCCAACTTAAACTACATTAAAGTCTAGCAGAATTTCTCACCACACGCTGCCAGCAAGGTTACTGACAATATTCTTCAGGTCAGGACCCGCCCCCCACCACGGAGCCCAATGGCTATTTTCCTTTGTCATTTTAGGTGCAATGCCGGAGACAAAAAGTGAGAGATGGGAAGGTGTCTTGGGGTGTTTGCCCCTTCTTTTTGTAGTTTCAACCCCCATCTTGAAAACATTTCCAGCTGGGAACCAGGCGACAAAGAGTTTGTGTGGAAGGCTGTTCCCTGATGGTTTTTTCCACCTGTTTGAACTTCCTTGGTTTTTCCCTTTTTGCTTGATGACTCTGTTTACCATAGGCACCGACTTCCACTGTTCCCAGTGAGTGCTTGACCCCACCCCCACCCCTGGCCCTGCCCCCGCATCGGCCCTGCACCACCCCCATTCCACCCCTTCCCCCAAGTCCCCACTCCTGCCCCACCTCTTCTCCGCCTCCTCCCCTGAGCGTGTCATGTCCCCGCTCCTCCCCCCTCCCTCCTGCAAAGTCCTAAGCACTGGGAGGTAGACAGAGGAGTGGGGACGCGGCGCACTTGTGAGGGGGAGGAGGTGAGGTGGAGTGAGGGGAACTTGGCTGCCGATGCACCAGAGCACCCACTAATTTTTCCCCATGGGTGCTCCAGCCCTGGAGCACCCATGGAGTCGGTGCCTATGCTGTTTGCCTTAATTTGCATTTAAGCAGTAAACATACACTCCTTTGTTCAAGATAAACCTGTCTTCTGCCTAGACGGGTGTGGGGTTTGGAACATGCGTTAAAAACATCACACAGGGAACTCTTATAACTTCACGTGCAATGTTTACCACACATTTTATCAGGACAATACTGACCAGCAAATTGAGTTTTCAAATACCTTACAAGGCAAACCTTGTACAAAGATGATTACAGTAGTGTGTAGGGTGTGAATACAGGGATGTATTCTGTCACAGGGACTTAAAGGTGAGTTTCAGTGCTTTCCTGAATTGGGATACTCTCTTGAATTAAGCATCAATTTGCTTAGGTTCAGTCCTGCAGATAGTTAAACACAGGAGTATCTGCACACAGCTGAGAAACACTACTGAGTTTAATGGGACTACTGTCATGCATAAAATGACTAAGGAGTGGGTTTGCAAGAGAGGCCTTAATTATTTTTATTTTTAAAAGGCTAGTTCTTTCAACAGTTAGAAACTGAGGAAATAAATCCATAATCCTGTTTGAGGGTTTAGCCTTTTGAGTTGCAGCCTAACCTCTAGACTTCTTCCCTGATGTATGCCCCGACTCAGATCTTTTAGAAGGCAGTTAGATAAAACAATAAAAGAGAAACTGGGCTAGCCACTTGAAGAAATTTTTGGCAAATTCTCAAGTAAAGACATCATGCAATCATCTGTTTGAAGTATTTGGATTTGAAGCGTACACACCTTTGAAAGCACTCAAAATAATTCTATGGCCCTTTTCCACTCTGTTTTGCAGTGCCATGTCTATCAAAGATTGGTTACCCATTTTAGCTACTTCTCAAAACTCTTAACAAAGAGACAAACATCTCACTATACATATTCTTCAGTGGTACAGTACATGTGCAAAGTAAAAGCAGAGCTGCCGATGTATTAAACCTGCAGAGGTACTGGAATGTAGGGTAGATCACTTTGGGAGGGACAGGAAAAAGGGAGGGAGAAGAAAACTGCAGGTTATGTTCAACAGCTAAAGGTGTGCTTGAATGTTTCTTCAGAAATTTGAAGATAGATTGTAAAAGGGTTTTCTACAATGGAAACCATTAAAAATTCAACCTTTGCCAACTTAACACTATCTCCTACCATAGGGAAAGACTGCAGGATTTCAGATTCCAGTATGTGGTAACTGCTGGCAAATAATGGAGATTTAATGACTACTGTAAGTGACCAGTTTGATTAGTTTTCTTTAAGGTTTCAGCCAGCTAACAAGAAAATTCCAAGAATAAGGGCATAATCTTTCACTCTGACTTGATGACAAGAGGTGCCAGCCACGTGGCTTGGTGGCAGCACATTGATACATGGCTCAAGTGGCCGTGAGCCTGTCACATCAGGATTGTGGCACTAAACAGCATTGCACAATAGTGATGATTCCTCCGAGCACCTTTGTACTGATTTCCAGATTCTTACTAGCACGGTTTGTAAAAGAAACCACTTGCTCACCTGCCTCCTGGGATATTGTGATCTTGGCCATGAAGATGTAACCTAGGAGAAAGAGGAATGGACTATGAAAAGTCTGAAAAGGAAAAAATGAGCTGGGGAATACAAGGTGAGGAATCCTAGAAATGTTTGAAGAACTGGCTGATGACAAAGAGGGTGGGAGAGTGAGGACAGAATTGCTTTTCTACATGAATGGCAACTATTGTTCGAATCTGGGTTGTGATCTAATTAGATCTTAGTGTTTTCCTAAGTGACTTGTCTTTCTAGCAGGCACTCTGTGGGAGATTTCACATACACAGTCCTATCAGCACATCTTGGTCCTGACCCCAGGCATAGCACCTCTTACTTTATATGGTGAGAGTCTATTTGTAAGGCCTTCAGCCTCAATGGTATTTGGGAATAGATGTGATATGGTGTATACATGAGATTTATAAATCTCTCTGCCATGATAAAATCTGTAGCTCACTTGATCCTTTTAGCCTTTCCTGGTCTTGTGTTTTTCACAACAAAAGCAATGACGTTTTTTGTTTTAAAGCTGTTCTGATAACATCAGCCTCCCCTCCCCACAAATGCTCCACTCAGTTATTCAATTGTTTGGGTTATGTTTGCTGGTCATTATTGACCTCTTTGTTAACACAGCTACTGTTGACATCATTCCTTATCCAAAGGAGATAAGGCCCTGTGTTCTCTGACATCTGCACAGGGCAACACTCCAAGCCCGAATTACCCATCTATATCTGAAATGTTTGTTTTATGAGCTTTCTAATGAGACTTGTTTACACTGAGAAAAAAAATCCCTGTAAATGTGTGCAGTATTCTCTGTGTTAAAAACAAATCAATAATTCAATGAAATGATGAAAGAATGTGCTCTCCAGCTGCTCTTTGTAGATTTTAGTTGCTAGGGTGTTGGTATCACAGTGTCCCTTGGTTACACTCTGCATATCCTTACTGTTCTTGACAACGAGGTTAAAGGGTATACCCCCATCAGCTCTCTGATTAGAACCGGTTTGGAAAATGAATGCAAGGAGAAAATCCTGTGCGGCCCCTGTAGCCATTTTACAGCTTCTCATTTAATCTAGGCAGGATGTTGATTCTGTTACTGAACAGGGCTATGCAGTCGGCTTGTAAACATCTTATTTTTATTAAGTAAAAAACACCCCTCCCCTGCCTGCATTCATTCTGTTGACCCCCAGCGAAGGAACATTTGTCCTAGCATATGGTTTATCCAGACTTGCTGCTGATGGCATTATGCCACTTTACATATGAAAGGGCAGTTTCTGCAGAATTAAAAAAAAAAAAGCACGTTTTTCTTGTTAATATTTGATTTAATAATGTAATCCCTTAACTGCCCAAAGTAAAACCATAGCCCCACCTGTGTCCTGAAAATGAGATTTGGGCTCACAAATGGCAGCTTCCCCAGACCATAAACAATATATGTTTTCAATATACTTCAGCATATTCCTGAAGTCACCCAAAATATATTTCTGGCCCCCCCAGAAGCATGCTAGGGGCTTCACAAACAAAAGAGAGAGGCATGCTGTTGTCCTGAAAATTTCCACAAACTCAGAAGAGACAACGAGACAAAACAAGTGAGTAACAACATGCATGTGTTTGGGGAGGGAGAAAGCACTACGTAGAAGGATGACAAAGGTCACCATAATATTGTTAAATTGCCAAGACACACACGTTTTTGTTTCCACTCTTCCTGCTGATACCATCCCATGTTTCCTCTCCAAGCCTTGTTCGTTCATTCACGACCTAATTCCAGGTCTTCCCTCCCACCCACTAATTTGAGCATATGTTCAGTCCCTGTCCAGTAGCTAATCACCTACTTCGTTACCCCTTTTATCCCTACTACCAACAGTCAATCACAGACCAATTTACAGAGCCTGGAACTCAAATGGAATTGCGATCATCAGTATGTTAAGGTGTAAATAATCATCACTTTGTTACCAGTCCCTCGTTGTTCTGGACTCCCAGATGACTCAGTGCATCCTACCTCTAAGGGTCATGTCTGGTGCTCTTAGAAAGTTGAGAAATGTACAGCTCTAACTGATTGATAGATAAAAGTTGGGGAAGATACAGTCCAGTTCAGGTAAAGCTGGATGCTTCTTCAAACCATCTAAGTCTCCTGATGGTGCGAAAGTGGAGTTAAAATTATTCTGCATTGTAAACTGCAGCCTCTTGTCAGATTTCCAATCCTTCCCACTTCTAGTCAGGCTGGAGATATTGTGAGAACAGCCCTTCTTTCAGCACTGGTCCCAGTCAGAATCCAGAAGTGCAGGGAAGTTAATTTATTATCTCTATGTAAATTTTTTGAACCCCAAACGCATTCTGTTTGAGTTTCAGGCAATAGTTTGGGCTGGTTATTATTTTCCCTAAGCCACTAAAGATTGTTGCCTAATAAATAGGACACTAGAATGGGAGTCAGAGACCTCTGTACAATTCTCAGCCATAGGCCAGTCTGCTGGGTGATTTAGGAAAAGTCACTTTCCCTCCCCGGGTCAGAGTTTTCCCCTGTAAAATGGGGATAACAAGCCTGCCCTTCTCTGTAAAGCACATTGAGATGTACAGCTGAAAAGTGCTAGATAAGAGCTCAGTGTTTTTTATTAAGAAAGTTTCATTACTGAACTCCATAAAGGGATATGTATTTCTAGTTGTCAAAAATACTTCTGTCTGCAAAACACTAATTTAAAAGTGAAGGTCCAAATCGAGAAGTCTGGCTGAGCTGTGCATTCAGCTGCCTTTGTGGCTTCCCTATCCTGGGCCGGTGCATGTTGGCCTAAACTTCCTGGCACATGATAGAATAATCTCAGGACTACTCTTACAGTCTGTGGCCCTAGGGGGTTATTGCAGCCACTGGGATACAGTGGCTCCCTGGCCATGCTCTCCTTTCCCTAGCTCTGCTCCCAATGTCCAAGCCAGGAAGGAGAGATTGGCACAGGGCCAGCCAACCTGTTCCTCTGTCAGCTGCTGATCTCCCCTACCGTGGTGACTAAACTGGCTGGGTTTGCTCAATGCTGTAAAAGGCAGAATCTGGCTTTAGAACTAATTGCTGCATGAAAAAGTTCAGTTGCGATGTTGCCAACGCTTGTGATTTCAACCAGGGCAGGAGCCCATCTAGTGATGACATGAAATGCTCCAGCCCTTGTGCAAAAATCAGCCCCGCCTGGAGAAAACTGCCTCGGATTGGCTGCTTTTCGCACTGCCCCGACACCATGGAAGAGTAGCCAATCGGAGTTACTGCAGGAAGCAGGTAAAACTCTCCTCTCAGGAGCCCAATCCATTCTAATGGGAGGGGAGCAGGAAAGAGGGAGGAGATCGAGCCCAGCAGCTCAGGGCAGTTCCACCCAATTCTCCCTACTCCCCTCTTGTGAGCAATGGGGGTTGCTCGTTCCCACTCCCTCCCAGTATGCGGCCTTGGAAGGGCCAGAAGGGTGTAAGGAGCTGCCTCCACCAGGCCTGAGGGGGAGATGAGGGTTAAGAGTCCCTGCAGCTGCAGGAGGGGCAGAGGTAAAGCTAAAGGGGCAGAATTGATGAGGAGTTGGGGAGACTGGGCAGAAGTGGGAAGAATTCACGACAAATTCAACTACTATTTCTATGCTGGCGACTCACAAATCTACCTCTCTACGCCAGACCTGTCTCCTTTCTCGATCACTGTGAGCACCACCACTTCCTGCCCATCTCTCAGCCCTGGAACCCAGGAGTCCTCTTTGACTCCGAACTCTCTCTAGATCCTCTCATCCAGGCTATGTCTAAATCTTGCAGATGCTTTCTGCATCACATCTCTAAGATATGGCATTTCCTACCATCCGCCCAGCTAAACTCTCCTCCAGGCTCTCATCATCTCACATCTCCGCTACTGCCACATCCTCTCTCCCCTTAACAAATGCAGTCTTGCCCGCCTCAGATCCTGTCATGCTGCTGCAAAGGTCATTTTCTAGCCCATCACTTGGACCACTCTTGGAATCCCTCCACGGTCTCCCTCGCATCCAACATAAGCTGCCTGTCTTCACTTTCAAGGCCCTTCACAACCTAGCCTCGCCTTACTTATCTCTTATTAGTATCAAAAGGGTTGACTCCCACCTCTGGTGGGCCCATCGTGTCTGTCTCTGTCACCCACTTCTTACATTTTCAAGCAAACATCGTTGCGCTTCCTCCCTTGCTGCACCTTATGCTTGGGAGGTGTTCCCAGTAAACATCCCCAAAGCTACCTCATTCTCATCCATCTTCTAACCTTCCTCAAACTCTCCTTTGCCACAATCCAGTGCCTACAAAAACACTTGACAACGGTTAGGTTGCTGGTGCTGAGCCCACTGCCTGTCACACTGGCCAATGCTGTCTCTTCATTTGCCTGTACTGCCCCATCCGTCTGTCTGTATCCATGTGTTGTCTCTTGTCTTATACTTTGTAAGCTCACTGAGGCAGGAGCTGCCTTTTTGATTGGTGATGGCACAGTGCCCGGCACAATGGCATCCTTGGCTGATGTTCAGTGCAGACTGGTGAGAGGTTGTGTCACCGCTTGTCCTGTAACTCGAATGCCTTAAAATGCTCTGCTGTTTTAGCCCTGTCTGGATGATCCTACTGAGCCTACAAGCATGCACTGAGTATCAGTGTGTGGAGCAGCCCTGGTTCAGCAGCCTGCTTGTTATGCCACAGTCACACTCTGGTCTTCACCAGCCTTGGTTATTACAAGTCTGAATTTCCCCAAAACCATCGGCCCTGAAACGTCCTGCCCTCTCTTGGAACAGCGAGAGGGAATCAGGTCCATTGCTCTTTTCAGGAGAGAAAAGCACAGCAGCTTGTTGCTTTAACTGGAGTTCATAATCACGTCAGGTCAAACAAAGCATTGGGCGGGTTTAGAATAAAAATAAAAGAAGTTGATTTTATCAAAGAGAGATTTAAAATGAATCCAAATATAAGGGATAAAGACAAAGCTTGCAAGCAAATAAAAGTAAAATATGCTTTCCAGTGGCTAAGACTTAACATCACAAGTCAAAGTCTTATGTAGCACCCCCATCCACCTGGTTACGTCCTTTAGCACCAATCTGCTTACGGGTTTTGATGGACAGGCCTGGATACTTCTGGATCCCACCACCCACCCAGCAGGGTGTAACTTTTTCTTCCCATATGAATTGATTTGCTGGTGCCTCCACCCCCCATTGCTCCATCCTGACAGGGTCACCAGGGAAGTTTGGGAGGAAAATTCTAATCAAAGGGTAACCCCCCCGTACTTGCCAAATAGTTGGAGACTTCCAAGAGATTTTGACAACAGTGTGTTGGGTGTAATGAGTATGTCAGGCCTGACAAAAGCTGCTGACAGAGTAATGAACTACCAATGGGCCTCTGAGTCACACCTAGTCCATGATTAGGACTCGTAAGCACAACAATCCTCTTCATGGGGAACCTCACAGCCCGCCGGTGCAGATCCTGGAACCCTGGCTGAATGTGTTTGCAGTTTCAGACACCACTTCAGTTTCAGGATAATGTTAAGGTGTAGCCCCAAGTGCAGTGCAGTATCTAATCTTGAGATGACAAAGGAACTCATAACAGTCACTAGGTCCACTTTCAAAAGGAGGCAATCTCCTGGCCATTCATAAATGATAAAAAGCTGACCTGGCCACGTGACCATTCCTGTGTTCCTTAGTAATCAGACTTTCTCAGCTCCAGTGTTTGCTTGTTTAACAAGATCAGTGATTGCATTTAGTTGTTTGGATAACATCTGGATGGCTAGCATAAAAGTTTGAAATAATAAATATTCAGCTGAACAGTTCTAGCTTCTTTTTCCAACTCCTGCGCTGTATTTGTTCCTGATGTCATTCTTCATTGCATCAGTTTCCAGCTTTAGCTGAGCAATGGTAGCACTGTCTCTCTCTTTCCTAGGACAAATTCATGGTCTGATGGATTGCATGTGAAAAGGAGAGCTATGTGCCCCCTCCAGTTTTAGAGGCAAAATAACATCATCTTTTGATAGACCTTAAGGGAACTCACATAGTCTGTGGCTAGTGATATTCTGGGGAAAACTCTAAGCAAATGGGGTTTTTTTTAGGACTGTCAGTTAATTGCGGTTAACTCACACAATTAACTGAAAAAAATTAATCGCAGTTTTAATTGCACTGTTAAACAGTAGAATACCAATTGAAATTTATTAAATATTTTGGATGTTTTTCTACATTTTCACATATATTGTGTTGTAATTGAAATCAAATTGTATATTATTTTTATTACAAATATTTGCACTGTAAAAATGAGAAACAAAAGAAATTGTATTTTTCAGTTGTATTTTCGCCTCATACAAGTACTGTAGTGAAATCTTTGTTGTGAAAGTGCAATTTACAGATGTAGATATTTTTTTTGTTACATAACAAAAACAAAACAATGTAAAACTTCAGAGCCTACAACTCCACTCAGTCCTACTTCTTGTTCAGCCAATCGCTCAGACAAACAAGTTCGTTAGCATTTACAGGAGATAATGCTGCCCACTTCTTTTTTCACAATGTCACCAGAAGTGAGAACAGGCATTTGCATGGCACTTTTGTAGCTGGCATTGCAAGGTATTTACATGCCAGATATGCTAAACATTCATGTGCCCCTTCATGCTTCAGCCACCATTCCAGAGGACATGCTTCCATGCTGATGACACTCATTAAAAAAATGTGTTAATTAAATTTGTGACTGAACTCCTTGGGGGAGAATTGTATGTCTCCTGCTCTGTTTTACCCACATTCTGCCATATATTTCATGTTATAGCAGACTCAGATGATGATGTTCATTTTAAGAATGCTTTCACTGAAGATTTGACAAAACACAAAGAAAGTACCAAAGTGAGATGTCTAAAGATAGCTACAGCCCTCGACCCGACGTTTAAGAATCAGAAGTGCCTTCCAAAATCTGAGAGGGATGAGGTGTAGCGCATGCTTTTAGAAGTCTTAAAAGAGCAACACTCCGATGCAGAAACTATAGAATCCGAACCACCAAAAAAGAAAATCAACCTTCTGCTGGTGGCATCCGACTCAGATGATGAAAATGAGCATGCATTGGTCCACACCGCTTTGGATGGTTATTGAGCAGAACCCCTCATGGGCATGGACGCATTTTCTCTGGAATGGTGGTTGAAGCATGAAGTGACATATGAATCTTTAGCGCATCTGGCACCTAAATATCTTGCGATGCTGGCTACAACAGTGCCATTAGAACACCTGTTCTCACTTTCAGATAACATTGTAAACAAGAGGCGGGCATCATTATCTCCTGAAAATGTAAACAAACTTGTTTGTCTGAGCGATTGGCTGAACAAGAAATAGGACTGAGTGGCCTTGTAGGCTCTAAAATTTTACATTGTTTTATTTTTGGATTCAGGTTTTTTTGTACACAATTCTACATTTGTAAGTTCAACTTCCATGATAAAGAGATTGCACTACAGTACTTGTATGAGGTGAATTGAAAAATACTATTTCTTTTGGTTTTTTTACAGTGCAAATACTTGTAATCAAAAATAAATATAAAGTGAGCACTGCACACTTTGTATTCTGTGTTGTAACTGAAATCAATATATTTGAAAATGTAGAAAACATCCAAAAATATTTAAATAAATAGTATTTTATTATTGTTTAACAGTGCGATTAATCACAATTAATATTTTTAACTGCTTGACACCCCTAGTTTTTGTTTTGTTTTTTTGCACAATTATTTGATCAATTGGAGAAAAATGGTTCATATTTGTAAAATGTGTGTCAGGGATGCTTCATCCATCATTCAGTTTCCTGCCACTCACTGTCTCCTATCAAATTGCCCAGCTTACTCCCTGTCCTGACTTTGTGGGTTTGTGTGGTGGCAGCAGTAGCACATCTTTCACAAACCTGAGACTCAGTCCATATGCCTATTAAATTCAAAACCAATTTGTCTGGCTCTTGTTACAGAAACCAAGCCAGTATTCATAGGAACAAAGGCATTGCCGTACTGGGTCAGGCAGTGGTCTACGCAGTCTGGTATCCCATCCCTGACAGAGGCCAGTGAAAAATGGAGCAGAGCAAAGTGTAAAACTTTCATAATGGACAATTATGGAATAAGCAGCTGCTCGAGGAAGTGTCTTCCTAATCTTCATCCATCGGTGCTTGGTTTTTGCCCTGAAGCATGGGGGTTTATACCTTTGACACTGTGAGTATTCTAATTACCCAAGCAAATGTCTAAGAGCCTTATGAAACTTTTGGATTAAATGGTGATTTCTGGCACTGGGTTCCTATGATTAAGCGTTATGTGGGTTGGGTGTTTCCTTTTGAATTTAAATATGTTGCTTTTCAATTTCACTGGCTGTGCCCTTGTTCTCTTGAAATGAGAGTGGGTAAACAGGAGCCCACCATTAACTTTCTGTGTGCCATTCATTATTTAGTGCACTGGTTCTCAACTGGGGGTCCATGTCGGACTGCAGGCAGGTTTCAGAAGGTCTGCCAAGGACTGGGCAGCAGAGATCAGGGAGCGAGCGCCACCTCCACCCCCTCACTCACCTCAGCGGGCCACCCAGCCTGTCTGGGTTGGGGTGGGGGGGCGCAACCAAAATTTGCAGCATCACTGCGGAAGAGAGATCTCTCCCTGCCACCAGAAGGGGTTGCCTTACAGCCACTGACTCCACAAGCAGGCAGCAGTTAGCCAAGGAGAGACACCACTGCTCTGCCCTGCTACATCAGCACTTCAGGGAGCAGAGCCAAACGGAAGGCAGAAGTGTGGGGGACACGTGACCCCACATGCTCCCCTCCCACATAGTGCCTCTGGTTGGGGTCTGCAGGTTTGTCTATTTAATTTTCAGGGTCCTTGGGTAAAAAACGGTTGAGAACCACTGATTTAGTGTACCTCTAGCATGTCCTCTTCTGTTTTATATGCTCTCTTAAACAGGCCTAGGGACTTAAATCTCTCTTCATAGAGTCTCTCTGTGATTCCATTTGTTTTGTTGTCCAGCTCGGGTTCCATTCTATTTCTGCTCTGTGTCTGAGGCAGGGTGATCAGAACTGTCCCCACTATTCCATGCGAAGGCTCACCAATGAGATCTATAATGGGGTTATAAATGTTTCCATTATTTCTTACTGCCTCATTCTGTCTACATCATAACACCATTTTGCTTTTTGACTACTATTGAGCAGGCATATTCATTGGAATGGTGCCCCGGTGTGTCTGTCTCTTTCCAGTCCTGCTGTGGTTAATTCAGACCCCAGCAATATGGATGGGCAGTTCAAATTCTTTCTTCCAGAGCAGTACTTGCATTTGTCAGCAGTAAACATTATCTGATGTCTTGCTACCTGATCCTCCAGCTTTGTAGCCCTCTGGACGTACAGACTCTCACGATCCTGGCAGACTGCAGTGGCATGCTTTCCCTATATCATATATACTGGGTGACATCCTGGTCCCATTGAAGCCAATGGCAAACGTCGCTTTAAGTTCAATGAGACCAGGATTTCACTGATGATGGTCATCTATGTGTGTTATCATTATCTTGGATTATTTTTTTCAACAATCCACCTGGTACCAAAATAAGACTCTCGCTGGCTTTTAATTCTCAGGACTTCTCCAGGCCCTCTTGTAAAGACATGCGCATTATTTGCTGCCCTCCAGTCCTCAGGCACAGTAGCTGATTTTAAGGGGAGAGTGCTGAATTTTTAGTACCTTTGGCCACTTCATTCTTAACTGCATTCAGAACTCTTAAATGTGTACAATATCTGGGCCTGGTTGCTCTTTATCAGTTTGTTCCTGCATGATCTCTGATAGTGCCTCTTCTTACCTGGAAAGAGAAGGGGAAGGCATCTCTTCAACATCGTCTGGGGTCCAGAAAGATGCACAGAAAACATTTAGCTTTGCTGGAGGGTGTTTATCCTCCTTAATTGCCCCCTGGTCTTTGGTATTCCAGCAGACCCACTGATTCATTCAGCACTGGGGCAGCAGGAGAGCATAGTAGTCAGAGACCACCTTACAAAAGACTACTTGGAGCAAGGGTTAAAAGTAGGCTTGGGTCTCTGAGTCAGAGATCTGGCCATAGATGTGTCAGTCAGTGGTGAATCTCATAGAATGCTTTCTCCCTGGCAATTGTAGTGCACTGTATCAACTGTCCTCACTCCAAGGTTTTCTCTGTCATTTCTTTCCCCCTCTTAACATGATTCTACCAACAATGGATCCTAATACAAAATTACATGATAAGGGGATGAAATTTCCATACTTATCAGGCTGAAAATAAATCTTGTGGGTTTATTTTACTCTTGCTTTTAATTTTGGAATTCTTGGGTTTGAAAATCCCACCACTTCCCAGTCCGGAAGAGTCATTTCAGACACGTTTGGCTACTCTGGGCCTATCCGTGGCTATCCTGGTAGTAGGCTGACAGTCATACAACATTTGTTGACCGATGTATCCAGACTATTTTGCTCTGAGTATCCACTTGGTTAGTGGTGTCTAATTACAATCCTGTTGATCTCAAAGGAACTTTATACATGTATGGAACTAAACCGAGCCCTAAAACTACAGGATATGCTTCTACGGGCACAAAGCTCTAAAGATTTAGAGCAGGTTGCACAGCAGAGCCAAGAGGCCAGTGAAGAAGCTTGGCGACATGTGACCTCCAGAAGAAGAAGGGGGAATGTCCAGGTTCCAGCAACGCAGACACAGGTAACTAAACACTTTCATGTTCTCTCCACAGGTACCATTGCGAAGAGTGGACCAGATGATACGTCTGGGGGGAGAAAGCAGAAGGAGACTCCGCTGGTTGGAAGGCATGAGATGCACTGTCCTGAGGTTGGGGGTTCCACGACCACCACTCCCAAGAGAAGGAGGCGGGTGGTGGTGATCGGGGACTCTCTCCTCCAGGGGACTGAGTCATCTATCTGCCGCCCTGACCGGGAAAACCGAGAAGTCTGCTGCTTGCCAGGGGCTAAGATTCGCGATGTGATGGAGAGACTGCCGAGACTCATCAAGCCCTCAGATCGCTACCCCTTCCTGCTTCTCCACGTGGGCACCAATGATACTGCGAAGAATGACCTTGAGTGGATCACTGCAGACTACGTGGCTCTGGGATGAAGGATAAAGGAGTTTGAGGCGCAAGTGGTGTTCTCGTCCATCCTCCCCGTGGAAGGAAAAGGCCGGGGTAGGGACCGTCGAATCGTGGAAGTCAACGAATGGCTATGCAGGTGGGTTCGGAGAGAAGGCTTTGGTTCTTTGACCATGGGATGGTGTTCCATGAAGGAGGAGTGCTGGGCAGAGACGGGCTCCACCTAACGAAGAGAGGGAAGAGCATCTTTGCGAGCAGGCTGGGTAACCTAGTGAGGAGGGCTTTAAACTAGGTTCACCGGGGGAAGGAGACCAAAGCCCTGAGGTAAGTGGGAAAGCGGGATACCGGGAGGAAGCACAGGCAGGAACGTCTGTGAGGGGAGGGCTCCTGTCTCATACTGAGAATGAGGGGCGATCAGCAGGTTATCTCAAGTGCTTATATACGAATGCACAAAGCCTTGGAAACAAGCAGGGAGAACTGGAGGTCCTGGTGATGTCAAGGAATTATGACGTGGTTGGAATAACAAAGACTTGGTGGGATAACTCACATGACTGGAGTACTGTGATGGATGGATATAAACTGTTCAGGAAGGACAGGCAGGGCAGAAAAGGTGGGGGAGTAGCACTGTATGTAAGGGAGCAGTATGACTGCTCAGAGCTCCGGTACGAAACTGCAGAAAAACCTGAGTGTCTCTGGATTAAGTTTAGAAGTGTGAGCAACAAGAGTGATGTAGTGGTGGGAGTCTGCTATAGACTACCAGACCAGGGGGATGAGGTGGATGAGGCTTTCTTCCGGCAACTCGCAGAAGCTACTAGATCGCACACCCTGGTTCTCATGGGTGACTTTAATTTTCCTGATATCTGCTGGGAGAGCAATACAGCGGTGCATAGACAATCCAGGAAGTTTTTGGAAAGCGTAGGGGACAATTTCCTGGTGCAAGTGCTAGAGGAGCCAAATAGGGGGGGGGGAGCTTTTCTTGACCTGCTGCTCACAAACCGGGAAGAATTAGTGGGGGAAGCAAAAGTGGATGGGAATCTGGGAGGCAGTGACCATGAGTTGGTTGAGTTCAGGATCCTGACACAGGGAAGAAAGGTAAGCAGCAGGATACGGACCATGGACTTCAGGAAAGCAGGACTTTCAGGACTTCGACTACCTCAGGGAATGGATGGGTAGGATCCCCTGGGGGACTAACATGAAGGGGAAAGGAGTCCAGGAAAGCTGGCTGTATTTCAAGGAATCCCTGTTGAGGTTACAGGGACAAACAATCCCAATGTGTAGAAAGAATAGTAAATATGGCAGGCGACCAGCTTGGCTTAACGGTGAAATCCTAGCGGATCTTAAACATAAAAAAGAAGCTTACAAGAAGTGGAAGGTTGGACATATGACCAGGGAAGAGTATAAAAATATTGCTCGGGCATGTAGGAATGAAATCAGGAGGGCCAAATTGCACCTGGAGCTGCAGCTAGCGAGAGATGTCAAGAATAACAAGAAGGGTTTCTTCAGGTATGTTGGCAACAAGAAGAAAGCCAAGGAAAGTGTGGGCCCCTTACTGAATGAGGGAGGCAACCTAGTGACAGAGGATGTGGAAAAAGCTAATGTACTCAATGCTTTTTTTGCCTCTGTCTTCACTAACAAGGTCAGCTCCCAGACTGCTGCACTGGGCATCACAGCATGGGGAGTAGGTGGCCAGCCCTCTGTGGAGAAAGAGGTGGTTAGGGACTATTTAGAAAAGCTGGACATGCACAAGTCCATGGGGCCGGACGAGTTGCATCCAAGAGTGCTAAAGGAATTGGCGGCTGTGATTGCAGAGCCATTGGCCATTATCTCTGAAAACTCATGGCGTACGGGGGAAGTCCTGGATGACTGGAAAAAGGCTAATGTAGTGCCAATCTTTAAAAAAGGGAAGAAGGAGGATCCTGGGAACTACAGGCCAGTCAGCCTCACCTCAGTCCCCGGAAAAATCATGGAGCAGGTCCTCAAAGAATCAATCCTGAACCACTTACATGAGAGGAAAGTGATCAGGAACAGTCAGCATGGATTCACCAAGGGAAGGTCATGCCTGACTAATCTAATCACCTTCTGTGATGAGATTACTGCTTCTGTGGATGAAGGGAAAGCAGTGGATGTATTGTTTCTTGACTTTAGCAAAGCTTTTGACACGGTCTCCCACAGTATTCTTGTCAGCAAGTTAAAGAAGTATGGGCTGGATGAATGCACTATAAGGTGGGTAGAAGGTTGGCTAGATTGTCGGGCTCAACGGGTAGTGATCAATGGCTCCATGTCTAGTTGGCAGCCGGTGTCAAGTGGAGTGCCCCAGGGGTCGGTCCTGGGGCCGGTTTTGTTCAATATCTTCATAAATGATCATAAATGGAGGATGGTGTGGATTGCACTCTCAGCAAATTTGCGGATGATACTAAACTGGGAGGAGTGGTAGATACGCTGGAGGGCAGGGATAGGATACAGAGGGACCTAGACAAATTGGAGGATTGGGCCAAAAGAAATCTGATGAGGTTCAATAAGGATAAGTGCAGGATCCTGCACTTAGGACGGAAGAACCCAATGCACCGCTACAGACTAGGGACCGAATGGCTAGGCAGCCGTTCTGTGGAAAAGGACCTAGGGGTGACAATGGACGAGAAGCTGGACATGAGTCAACAGTGTGCCCTTGTTGCCAAGAAGGCCAATGGCATTTTGGGATGTATAAGTAGGGGCATAGCGAGCAGATCGAGGGACGTGATCGTTCCCCTCTATTCGACATTGGTGAGGCCTCATCTGGAGTACTGTGTCCAGTTTTGGGCCCCACACTACAAGAAGGATGTGGATAAATTGGAGAGAGTCCAGCGAAGGGCAACAAAAATGATTAGGGGTCTGGAACACATGACTTATGAGGAGAGGCTGAGGGAACTGGGATTGTTTAGTCTGCAGAAGAGAAGAATGAGGGGGGATTTGATAGCTGCTTTCAACTACCTGAGAGGTGGTTCCAGACAGGATGGTTCTAGACTATTCTCAGTGGTAGAAGAGGACAGGACAAGGAGTAATGGTCTCAAGTTGCAGTGGGGGAGGTTTAGGTTGGATATTAGGAAAAGCTTTTTCACTAGGAGGGTGGTGAAACACTGGAATGCGTTACCTAGGGAGGTGGTAGAATCTCCTTCCTTAGAAGTTTTTAAGGTCAGGCTTGACAAAGCCTGGCTGGGATGATTTAATTGGGGATTGGTCCTGCTTTGAGCAGGGGGGTTGGACTAGATGACCTCCTGAGGTCCCTTCCAACCCTGATATTCTATGATTCTATGAGTGAATGAAACACCATAATGGGCCACTCTCTTACCACTTCAAAAGTTATTTCTCCTCCCTTGGTATCCTGCTGTTAATTGATTTATCTCGTTAGACTGACCTAACACTTGGTAAAGCAACCCACATCCTTTCATGTATTTATACCTGCTCCTGTATCTTTTACTTCATACATCTGATGAAATGGGTTCTAGCCCACAAAAGCTTATGCCCAAATAATTTTGTTAGTCTCTAAGGTAGGGGTGGGAAAAAAATATGGCCCACAGGCCACATCCAGCCCGTGGGACTGTCCTGCCCGACCCCTAGGCTCCCGGCCGGGGAGGCTAGCCTCCGGCCCCTCCCCCGCTGCCCCCTTCCCCCACAGCAACGCCGCTGCATGGGCAGTGTGGCTTGTGCCTGCCCACCTCCCAGGCTTTCAAATAAGCCTCTCCTGCCACTCTGAGTGGCATGGTAAGGGGGTGTTGGATAGGGGGCAGGAAGCCCTGGGGAGCAGTCAGGGGATGGGGCGGTTGGATGGGGCGGAGGTTTGGGGGGGGCAGTCAGGAGACGGGGGGGTTGGATAGGGGGTGGTGTCCTGATGGGTCGGGGGGGACAGGGAGCAGGGGGTGTTGGATAGGCGTGGGAGTCCCGGGGAGCCTGTCGGGGCAGGGGTGTGGATAGGGGGCGGGGCAGTCAGGGAACAGGGAGTAGGAGGGGTTGGATAGGGTGTGGGGTCCCAGGGGGTGGTTAGGGACGGGAGTCCTGGGAGGGGGCGGTCAGGGGACAAGGAGTGGGGGGATTGGATGGGTCAGGGGTACTGAGGGGGGCAGTCACGGGACGGGAAGTGGGAGGGGGCACAGCCTTCCCTACCTGGCCCTCCATACCATTTTGCAACCCTGATGTGGCCCTCGGGCCAAAAAGTTTGCCCACCCCTGTGACACAGACTAACACGGCTACCACTGAAACCTGAAACACCATTGTGAGACAACAGATCCAGGGTTTCTTTCTGACTCCTTTAAACCCTGCTTAAGAAGGCATGAGATCCTCAATTTTTTTTAAGATTTACATCCGTCATAAAAGGGGCTTTGAAGCTCCCACAGTGACACAAACGCATGAGTACCCACTCCAGGGCAGACTCTTTAAAAACCAGGACACAAATCCCAAACTGGCTGTGAATTCTAAACTTAGATTTCACCATCTCACTGCACCCAGTGAAAACTCAGGCATTTTAATAACCTTAACACAGAGTCACCTTAGATATTCAGGCCTCTGTCTTGCCACCTAGGTAAGCATCTCTCTATAGATGGCCCTTTGCACCCAGAATCTCAGCAATATTCATGTTACTCCAGATCCCAGTGGACCACTTACTCCAGCTAAACTGTGCTTTAGGTCTCACACCAAAGAAAACACTTGCCACCAATCCTATAATAAACTCTATGAAGATTCCTTAAATAGGAAAAGGAAACTAGAGAGTGATTGCTTTAACCTTGTAAATAAAATATAGACATGTGAATGAGTTAGTCTTAAATTTCAAAAGGTAACATGAGCTTCTATAATCAGCAAGCTCTATTTGACTTTTAGGGCTAAACCAGGCTAAGCAGCCGGGGATGTCTTACTTATTGCCTAGGAACCCCTTACTCCCTCCTGCCCCCTGAGTCCAAGCAGCATAGAGATACCTAGGTCCTTCTGTTTGCGGGTTTTATTCCCCTCCTGCCACATGCTCTGCAAACTCAGCTGATGAATGGGAATCCACTTGCATGGTTTATCTTCCCGGGGAGGACAGCAGAACAACAAGGGTTTTAGTCCTTTTGTTGATGGTTTCTCAATCCAGATGCAGGGAGTTTTCAGTTGTAAGATCCACCCATCGCCTCTCTGGCATTGATGCTCTTTTGGGAGGGGTATAACAATTTCTGTAGAAAAGCAGCTCTTGATGCTTTGTGCCTCTCTCCTGTATGGTGATTCAGACAGTCACAGAGACTCACAATACGCCCACTCAAATCTTATATTAAAATGTGAGATGAGGTCCCCGGGCGCAACCTGGACTGTGAAAGGTCCGTTTGGCTCATTTTGCTGTTGGCACAATGTTGTCTCACAGCTTTAGTTAACATATCTTTTGCAACTAAAGAGGATGGATGCACTGAGTGCGTGGCCAACTTGATTGTCTTTCCTTCCTCTTTCTCAAACTGGCACTGACTGGCAGCCAAGCACAGCACTCGTTCTGTCACTAATAGCATGACGTAATATGCTTTCAGCTCTGGTATGAGTCAAAATTGAGGAAAGAAAAATCTGGCGAGCATTCCTTTCCGAGGCATGGGATCAACCTTTCAGAAGGCCTATTGAGGGAAGGGAAAAGACAGTACTTTGTAGTCCATGCACTAGGGTTTAGAGCCACTTAATTTTTCAAAGAGCCATCAGGTGAGAGCCAAAGAGGAGATTTCACAAATTTGAATTCACCACTCCCCTATACAAGTGCAATCTCCAGTAAGAGGGGCAGCTGCACCTGCAACATTCAGTAGTAGATGTACCAGTCCATGGCAGTATCTACAGCCCACTTATCTAGGCACAAATGGCATCATATGTTATTGTAGAGCCTTCATTGGGAATAAGTGTAAGCTGGCAGTTAAGGCTCTCAAGTATGAGAAGGGATTCCCTCCTCTATGGAGAACAATAACTGCATTATTCCCTGATGTGTGAAAACAGATTCCTTGTGTTAAATCTGGAGTTTGGAGGAGAATAATGAGGTATTATTGCCCATGCCTTCTGCTGAGTATCCTACAGAAATGTCTTTCATCCTTCCCACTGAGATTTGCCCCCATCCCTAATCCTCTGGCTTGTTTAGATGAATGCATGCTTCCCAATCTTTCTCCATTTCTTTATAAAAGAGAGGGCTGATTCTTTTCTCTCATCTTGGAGCCAGTCTGATTTATCCCTTGCCTGACCGATTGCTTTTTCAGTTTGCCTCAGAGTACTTCTGTATATAACTATGGCACAACAACAGGAATTGCTCCCTTCATGGGTGCAGAGAGAAACTGGTGCTCCATGGACATTACGTAACATCAACTCGGATTCAGGTCTCCAGGCTTCTTTCCTTTATAGCTCCAGAAGCCAGTACTCTTACAGGACCCACTCTTTTCTTTCCCTACTCCTTGTGGCTTCAGGGTGTGCTTTTGTCTAGGACCCTGATCTACGTATCTACTGGAGCAGATCAGCAGTGACTACAGGGCTGTGGGTGAAGGAGTAGGGGCACAGGTTTTGTTCTTGTCCATCTTCCAAGTTCAGGGTAAGGCCCCAGGCAGGGACACGCACATCCTGGAGATGAATGCATGGCAGTGCGGATGGTGTTGATGGGAGGGTTTCAGCTTCTTCACCCATGGGATGCTGTTCTGGGAAGAGATGGGATCCACCTGACCAAGAAGGGGAAGAGCATCTTTGTGCACTGACTCACCAATCTAGTGAGGAGGGTTTTAAACTAGGTTCAAAGGGGGAAGGTGACAAAAAGCCACAGGTAAGTATAAAAAAAGGCGACCTTAACAAAGGGCTAGATGTTGGTGGGGACATGAAAAATTACTGTATGGTCATAGGAGCAACAAGAGGGAAATCAGTGGAGAAGTCTGCTCAACAGCTCAGATATCTATACACGAATGCAAGGCATTTGGGGAATAAGCAGGAAGAATTAAGTCATAATTTAGTTTATATACTAGCTGCCATCACAAAGACTTGGTGGGATAAATCTCATGACTGGAATGTTGGTGTAGAGGGGTACAGCTTGTTTGGGAAGGACAAGCAGGATGAAAAGGGAGGAGGTATTGCCTTACACATCAAGAATACGTACACTTGTAAGAAGAAGGTAGGAGGCAGGTCAGTTGAAAGTCTCTAGATATAGATAAAAGGGGTAAAAATAGGGCTAATGTCATGATAGGGGTCTACTACAGACCACCAAATCAGGAAGGGGAGGTGGATAAGGCATTTATAGAACAAATAACTGAAATATCCAACACACAAGACCTGATCATAATGGGGGACTTGAACTACCCAGACAGCTGTTGGAAAAGTAAGATGATAAAACACAAAATTTCCAGTATATTCTTGGAAAGTATTGGAGACAACTTTTTGTTTCAGAAAGTGGAGGAAGTAACCAGGGGAACAGCCATTTTATACTTGATTCTTACTATCAGGGAGGAATTGGTAGCGAATCTGAAGCTGGAAGGCAATTTGGGTGAAAGAGACGTGAAATGAGAGATTTCATGACTCTAAGGAAAGGAACGAATGACAGAGGCAGAATAAGGACAATGGACTTTGACAAAGCAGACTTTAACAAACTCAGAGAAGTGGTAGGTAAGATCCCATGGGAAGAAAATCTAAGGAATAAAGAAATTCAGAGGAGCTGGCAGTTTCTAAAGGAGAGCGTATTAAAGGCACAACCGCTAACGATCTCTATGCAAAGGAAAGACAGAAAGAATAGGAAGAGGCCACTATGTCTTGATCAAGAGTTCTTTAATGACCTGAAAATCAGGAAGGAATCCTACAAAAATGGAAACATGGACAAATTGCTAAGGAGGAGTACAAAAGAGCAGCACAAGCATTTAAGAACAAAACTAGAAAGGCTAAAGCACAAAATCAGTTACACCTGGGGGAAGGGACATAAAAGGCAATAAAAGAGGGTTTTTTTTAAATACATTGGGGCAAGAGAAAGATGAAGAAAAGTGTAGGCTCTCTACTTAGAGGGAAAGGAGAGCTAATAACTGATGACTTATAATAAGTCAAAAAGGCTGAGACATATAATGCCAATTGTGCTTTAGTCTTTACTAAAAAGATTAATGGTGACCAGGTACTCAACCCAATTAATATTAACAAAAAGGGGAAAGAAATGCAACCCAAATAGGGAAAGAACAAGGTAAAGAATATTTAGATGTTAGATGTATTCAAGTCGACAGGGCCAGCTGAAATGCATCTTTAGGTACTTGAGGAACTAGCTGAAGCAATCTGGGAACCATTAGCAATTATCTTTGAGAACTCATATAGGATGTGTGAGGTCCCAGAGGACTGGAGAAAGGCAAACATAGTACCTATCTTTGAAAAGGGGAACAAGGAGGGGCATTATAAACCAGTCAGCATAACTTCGATACCTGGAAAGATACTGGAACAAGTTATTAAACAATCAGTTTAAACACCTAGCGGATAACAGGATTATAAGGAATAGCTAGTATTGATTTGTCAAGCACAAATCACACCAAACCAAACCTAAATTCCCTGTTTGATAGGATTACTGGCCTAGCGGATAGAGGGGAAACTATAGCCATGATGTATCTTGATTTTGTACGGCTTTTGACACAGCTCCACATGACAGTCTCATAAGCAAATGAGGAAAAAGTGGTCTAGATGAAATTGCCCAAAGATGGGTGCACAACTGCTTGAAAGACTGTACTCAAAGAGGAATTAGTTGTCAAACTGGGAGGGCGTATCTAATGGGGTCCCACAGGGGTCAGTCCTGGGTCTGGTACTATTTAATATTTTCATTAATAACTTGGATAATGGAGTGGAGAGTAGGCTTATAAAACTTGCAGATGACACCAAGATGGCAGGGGTTGCAAGCACTTTGTTGGACAGGATTAGAATTCAAAACAACCTTGGCAAATGGGAGTGTTGGTCTGAAATCAACAAGATGAAATTCAATAAAGAGAAGTATAAAGTACATCATTTAGGAAGGAAAAATCAAATGCATGGCTTGAAAACTGGCAATAACTGGTTAGTGGTAGTATTGCTCAAAAGAATCTGGGGATTACAGTGGGTCAAAAATTGAATGTGAATCAACAATGTAAAAAGAAAAGGAGGACTTGTGGCACCTTAGAGACTAACAAATTTATTTGAGCATAAGCTTTGATGAGCTACAGCTCACTTCATCGGATGTGATGCAGTTGTGAAAAAGGCTAATATCATTCTAGGGTGTATTCATTGGAGTGTAGTATGTAATCCATGGGAGGTAATTGTCCCACTCTACTCTGTATCGGCGAGGCCCCAGCTGGAGTACTGTGTCCAGTTCTGGGCACCACACTTTAGGAAAGATGTGGACAAACTGGAGCGAGTCCAGAGGAGAGCAACAACCATGATGAAAGGTTTAGGAAAGATTAAAACCTATGAGAAAAGGTTAAAAAATTGAGCATGTTTAGTCTTGAGAAAAAAAGGGCTGAGGGGAACTTGATAGCAGTCTTCCACTAGGTGAAAGGCTGTTCTGAAGAGGACAGTGATCAGTTGTTCTCCGTCTCCACTGAAGGCAGGACCAAAAGTCATGGGTGTAAGCTGCAGCAAGGGAGATTTAGGTTAAATATTAGGAAAAACTTTCTAGCTATAAGGGTAGCTAAGGTCTAGAACAGGCTTCTAAGGCAGGTTGTGGTATCCCCATCTTTGGACACTTGTCAGGAATGGTCTAAGTTTATTTCATCCTGCCTCCGTGCAAGGGGCTGGACTTGATGACTTCTTGAGGTCCCTTCCAGCCCTACTTTTCTTGTTCTTTTATGGTGCTTAGCAGCATCTAAACTCTGGTGGTCAGTAGAGCGACTCCTCTTTAAACTTCTGGGGCACCCCTCTTCAGGCCCAGACTCCAGTAGCTCCAGCCTCCTACAGCTCTGTTAGAGTTCCACAGTGGTTAGTGTAAGTGACTGTTTGCAGCTGGCTAATCTTCACAGACTTCATTTGCGTGGAGGAACTGGAGCCTTTTGACCTGCCATTGTGTAATGCCAAAGCTCACTAGGTGAGGGCTCCATCCTGCTTCATTGTTCCTCACCGGTGTCTCTCCAATAACAAACCCAATGCCTATGACCAAGCCGACCTGGTAGCAGGCTTCATCTATTGGGTAGATGGCAGGCTTGCTCTTAATTTCCCACACCCTGGTATGTAAGAGATCAAGACTGAGATTTGCAAACCAATCTAGAAGATTTGGACACCTCCACAATTAATTTGATTGGAAAATGTCTAAATCCCTTAGACTGCTTGAACATCTCAACCATAGTGTTCTAAGGCTGAGGGAGTGGGGGGAGGTGATTTGGTTTTGGAGCGAAAGGAATTAATTGGTGGGGGAGGATGACAGAAGGATGGTTGTTAGATATATACACACAAAGCAGGCCATGCAATCCCCATTGATCAAGACTAATTGGTCAGGGGTTTAAATAAGAGCAAAATTTAACCTGGTCACATTCAGATGTCGTCTTATGGCAATATTATGAGGGCTGCATAGACGATATCATGCAGGCTGCCTGGGATTGTCAATCTGGTCCTGTTCACTGGAATTGCTGCTGAGTTTATAGCATAGAAATGGATTCAGTTACCCTGAAATGTCGCTTGCACACCTTCCGTCTCTGTTCAATGCTGATTGCAAACCCTGTGTCCTTAAATCAATTCATTTACTATTTTAAAATACAGAGAAACCATCTCCTTTAGGATGGCATGCCATTACATTTGCAAAGGGAGTTTAATTCAGGCTAGTTTAGAGAAGATAGGAGGGATGTAAAAATACAAACTGACATGCAAAATTAAATGCTCAGGAAGTCATTAAGCAATGTAGCCCCAGGAGATCTGTGCTTGCAGCTTTCTTTCAGTTCTATGTACTGTACATGCTGAAAAGACTAATGAACACTGGAGCCTCAGATGCTTCTCAATTCTCTGTAACCTCACTCTTGTCTAAATTCCAGTGTGATTATCAAAGAAGATGAAATATTCCCTTTCCTAATTTCCCGCTCTCTCCTTTCCCTCCCGCCCTCCGCCCCCAACAACTCCCCATGCAGGACGTTTCTAGTATGCAGTTAAAATGTCAACACTTCTGGTGATCATTTTCAAAGGGTATGGTTCTTGAATAATAAGGTAGTAGCACTCTCAGGAGTCTTCTGGTGCCATCCTAAACAATACACATTAGGGTTCTGTGGTTTAATGTGGTTAGTGGCCTGCTGTAGTAGTAAGGGCTGTTGAATAATTGTGGTGCATGTAATTTTTTTAATGACTGATGAACACAATACAATTTTTGTTTATTTGGCATCCTCTCTGCACAGCATAGCTCAAAGCAGCTGAGAAAAGAAATACTGATAGTATTTGTTGGCCTCTTGTATTGATGTTTATAAAGTATTATGCCCAGCATTATAGAAATCCAAAGTCTGGTCATGTTATTTGAGATAGCACCCTTCATCCAAAGGGTTTTACAAAGGTGGATAAATATCATCCCTGTTCTACAAATGGGGAGACTGAGGCACAGAATTTTAAAGGTCTGATTTTGCAAGGACCAGCTGTTGTAGGCTTCTGGGGGAGTTGCTGGCTTCCACTGTGGTCTATTCATTATATTCTTGCTGTTTATTCTAAGTTCATGTTTATCCCATAACCAACTTCCTAATAAAATTAGAGGAGTTAAGGGCCTGTATTTTCACTTAGTTAAGATACAGCCACAAGTTTCTCATGCTTAATACACCAGAGAACTTTTTTTCCTGATAATACTGAAAAAAGCATGTTTTTAAAAATTCTTCTTTCCTTCTTTGAAAAGCAAAGAATTTGTCTCTGTACACGTCATGGTCTTGTAAATTTATTCCACCTTTTTGATGGAGAGCCATATTTTGATATTTTTGGCATTTTTCCTAATAGCTATAAAGATGTTTGTGTGTGCATGTGCACACTGTTAAATTTGATCTCAACAGAGAGGAATATCTTACAATCATATGTGGGCGGATGAGGGGAAGGCATACAGACTGAGAATGAATGTATTGTGAAGATCACCAACTCATCTGACAGGTCTGGCAATTACTAAGATACTATGTGCTTTGCTGCCAGTGGCTATTCCTAAATGAAATTTAATAGAATTAAAATTTTAGTCCAGATGTAATCTGTCCAGATTCTTAGACATGCATCTCTAACTACCTTACGCGTCCTCATTATTTATTTCTCAAAAATGGCTCTAAACTAAACATTTGAAAGAGGCACAGATTCAGAAATCCTCCAGTGCTCTTGGAAATCATTTATTAAATTGGAAATCATTTATTATTCTTACTCATCTATAAGTTTGTATGACATTTTACTAAATGCCTGACCGGGATTATAGAAAATAACTAGATCCAACTTAACTTTAGTTTTAAAAAAAATCCAGCTGTAATTAAATCTAACTCTTCTGATTAAAGATGTCCATTATGCTGCTGCTGTGGAAAACTGGTTAGTGTGGTAGAGAACTGGATTGTTTTATCAGGGACTGGAATTGCTAATGAGGAGAAATAGATTGACAGCATTAAGACTTGTATTGTGTGCTGGGCCTTAATTCTCTGTAGTATGGGAAATTAGCGTGCACTGCAACAAAGCAACCCTCCGCGCAGTGGACCGTTTAAAACAATCTAATGATGGACATCCAAAAGAAGACAGGGTGAGGAGAAGGAGATTGAGAGAGAATAATAATTTTCAGATCTTACTTCAAGCAACTGAATTGCTTGGGAACAAAGATTTTCAGCCTACTTTGCCACACTATAAATTCAGAACTAGCTAATCTAATTTTGTTAGGTAGAAAAAATTTCCATCTCCTTAGGCCACAATGGAAAATGGGCCCTTCCCCCTGTTGACTGTATACAGTAATGGTTAACTGGGGAGCTGGGAAAGGGCAGATCTGCCTACAAACTTCTCAAAAATAAAAACAGTTATAAAATCCACCAGGGACATAGTACAGTCACACAGTTCTAATGGGCCTGCACTGTTCTAGATGCCAATCAGTTTGCCAACTGGGATTCAGGGCCAGAATCTATGCATGCTCTGGATAGAGGAGGCAAATCCTACACCAGTGACATCAGTATGGGTAAAATACTGTAAGGAGAATCTCATGAGATTTCTTTCACCTAGATTTCCTACCTGTGATGATTATACTCCATGAGTTCAGTCGTAGCTTCACCATTCCTATTCCTGTCAACCAGTGCAACTGCTAGCAGCAAATATGCCCAGCAGGAAGCGATGGGACATGAGATGGGGAGGGCTCTGAGTTCCTAAAGAGAATTATTTTCCAGCTGTCTGGCTAGAGGGTCTTGCCCCATGCTCAGAGTCTAACTGATAGCCGTAGTTGGGGTCGGGAAGGAATTTTCCCCTGGATCAGATTGGCAGAGACCCTGTGGGGGTTTCACCTTCCTCTGCAGCATGGGTCACTTGCAGGTTTAAACTAGTGTAAATGGTGAATTCTCTGTAACTTGAAATCTTTAAACCATGACTTGAGGACGCCAGTAACTCAGCCAGAGGTTAGGGGTCTATTACAGGAGTGGTTGGGTCAGGTTCTGTGGCTTCCAATGTGGAGGAGGTTAGACTAGCTGATCATGATGATCCCTTCTGACCTTAAAGTCTATGCGTGCAGGCTGAGCACGCTGGTTATACATGACTGGGGAAATCTGGCTCCTCCAACCACCTGATTCACAGTGTTATTACTATGCCAGCGTGATAAAGACCATGATGCCAGCCAAGTGCCAGCGCCCCAGTGGCAGTTTGTACTAATAAGGTGGGTGGCTTGAATTAGAGCAAAATGACTTTGGAGTTCAGAAAAATGTTTAGGAGTCATCCTCCTCCCTTGTTACATACTTACCATTCAAGCCTTAGGGACTGTAATCAGAGTTTGTATTGCTATAGTGGTTTAGAAATCAATACAAAGTGGTACAGTCCTCCTAGCTCGGACACAGTTGTACATGTTTAAAGGTGCATATATTGGTATAGCTTATTCCCATTCTGGAATATGGACTATATAAGCACCTTTAAACTGGTATAGCTGCGTCCACACTAGGTTTGTACCTCTTTAGCTATACTGGCTTCAGACTGATATAATAGACCAGCCGTTAGGTGGTATGGCTCAGTTTGTCAGAGAAGGGGGAAACGCACCATGTCTCATCACTGAGTGGTGAACTTAATAACCATTGGAACTTCACCCAGTCTTCAAAAATTTTGAGTCCATTTATGTCACTACACACACCTAGTTTTCTGTTGTATACAGGCCATTTGGGGTTCTCATGTACTAGCATAATGCTGCCATATTTGAGTTGCAAATACAGAAGGAGAGTGGTTTTTGGTTTGTTTTTTTTTTTAAGTGTTTCCAGTGGAGTTAAAACCATTCTGTTAGTTGTAGCCTTTGTAAAATGTTGTTTACCAAATGTATTTGGCATCAAATTTCACCTGACTGTTCCATTAAAAAAATGATGATTACTCACATCGTTTTGCATTTTTCACCTTTGTGCCCTATGACAATGGAATTTGTAGGCCCAAAGGGAGAAAAAAAGTGGCACTCAGCCCTAATATGCACAAGCCTGGGGAGATGGGCCTGATTCCATGTTCCTTATTCAGGCAAAACTCTCATTGCCTGCATTGGGCTTTCTATCTGAAAAAGGAGCACAGAATTGGGTTCAAAACCATGATTTGGAACTGTGTTCTGATGCTGTCATCTCTAGCATCTCTCTAGGTTTTTAAAACTTTCTCTCATCCTATTAGTCAGTTATATAGAGCAGAATTGTTTTGATCTCAAATGTTGTTTACTAGTAACCATTTCCCCCCCCATTTGGTGCCATGTTATGAAATATTAGAGCCTGATCCTACAGTCCTTCTTCAGCAAAATGTCACATATCACCCCATGCATCTGGCTTTCCATGCTTTAAATTCTGCTCCTGTCAGTTATGCTAATTGGAGAAGAGTTTAACATGCAGGAACCTGGATCAACCTATGAGTAGTAGGTCTGTGTTGCCACTTGTAACACCATGTGCTGTACCAATATTTCCCAAACTGTGCAGTTTAATCCTCCACCTTTCCTTTTTATCTCTTGTTATGTTTGCCTGCCTACATGAACTTTTGGGAGCATTCCATGGCTAGCTTTGGCAGGTTATGTTTTGTTAACTTTCCATTCTTTCTATTTTGTTTGTGCAAGTGAGGTAAAGCAGAAAAGATCAGAGGAGATACCTCTCTCCTGCTTTCTAGTCCATTACCAATATGCAGGTGGCTTATGTGTAAAGTTTGCTTGGTTGTAGACTCCTGTGTAAAGTAATTTTTCTGTGTACATGATTGTGTTGTATAGAGAAAAAACTTGCATCATTTTGTCTTCCAGAGTTTGGCGTCTTACATGTATACAGATAGTTTAATTCTATACATTGTTTTTTTTACAGCAATTGGTGTATCTATCTTATAGTAGTTTATCTAATCTACATTTCTCACCACAGAGAGCCTGGGATATACAACAGTTTGTTCAGAGGAAGGAAGGCCTGTGGGTAAGACTTGGGACTTTCAGCCAGGAGATCTGGGTTTTATTTCCAACTCTGCTAATGAGTCACTGTATGACCTTCAGCAATTCATGTAATTCTCTGCATCTAAATTGTTGTAGGCAGCGCAGGGAGTTGCACCTATAGTTAAGATGGCCTCATACTTCCTACTTAAGACACTCTATTCAATTGCTTATAAAACTTTGCTAAATTTAAATTATTTGGACTGACATTTTCCATGCCAGGTGTCTGCCTCAGGCTGAATTCTTTGGGAAAATATCAACCAAAACAGGGTCAGCTGTTTCCGAGATTGAGATTAGGAAAAAATACAATTTCCCAGTCAGGAAAAAAAAATTCTCACAAGCTTTTCTTTGAGAAGCTCTAGCATCTCCATGTGTTGAAAAGGGGACTTGAAATTTGGCAGGGTGTGTGCGTGTCAGCCTGGTGTCAGGAATGTGTCTTTTGCTCTTCCTTTGAAAAAAATGCTCAAATTTGGTCAAAAGTCTCAGTTCGCATATGCTCAATAGAGACTTGTTAGAGTTCAGCAGCTAAATTCTCCAAAGATTATGTCTGCACTGAGCATGCTCCAGTTTAGGGTTGCAGGATCTGAGCAGGACTTTCCCTGCAATTGCCCCTCCCAGATGCTAGGGGGTCCATGAGTTCCTAAGTAATTCTTAGGGTTTTTTTTTTAAATCAGAGCTTTTTATTTCACCCTTATACATGATACCAGTGCCCAGGTATATTTGTTCACTGAGAAATATTTATGCATTATCTGATATGTAGAAACTAGCCTAGACTGCCTATGACCTTACTCAATTTGAAATGGTTAATGACCCTTGCTGTTAGAAATTTGTCCCTTATTTCTAATTGTCCGGTTTCAGTTTTCAGCCAGTGGTTCTTATGGTTTTCTGCATTATATTAAAGAGCCTTTTTACATCTGGTATTTTCACTCCTGAAGGTACTTATATATTATAATCAAGTCACCTCTCAATTTTCTTTTTGATAAGCTACCCACATTGAGCTCCTTACATCTCCCACTGTAAGGCATTTTTTTCCAGCCCTCAAATAATTTTTGTGACTCTCTTTTGCACCCTTTCCAATTTTTCAACATCTTTTTTTAAAATGTAG
Source organism: Chelonia mydas (assembly GCF_015237465.2). Lineage (NCBI taxonomy): Eukaryota > Metazoa > Chordata > Testudines > Cheloniidae > Chelonia > Chelonia mydas. Next base: position 151,928,740 of record NC_057850.1, read on the forward strand.
AGACTAGACCTGGACACAGCATTCCAATATTGGTCTCACCACTGCTGTACACAGAGATAAAATCACCTCCCTACTCCCCACTTTATACATCCAAGGATTGCATTAGCATTTTTTGTCACACTGGGAAATCATGATCAGTTGCTTGTCCACTATGACCCCTAAATCCTTTTCAGAATTAATGCATTCCAGGGTTCAGTCCCCATTCTATATGTATGGCCTAAATATGTGCCCCAGGGATTTGTTCCAACACTTCCAAGTCCCCTAGAAACCTCAATCACTCCAGTTCTCCAGTAACTCTACAGGTTTCAGAGTAGCAGCCGTGTTAGTCTCTATTCGCAAAAAGAAAAGGAGTACCTTGTGGCACCTTAGAGACTAACAAATTTATTTGAGCATAAGCTTTCATGAGCTACAGACTCCTAGTTTATTTCAGGATCCATTTCAAAATTGCTATCCTTGTTTTTCAATCCCTTACTTACTCCAGTTGACTTCCTAGAGCTAACATAGCTTCCCTTATTACTGTCTGTATTACCCGAAGGCCCCAGTCGGGATAGGATCCAATTGTGGCTAGGTGCAGTACAAACAGAGAATAAAAGACAGTCCCTGCACTGCAGATGTTATAAGCTAGAGCTGAGACAAGCTGCTACAAGTAGGTTTGACATGCAATAGGCAGGAAATGCTGGGGGAAAGATGAGAGTAACACTGCTAAGATTTATACGATCTGAAGAGAAACCACAGTATGAACAGGTTTCAGAGCAGCAGCCGTGTTAGTCTGTATTCGCAAAAAGAAAAGGAGTACCTTGTGGCACCTTAGAGACTAACCAATTTATTTGAGCATCAGCTTTCGTGAGCTACAGCTCACTTCATTGGAGTGAGCTGTAGCTCATGAAAGCTTATGCTCAAATAAATTTGTTAGCCTCTAAGGTGCCACAAGTATTGCTAAGATTATGCTTTTACAGAGGGTAGCTGGCATAGGCAGCATGTAATGGACGCCAGGGGAGGCTAAGCCTCCCCAAACCTCACACCACCTGGGGGAGGGGAAGAGGGGAAATGGTGGATTTGTGGCCCCTGGAAAAATCTCCCCGGAGCTGCAGTGGGGGCACAGAGCTTTTCCAGTCGTGGGCCGCAGAGGGGGTGGGAGGGTGGAAGGAGCAAGCGGGGGGCAGGGCCTCAGGGGGGAAGAGGCGGAGTGGGGGCTGAACAGGGCAGGGCTGCGGGGAAAGAGCTGCAACTGGCGAGGGACTCTGGGCTCTAGCCAGGACCGAGAGAGCTCCGGCGTGCTCCGGCCAAGCTCTCAGCCTCCCCACTCCATGGCCCCGACTGAGCTCTCAGCCTGCCCAGCCGGAGCCATGGTGGGAGGGGCCGAGCTCTCAGTACCTCCCTCCCCCCCGCCCAGGGCCATGTGGGGCTGAGAGCAGCAAGCAGGGGTGGGGGCTACCCTCCCCAAGAAGAAGCTTCACCCACTGCCCCTGGTAGCTGGTGCATGACCTGATTTCTGAGTCAGGTATTAATATTCTTTATTTTATTTTATTTTATAAAGACCTCTCTGCCTCTGATTATTTCTCAAGTTTTACACATACATATTCTAAAATTTCTGTTATGGCCTAATTTTGTGAATTAAAGCAGACAAAAGGGAGAACCATTGCCCCCTGTGTCCTCGGCTTTTCTAGTACTGATCTCTTTTGGAGCCCTTCATGGACTCTTGACACTGTACCTTTGCATCGATGACTGAGGAGAAGTGAAGAGAGGAAAGGAACGGGAAGTAGTCGCATGACTGGGATGACAAATTCTCAGCTTGCTTGCTTTTGAAAAGCTGAAAACTCTGCTGATGGAAGTTCCTATATTGGCCTACCCTGACTACAGTTTGTCCTTCAGAGTCTACGTAGATGCTAGCAATAAAGGAGGGGGACTGTATTCGCCCTAGAGCAAGACAGTATAGAGAAGTGACTGCATATGCTAGCAGAGGTTTACATGGGTCAGAACAGAAAGATGAGAGATACAGCTCTTTCAAGTTGGAGTTCTTGGTACTAGTCTGGGTTATCACTGAAAAGTTTAAGAATTATCTGACGGCAACCACCTTTGAAGTGCATACTGACAACCACCCATTAGCACATTTAATACAAAAAGAAAAGGAGTACTTGTGGCACCTTAGAGACTAACCAATTCATTTGAGCATAAGCTTTCGTGAGCTACAGCATCACGATGCATCTGATGAAGTGAGCTGTAGCTCACGAAAGCTTATGCTCAAATAAATTGGTTAGTCTCTAAGGTGCCACAAGTACTCCTTTTCTTTTTGAGAATACAGACTAACACGGCTGTTACTCTGAAACATTTAATACAGCAAAGCTACAGGCGTTGGAACAAAGATGGGCCTCCAGATTAGCCAACTTCAATTTTGTTGTGAAATGTTGCCCTAGGAAAAATAATGCCAATGCTGATGCACCATTCAGACTGCCTACCATGCCAGAAACAGAACATCATGGTGAGGTGCAGGAGGATTTGGAAGTGCCACCTTTCCTTAATGTACCTTTAAGAAGTTGTACCAGCTTGCTGTCAGCATTGTGGTGTTCCAAACCATGAGATGAGAAAAGAGGCAACTGAAATTGAGGGGTCTCAAGATGTATGGGCATGATTACAATCTGAAAGTCCTGTGTTGCAAAAGGTTAAAAGGATGCCTTCTATGAGGAGAGGCTGAGGGAACTATGAGGAGAGGCTGAGGGAACTGGGATTGTTTAGGGAACTGGGAAGAGAAGATTGAGGGGGGATTTGATAGCTGCTTTTAACTACCTGAAAGGTGGATCCAAAGAGGATGGATCTAGACTATTCTCAGTGATAGCAGATGACGGGACAAGGAGTAATGGTCTCAAGTTGCAGTGGGGGAGATTTAGGTTGGATATTAGGAAAAACTTTTTCACTAGGAGGGTGGTGAAACACTGGAATGCGTTACCTAGGGAGGTGGTGGAATCCCCTTCCTTAGAAGTTTTTAAGGTCAGGCTTGACAAAGCCCTGGCTGGGATGATTTAGTTGGGATTGGTCCTGCTCTGGGCAGGGGGTTGGACTAGATGGCCTCCAGAGGTCCCTTCCAACTCTGTTATTCTATGATTCTATGATGCTGATTGAAAGGTGCAGGGTTACTCCTGAATATAGACAACAGGCATCTGATGTGATATTAAAGCTGTTGAAACAGAGAGTATCTCTGTGAAGAACTGGGAAGAACGGACAGGGAAACTTGAGATCCACAGGCTAACGAGGAGCTAACCCAGATAGTGTTGACAAGAGTGGTGTGACCCGAGGTGCTTAGGGTAGCCCACACTGAAAATGTCATGGGCAGGGCAGGCTGCAAAAAGGAGAGCAGATTCTCCCAAAACTAGTGGTTAACACTGTAGTTAGATTTACCAACCAGTCACAAACTGTGCTCCTGATCCCCCACACTGGTTATCAAGAAAAGGAGTACTCGTGGTACCTTAGAGACTAATAAATTTATTAGAGCATAAGCTTTCGTGAGCTACAGCTCACTTCATCGGATGCATACAGTGGAAAATATAGTGGGGAGATTTTATATACACAGAGAACATGAAACAATGGGTGTTACAGACTGTAACAAGAGTGACCAGGAAAGGTGAGCTACTTGATTACAGACCTAAAAGTGGCAATTCTTCAACAAAAAAACTTCAAAAACAGACTCCAAGGAGAGACTGCTGAATTGGAATTAATTTGCAAACTGGATACAATTAACTTAGGCTTGGATAAAGACTGGGAGTGGATGGGTCATTACACAAAGTAAAACTATTTCCCCTTGTTTATTTCCCCTCCTACTGTTCTTGTAAAGTACTGGAAATGGCCCACCTTGATTATCACTACAAAAGTTTCCCCCCCACCCCTGCCCCGCCCCGCTCTCCTGCTGGTAATAGCTCACCTTTCCTGGTCACAGTCTGTATGGTAACACCCATTGTTTCATGTTCTCTGTGTATATAAAATCTCCCCATTCTATTTTCCACTATATGTATCCAATGAAGTGAGCTGTAGCTCACAAAAGCTTATGCTCTAATAAATTTGTTAGTCTCTAAGGTGCCACAAGTCCTCTTTTTCTTTTTATGGATAAAGACTAACACGGCTGCTACTCTGAAACTGGTTATCAAGAAGCTGAAAAAAGAAATCAGACAGCCCCCTTTATTGCATTCCAGTTCTCTGGCTCCCAATCAGCAAATAGGTCCAGTAAGTTGAGGAGTTATTTAAAACTGTTCACTATACAAAATATTCTTCTGATCCCCAAAGGGCCAGCCACGTTACCAGATCAATACTAGTTTGGATCTTACCTAAAATACATGCTGCCAGCCAATCCTTTAGTATCTAAAACTAAAGGTTTTATTATAAAAGAAAAGAAAGAGAAGAGAGTTGTTAAATGGTCCCAGCAATCAGATTCATACATATGACTTTGGAGTCCATATATCAGGGTCTTAGCAGCACTGGTGAGTTTGCTGGCTTTGTGAAGTCCCTCTGGACACATCCACAGCTTGGATCAGTCTGTCAGTCCTTTTATTCAGAGTTTCAGTTTGTAGAGAAGTTACTCCAGAGGTGAGAAACATGATTGAAGACAAAATGGAGAAGACGCAACTGCCTTTTTATATCCTTGCCATGTGGCTTCTACATTCTTTGTCCCAAACCCAAGCTCACAGCACATGGGCATGGAAAAGCATTTGGAGTCCCCTGTCCACCAGCATGTCCCTACATGTGCTGCTGACTCAGAGGTGTAGCCCCTGACTTCTTTTAATGGGTTTGTTGTCAGCTGATTGCCCTTGATGGACCATCCTACAGGCTAGATAATGCTGATGCCAATCTGTCTGGGGTGTCACCCAGAAACACAGCACAAGTTTGAGATATCAATATGCCATACATATTTATAACTCACTCACAAAGATGATACATATAAACAAGATTATCATGCTTTGCAAATCATAACTTTTCCACTGATACCTTACATGGCATATCTTGTAAGATTCATTGCAATTTTGTAATATTGGTATCAATAATAAATGGTCACCCAAATTCCATACAGCATCACAAGCAAATTCAAAAATCATATTGGAAGCATACCATAATTCTTCTGGGCATTCTGGATGCTGACAAACTGAGCTGAACATTAGGGGTAGGGTTGAAAGATGACATTGTTCAGTGGTCAAACTGTCAAATTGTCAAATCTGCAGTGTGAACGACAGCAGCCAATGCACTATTAACCTCTCTGGAAAGTAATGCACCATTAGAACTGGTAGCGCTGGATCACCTGAAATTGGAACCCAGCAGAAGTGGACCATCCTATGTATTAGTGGTGATAGATCACTACATCAAGTTTGCAGTAGCTGTTCCGGTAAGGGGACATGACCACCAAACCCATGGCAAAAGTCTTCTGGAGACATTTTGTGCAGCTCTGTCGGTATCCAGTGCAGGTATAGACTGATCAAGGACCTGCTTTTGAGTCACAGTTGTTCCATGAATTGTGTAGCATGTATGGAGTCACAAGCTCAGAACCACTGCAGATCATCCCCAAACTAATGGCCTGTGTGAACACATGAACCAACCTATCATCCATATGATCAGAAGTCTACAGGAGGACCATAACATGGACTGGCCTGAATTGCTCCCTGAGCTGATTTATGTGTACAACACTACAAAACAGACTTCCACCCAGTATACTCCATATTATCTCATGTTTGGCAGACATGGCAGGTTGCCTAGGGTTATTGTTATTTGGAGTGACAAATGAGCCTCAATATAAAGAAAGGAGAGAGGTAACCAAATGGGCTGAAGAACGTCATAAGAGGATGAAGGAAGTTGGAACAAAAGTAGCTCAATACCTAAAGAAAGCAAAACAAAAACAAAAGGAACAATGTGATTTTAAAAAAATGATGGTTGGAGAGCAGGTGTTGCTGAGATGACAAAGGTGCAATAAAATAGACAGCAGATGGAATCCTGAACCATATGTTGTGGTTGCAGTTCCCTATCCTGAGTTACCAGTCTACAGAATACAGATGGAGTCTGATATGGCTGTGACCAAAGTGGTACATTGCCACCTGCCGAAGCTTGCTGCTTTGACATGGATCCTGGTGCAAATGGAAGCAAGGCTGACCATGGAGCTCAAAAGGAGAGGCACAGGCAATCGGGAGGGGAAGCAGTAATGCTAGGCTTCCCAATTGTGCAATGGGACATTGTGTCAGGTTTCTTCCAGCTCACAAGGAACCTATAAGTCTAACAACTGACACAGATGAGGTACCTAGATGCTCTGAATGCACTACAAAAGGGATACCTCCAAAAAGGTTGCTACAAGAGGCAATTAATGCACAGTAACCAAAAGAATGGGAGTGGTGGAACCCCACCAACCTTATGACTGTATGGTACCTATGGGGAAAGTGAACAATGAATAGAATGGTTCTAATCGAGAGTTAACATAAATGATATTAGGAGTATAAGTTAGTTTAATGGAGTGCCACCTAAGTATACATGGGGACATGTATGTTAGGGGGGGTGATGAGTGTAGTAACTCACATCCTGGCACTAGCACCTGCTGCAGTTGTGATGCAGCCACACAGAATGCTGTCCCGGGGAAAGAGACGTCCAAGGAGAGCGCAGCTCGAGCTGGGGAGGGCGCTTGGAATCCACCCGAAGGGGCAGTCAGAAAACACTGTTAGAGAAGGGTGGAGATGCTGAGCGAGTGGATGAACCACAGCTGGGGTAGGAAGTGAGGGGATACGATAAAAGAAGAACAGGAGAATAAAAGCAGGGGACTTGGAAGTGAGAAGGAGGAAAGAATACAGTTCAAAGGTGCCTAATGAGCAAGTGAGGGCCACAAAAGAAACCCCGCTTGTGGACAAACTCGGTGAAAAGAGAGACAGCCACAGGAACACTGAATCTAAGGAGCACTTCAAGCAGAAGAGAAGCTAAGAACGGGACAGCAAGGCTTTGTCTACACTGCCAGTTGAACAACAAAACTTTTGTCGTTCACAGGTGCTTAAAAAAGCCCCCCCGCCCCCTCCAAAAAAGACAAAGTTTTACCACTGCAAGTGGCAATGTAAACGGCTCGTTGTCGGCAGAAGCGCAAACCCCGCTTGTAGGGGGTGGAAGTATTTTGTCACTAAAGGCTGTGTAGTGTAGACAAAGCCCAAGAGTGGAGTTGGACTTCCAGCCAAGGAGAAAAAAAGTTGATACTTCTCTGAAGCGACACAATATGTTGTAATTTCTTTTGTTCATGTTAATAACAATGCATGTGGTACTAACTGCACAGCACAGAATCATAGAAATGTAGGGCTAGAAGGAACCTTGAAAGGTCATCAAGTCCAGCCCTCTGTGCTGGGGCAGGACCCATTAAACCTAAACCATAGTTTATTATTAAAAATCAGCCAGTCTTTGGTAATGTTCTATATTATTTATGCTTCTGGTACAATTTTGGGGGTTTCCCTTATAAAAGTTCTAAAAATTTAAAATTATTGCTTTTGTCTTGGTTTTCCTCAGCCACGCCTCACAGTTAGCCTAGCCTAGCCTAGCCTAGCTAGGTAACTGCACAGCATCCCTGAAAATCTGGCCATTTATTTAGGAGCCTAAATCTAGGATTGTGAGGCCAGATTTTTAAAGGTATTTAGGTACCTAAAGAGACAGACAGGTGCTTAGTTGGATACCTTTTGAAAATCCCACTTCAGGTATCAACATTTGAACATTTGGTCTAAATCAAATAATGCTGTAATGTATTAGAAGGTCTTCAACATGTGGATAAATGTTATTGTGTACAGCTTTCTGATTCTTATTAAATGGAACCACTGACTCTCTGAGAAAGATACTTTGCGGTAAAAGATGAAATCAGTTTTTAATACTTTGGATTTCCTCTGGCTTACATTTAATAGCAACATACAACACTGAAATAAAATGTCACTGTAGTAAATGAACCCTAGCCCATACAGGTTTGTAATGTCATTAACCTATTTACACTCCATAAAGTTACAAATGCTAAAACATGGTAAAGCCTTCCACAAATGTGGAGGTAAGGGGTGGCTACATATCAAGGATGAAATCCTGGCTTCACTGAAGTCAATGGCACTACTCCCAAAGACTTCAGTGGGGCTAGGATTTCACCTGTGTATCTAGTTTCATCTACAGTAAGCCCACTTGCTGTATCAGTGTACATTCATGCTGAAGGGATGAGCCCTAACAAAGCTCTATTTGTTTTACCTCAAAAAGAACACTGAGAAGTAGCCAAAGGTACAGAACAGCTTAGCTAAGAGTTCTGGAGGTGGTTGTGGGATATCTTAAAAAGGAAAAAAGTAAGATGTGACAAGATAGCCGTTCACAAAACAATGAATGATTTAGTTTAAAAGTACTCCATAAAAGTACTTCCATCCACTTCATCCCATCTCATAAGAACAAGGAGCACTTAATAACAATTGTCTGCTACCAAATGTAATATTGAAAGGATACTAATTTACACAGCATATAGGAACATCTGTGGAATTCAGTGCCAAGGAAAATCAGTAAGATTTGAGACAAAGAAATTAGTGGGACTGGAAAGAACACTTTTTGTATATATCATAAAAACAGATTATTGTAGGCTAAGATGTTGAATAAAAAGGCAGTCTTCTCATGCTTCAGAGTAGAGCAGCTAATTGCTCACAGTGGGAGAGAAAGACTTTTTTTTCCTCTGTGAGAAATCCTGGTATATTTGGGAAAGTGCAATTATTTTCTTTTTTCCACCTTCCTTTGAAGCATCACATATAGGTCACTGTTGGAGCAAGGTTACTGAATGAATGTCTCCACTATAGCAACTGCTGTGGGAAGCTTGGTGTGCTCATTTGCATATGAATGCCCCACATATTTGTCCAGGTTCTGTCTATTGTTCCAACACAGCTGATGCCTAAGTTCTGGCCAGGGGGACTTATACTGATGTTCACTCTCCCTCTATTGGCTTGGAAAATTCCAGGGCTGCTATTTCTCTTTCCAGGAATAGGACTGCAGGAGCAAAGACATTTATGGCTTGCTTCTCTCTAACTGATGGTAGTTTGATACCTGCAAAACATAAACTCCGAGTAAACTAAAAGGTGAGGGCATACTTGTGAGTGTGTGTAATGAATCAGATCCAATTTACCAACAAAAAGCTACATGAAAAGATTCTTCAGGTTGCAAAGTGAAGCACTCAGAAATCAGAAAATTACAAAGTTAAAGTAGCTGGTGCAAACTTAACCATTAACCTTTGTGAAATATGATACAGGGTCTGATTTTCAAAATGCCTAAGTGACTTGTACAAATCCCATGGAAAGACATGTGCTCCTAATTCAGTAGGTGCTTTTGAAATTCCACCTACAATCTTTAATCACATAACCACGTTATTTTTTCCCAAAGGATGCCTGCCATATTCAGAGCACAAGATGAACAATGCTCAGTGAATGAGGCAGCTGTTCAATATTTATTTTTATTTTTATTATTCAGTGGCTGGTCTTGGCTGTTGTGCAGAGTACAAGTTCTCCCCTGAATGAGAAATTTTTCTCTATAGGCTTTTCTGTAGTATCCATCAGGGTAGTATCTGAGTGCTTCACCAACATTTAATGAATATATCCTCACCAAACCAGACCAATGGGAGATAAGGGAGGATTATCATCCTCATATTACAGATGCAAAACTGAGGCATAGAGAGATTTAGGTTCAGATCCACAAAAGTACTTAGGGATCTAAAGCCCAGGCTTAGGCGCCAAAGTCCCAGTTTGGCTCCACTGCCATCCAGAAAACTCCCACCTGAACCCTGTGGTACCTAAACTCACTCAGCACCTTAGTTCCCAGGATAAAGGATCCCTCGGTGCCCAAGTTTCTGCCTCTGGGCATTCGCACTGCTGCCTCACTCTGGGTGTCCAGATGCCTATCTCCTGCCTAACCCCCAGAGTGATTCACAAATGGGGGAAAGATAGGGTATGTGGGGCCCAATCTGGTAGGCATCCTCAGTGGGCGCCTACCGGATCAGGTTCCATTCAAAATCCGGTTGGAGGAGGAGGTAGTGGTGGTGGCAGCTACCTTATAAGTTTTAGCCAACTGGTTAGGACACTTGCCTGGGATGTGGAAAGCCAAGGTTCAATTCCCTCCTCTCTGGCATAGAGGGAAGAGAGGATTTCAAAAACGGTCCCCCACCTCTCAGGAGAGTGCTCTAACCACTGAGCTATGGGATATTCTGATGTGGGGCTTCGTCAGTCTCTCCTGGTGAAGCTGTTCCACTCTGGACAGCTACTTAAATAGTCACTGGGCCAGAGAGAAAAACACTTAAGCCCCTTAGTGGATCCCGGCCTTAGTGACTTGCTCAAGGAAGCATGTGCAGATGCAGCACTAGAATTCAGATTGCTTGATCCCATGGTATTGTCGAAGTCACAAGACTGTCTTTTCTTTCTAGAGGATCTCTGCCTTGCTCAGTGCACATCACAACTTGTGCACTCAGCCACGGGTGTCATGGACTCCAGACTAATTAGTTACACAAATGTGCATCATTCTGTTTCCAGTGTACTCAGTAAATTAGGTGGGTCTCTGAGGAAACAAACAACAAAGTATGTGATCATACATTCATGTAAAGATTATGTTGTCATACATATGCATATCAGGGCAGACAACAGTTCCACAGGCAACTTTAACTTTGTCAATTTCCAAGTTTTGCATGCTTCATTATTTTTAATGTCATTTTTCGTATGGACATTCCAACATATTTTTAAAAAGAAAATTGACTAACCAGAAATTCCACCATGTTCAACTCTTGTGCTTTGTACTGCTCAATATGTGCAATGAGTGAGACAGAAGCCTATACGTTATTCCATGCACACCTTTCTGTACCACATGGAAAAAAGGCAGGACTTCTTCACAGCTCCACCTCCCCCATATGCACCTTAATTATTATTAATGAAGTAATTACTTATTTGTATTGCAGGACTACTGAGATTCCAATTATGAGCAGGGCCTCCTTGTGCTAGCTGCTGTACAAAGGCATAGGAAGTTGCAGTCCCAATATAAAGTACTTTTGATACTCCAAATCCCCCTGCTTACGAAAACTGTAATTCTATTCCATTTTGTTATGCATGGACATCTACTGGAATCCTCAGACACTATTCAGTTACCCATTCAGTTTACATGTGTATTGCAAACTGTTAGTTTTACCATTTAACATAGTCCAGAGTTCATGTTTAAAAATCCTTACAACTTGGCCACAACATACCCAATTTTCACCATACCAGTGAAAAATGCATAAACCCAGGGACTGTTGCTGATAATTTTCAAGTATATATTACCATTGCCAGAGGTGCTAGAAGATTTTCAGAAACTGATTGCAACACATTTCCTTAGCAGAAGAACTACATATTTGTTTTTCACTTCCTCTGTGATTTAAAATGTCTCAACCATTTTGATGGAACTTGCACAAAAACATTTGCTCCCTGACTCATGCATGTCAAATTTTAGCTGTAAAGGTAAAACTTGGAGAAAGTTATAAGCAGCTGAAAATTACCCTTTGGAATAGAAATACTTAGGCAATCTTCACTATAAATTTCCCTACCCATGCCATGTATATTTCCAAAGATTATTTAGAAGAGGAAAAGAATTTAAAATACTAGGTCAGACCAATGAACGATCAGGTTCAGGTATCTTGATTTGTGCAAAGGCCATGAATGATTTATCAGAGAAAACATTCATCCTCCAGCTACATTTGTGGCCTACAAACTCAGCTGTGATCCTCTGGGAAAATGCATTTTACAAAGCCCAGGCTGAAGATGGTGAGAGATGGAAATAAAGATTTTTGGGATTTTGGCTATGGAATAAACTTCCAGAAGGGATCAGACTAATCCAGAGGCTGACCACTTTCAGGGTGTGCTGCAAGATCCCCCTTTTTGACAAAGCATTTCCACCAGAATTAGCATGAAACCAACGAAATACATTCTTCCCTGAATAGGGAAGAATTCTTCCTACCTTATGCAGCGAGGAGAGAACAGAAAACTCACTGACATTTTAGGGACCTCACCATGTAGATTTAATTTAGCTGGAACATATTTGGATGCTAACATTATGGGTGCTGCAGGAAACCATAAAAAAGATACATAAGTTTGCTGCTGGATTTATCTTTATGCTTTGATTTGAGTTTTTTAAGAAATGTCAAAGGCACATAAAGCCTAGGATAGCAGCCTTCTTATATTCTAAATCTAAAGGACTAAATAATAAATGTAACTGCTTCCTTTGACAGTTCTAGATTTAGAAAGATAGTCTAATCTTCTGGCCTCAAGGATGGGAAGATTTAATCTGTTTAGAGTGGAAATGATCCCATGATTACATCACTTATTGCAGCAAACTTTGAGATATCCCTTGAAATGGATTTTCTGGAATTTTCTATGTTTATTTGGAGGGGGCAGAAGATCAGTGTTCAGATTAGCAAATTTGGGTTAAAGAAGGAGAACAGAGCCTTAACCCTCTCCTATCTACTTTATTATTAATATTATTGTAAGGTTTCTGTCCCTTGAGGGTTAGCTTGCTATCTGGCTAGACGGTTGAGAGAGGAGTGGGGGCTAGCTAGGATTAGACTGGCAGAACATGTTTGCCTTGAGGTACCCTTGATCACTCTCCTATTGATGACTCCCTTATCTTCCTCAATTAAAAACTGTCTGGTGGCACATCCTTCAATAGCACATACACTTAAGATTTGCTTTGTGAAAGGAGGGAGGTTACCTTGCATGGCAACTCCTAGGATCCTTCATATTTGTGGGTAGGACTTTTCAAAGTATGGTCAAAAAGTAAGCTTACTTTTGTTTTAAAAGGTTTCAAGGACAAGGAACTACTGAACTGTGATAAAATGAAATAAAGTGGGTTCTTAATGGGGGTTCAAGTATATAGGCTGGATCAAATTCATACCTGGCATTAATTTATGCCAGGGCTTAATCTGCCCAAAGCACTACACTTCTATGGTTGATCCTAGAAGTTGAGGCCACGGATCTCTGCATGCTGTGGAAAGTCCTATTAGAGAAATATAATTTACCAGAACACCAGGTATACTGGCACTTGACTGGAAATAGGGATAGGATCAGCCACAAAGTCAATCAAGTAACAAAATCTGAAGGAGGGAGACTGGCTTGATGCTAATAGGGTCCTGATCTGGCACAGATCTAGAGAATTACTGGTTTGACTGCTATAGCATTACCTTCCCTTGCTGTAACCCTTCTGAAAACAGGTTCTCAGCATTACTAAGAATCATGACCTCCCTTTTATTAGACCTGAGGTTCCACTTTCAGTCTTCTAAAAAGTGGAAGAAAACTTTTTAGAGCAGAATGAGGGTTTACTGGCTCATTTTATGTCCCAGTTCTAGCAATCTATACCCAGCGGTTAAAGCAGATTGAAACAGGAGGGGGAGCTCTCACAGTACCAGCTGAGGGGGAGCTGGAGCTGTGAGGCAGCACTGCTTCCCCAAACCAAATTTTAGTAGAGAAGGGAGAGCTGTTCTAACCCGCCCCCGGGACACCTTACTTCAACTCCAGCCTGTCCCAGAGTCTGGTCACTGGTCTATTAAAGGAACTACAGTGCAGTCTTGGAGAAATTATCAGCCAACCTGCCTGGTAGGGAAGAGAATTTTGATCAGCAGTGCACAGTCTTCTGGGGTTTTATTAAGCATTAAGAGAACACTTCCTTCAAATGGTGATTTCTAGGATGCTCTGTGTATCCCATCTCTCTGCTATTCAATGGCATTTCTATAGGGACCATATGGCTGAGTATCCTCATTATGTAGACTTGCTCTACACTTGCCCCTTTTCTTGCCTTTGCATTTAAGGGCTCCAGCTCCAGGGTGCTCCTCCATGAGTAACTTTGTTGTTTAAAGAAAAGGAGTACTTGTGGCACCTTAGAGACTAACCAATTTATTTGAGCATGAGCTTTCGTGAGCTACAGCTCACTTCATCGGATGCATACTGTGGAAACTGCAGAAGACATTATATACACAGAGACCATGAAACAATACCTCCTCCCACCCCACTCTCCTGCTGGTAATAGCTTATCTAAAATGATCATCAAGTTGGGCCATTTCCAGCACAAATCCAGGTTTTCTCACCCTCCGCCCCCCCCCCCACCCCGCACAAACTCACTCTCCTGCTGGTAATAGCCCATCCAAAGACTCACTCTCCTGCTGGTAGCTTATCCAAAGTGACCACTCTCCCTACAATGTGCATGATAATCAAGGGGGGCCATTTCCAGCACAAATCCAGGTTTTCTCACCCCCCCACCCCCATACACACACAACCTCACTCTCCTGCTGGTAATAGCGCATCCAGAGTGACCACTCTCCCTACAATGTGCATGATAATCAAGGTGGGCCATTTCCAGCACAAATCCAGGTTTTCTCACCCCCCGCCCCCAACACACATACAAACTCACTCTCCTGCTGGCAATAGCTCATCCAAACTGACCACTCTCCCCACAATGTGCATGACAATCAAGGTGGGCCATTTCCAGCATAAATCCAAGTTTAACCAGAACGTCTGGGGCGGGGGGGAGGGGGGTAGGAAAAAACAAGGGGAAATAGGCTACCTTGCATAATGACTTAGCCACTCCCAGTCTCTATTTAAGCCTAAATTAATAGTATCCAATTTGCAAATGAATTCCAATTCAGCAGTTTCTCTCTGGAGTCTGGATTTGAAGTTTTTTTGTTGTAAGATAGCGACCTTCATGTCTGTGATTGCGTGACCAGAGAGATTGAAGTGTTTTCCGACTGGTTTATGAATGTTATAATTCTTGACATCTGATTTGTGTCCATTTACTCTTTTACGTAGAGACTGTCCAGTCTGACCAATGTACATGGCAGAGGGGCATTGTTGGCACATGATGGCATATATCACATTGGTGGATGTGCAGGTGAACGAGCCTCTGATAGTGTGGCTGTAACCACACCTGTGATATATGACCTCACCTTACCCCTAGCTAGTGCCTCTGAGACTAGGTTCCCTGTGCCCATAATGTGAGGAAGAGAGGTCCAGGCTAGGTCTACCTGGATCCTGCCAAATTTTAGACCAAAGTTCTCAAACTGTACTGCCAAAAAGAAAAAACAAATGTAGTCACCCCCTGCTGTGTTCCAGCACAGCAGTACCACAAAATCCAGGATGTGGCACCTGGATCCTGCCAATTTTTGGCCCTAATAGCATAACTTCCACTGCTTAAATTTGTTTAGCTGCTTCTGCTGCATCTTAAAAATCCTGATCCCAGGGGACAAACTCCAGATTAGCCCCTTTTCCCACCTTCCAGGTACCAAAATGTGCTGGGGCGGGGGGGAGGTGTTTGGTGATTTTCAGAGGAATAGTAGAAGCAACACTTGTTCTCGAGATTGATGGAACCATTTCTGCATTTGTGGCCAAACTCGGCCAGGCTCCCGAGGCCAGGTCGCTGCGGTGCTGGGATTCTGGGAACATCCAGGGTCAGATTTCCAAGGCGCTGGGAGCAGCAGCGGCTAACCAGGGTCCAGTGAGGCCGTGGAATTCGGGAGAGCGGGACCAAGAAGTGGCCGGCCCCAGGGCAACGTGGCCCCCTCTGCAAGGATAGACTTGGGGGTGGGGGTTGCAGGAGCAGCTAGGCTTGCTCCCAGGGGGCGCCGATGCCATATGAGGGCTAGGATGCAAAACGCAGCCAGGGGCGCCGAGCTCCAGCCTTCCCGCAGCAGAGCCACCGCCCCCGCGGCGCTGTGATTGGCCTCCCGCTCGCTGCCTGCCCCCTACCTGCCCGGGCACCTGCCGCCGGGCCCCGGGCGCAGCAGCAGCGCCGGGGAGGCGCGCGAGGGGATAGAGAGCAGGCGCGGCGAGCCGGGCACCCCGGCCCGCAACCAGCCATTTAAGGCAGCGGCTCTGGGCGCGCTAATTCATTACCTCACACCCGACGGGAGCCAGGGCGGGGCCGGCCCCGCTCAGCCTATGGGGGCGGGCGCCGGGGCGGTCACCAATGCCAGCCCAGCGGGGGCGGAGCGGCGGCGCCCGGCTCGCAGTGGCTGGGCTTCCCTGCGTGCGTCGGCTCCCGGGTGGCTGCCAGGCTGGGGGGGACCCGCGCCCGCTCAGAGCCGAGGGGTAAGTGGGCGCCTTGGCAAGGGGGCGAGGGCAGCGCAAGGCGTCCCCGCGGCAGGCAGGCAGGCAGGCGGGCGGGCGGAGCGCAGGGCGCTGCCGGGGGCTGGTGCTGCGGGTGCCGGCCAAGGCGCAGCTGAGGCGCATCGCGGGCTGCAGCCCCTCGCCATCCCCCGGCGCGCCGCAGCGAGGGCGGCAAGTGGAGCCGCCGCCGGGCTCCGGGACTGGCTGGCGGGGCTGGTGGCGTTAGCGGAGCGGCCCGGGATGGCTTCTCCTGGGCTGCCACCGCGCCGCAGAGCGGCGTTTGCGGTGGACTTTGCGCCGGAGCAGCTGCAGCAGCCTTTGCGCCGGCTCACCGGCAGGATGCCATCGCTGCGCGCAACCTGCCCGAGGCGCCTAGGTGCGCTTGTTGCACGTTCCCGGCGTTATAGAACCATCTCCCCCCGCGGGGATAGAGAACCGGGCAGGGAGCTCGTCTCTAGCAACCTTCCAGCCTGGCCTTTTGCCCTCTTTATTTGGGCGGCGTTCCCTCTCCCACTGGGGTAGGAGCAGGAGAGAGGCGCAGTGTACAGCTGTTTCCCTTCTCTGGATCGGCCATCAGACCAGTGCCAGGCAGCTGGGATCTTGCTCCAGCTGCATCTTGTCTAACACTGCAGGATGGAGCCCGTGAGCGTTGGTAGCTGCATCCTTGAATAGGACGCCTCCTCCCGCTCCCCTGCTTGGAGGACATGCAACAGCACCTGCCTTGGAGAGAGCTGGATTCTTGCATGGTTGATGTTAGTGGCACTCCCTGGGTGACTGTTTAGCCCGCGTCGAGCAATGCTCCCTTCATTCCACGCTGAAGAGAGCGCTGCCTTCACCGGACTTGTTCACCCAAATGTTTCAGATGATATCTGGCTCTGCATTAATTGTGTAAATGTTTTAATTTTATTTCACCTTACTAACGTAAAACTACCTATTCCTGTTTCCCCAGAGCTTCTTAAGTCCCTCATTATGAAATCCCTTGTGTTTGGTACAGAACAGGCAGTCACCTTATAAAGTGTTTGGTGGGTAGAAAGCATCCAATTATTAAAAACATTCCAGTATTAGTTCGAGCTTTGTCATATAAAGCTACACAAAGCAGATCTAAACAACCCTCCAAAAATTCCAGCTTCCGGCATACAAGAATGCTCCCAGAGAACAGACTGACAGCAGGTAGAAAAGTAAAATACCGTATATAAGAAGGAAAAAAGTGAGAAAACACACAATATTTTAAATTAGCCAATTACCTTTTTCAGAGCTAGTTCATTATAAAAGTAAGTAGTTGAAATTAATACTTCAAACTCTGGTAAAACTCATGGTTTGTGAATGGCTGCAGCTCTACTTTGGGCAAGTAGGATTTTTTTTCTCCCATTAGTATTGCAAAATATTAGTGTTTGAATATTCAAGTATGAAAACGGATTTTTTTTAAGTTCAGAAATTTGGTACAGTGCATACTTTTTAAATTGTTCCCTGGGAAACACAGCTTTTTCACCATGAATACTTCAAAATGTCACTGGGGCAGTTTGTGCAAAGACTTGCCTTTCATTTTGACATAAACCAGGAAAACTTTGAAATGTGATTACAAAAAATGATTTTATTTTCGCTGATCTTGCTGCCAGGGGAGAATCTTTTAACACAGCTCTGTTTATGTCTTTAGATAACTTGTCCTTTATAATATTTGCATATCCATTCTCAGTGGGATTTAAAGATTTTTTTTTTCTGTTAAAATGAAAAATTGAGAACAAATGGGGAAGTGTAAAGAATTTTTATTGTAGGCTGTGTTCTCAGGCTTAAATGATGATTGTTAACAAGAGCACAGATATGAAAAGTTTCAATTTTGGTTCTTAACATTTCAGCAATCGTTTCTTCTTGCCAGTAGCTACATGCCTTTCAAAATTAGTTACAACTTTTTTTCGTCTAATGTCTGTATTGAGCTCTTTTGTGTCTGTGACCACAGCCATATGACTGCAACCAGTGTGTCACTTGTGACTGCCTAAGTGCAATGTCCACTGTTAAGTATTAAAAGAGCATTAGGTTTTATGGAGCCATGCATAGAACAATTCACAGATAATGTAGATCCTCCCCCTCACTATTATTATATTTAAGATTATTGTAACTGGAAAAAGGTCTGTATACATTGAAGTTTATGTATGGCAGTTATTTATCGTCCTATCTTAATACATGTTTTAGGCTACAGATTGACTGTGCTGAAAACGGAGCTATTTTTATTTATGACATTCTAGCTACACTACGTATAGCCAAATGCAGTGTGGCTTTTCCTAAACCTTGTTTTGTTAGAGCCCTCAACTTTGTACTAAAACACCAAAGACAAACTAGTACTCTTAAGGAGGAGAGGCCATTAAGCCTATCTGATGGTTATGTGTATCATCTGTGCACAGACTAAAAGACTTAATTGTATGTCTAGGTATAGACTGACTAAAGGATAAGCCATCTAATGTTTCAATTTGGGTAACTAGCTGGACTGAAATGTGGGCTCCGAGAGGAAAAGCTAAGTGCAGTTACCAGGTAAAATAGCAATGCACCATAGAAATTCAAGCATTCTCTTGCATTACATAGTTTACTTGTCATACACGTCTGATTTTTCTGCAGTATAAGGATGTGCCAATATTTGCAAACCAATTCTGATTTTCTTTGTGATGGTTCCCATAACAAGAAGATCACTTTCTTCTGCATAATAATTGGCTGACTTACTTCACCCTCTTACTCATGCATACCTGCTGACCCTATTTAAGGAAGAGAGACCATAGTGTTTAGCAAAGTATTTTTAATTTTTCCTCTCTCTCTCCTCTCTTTTTGAAAAGACCTTCTCATGCAGTGGATTTCAATGAAATTAAACAAGTTTGTCTCTTTTTCACTTGAAATGCCTCTCTTTGTAACTACGGCATGTGTGTCATTTTGGTGGGTCAGAGCAACAATTATCACCTTTTGCTTGTCATGAATAGACAGTTCTCTCACACTAGTGTTTTAAATGCTTGCTTTAAAAGTGGAGAAAAGATTGATATTAGTTGACCTGAAGACCTGCTATAGTTAAGTGTCTGTTACTATTGTTCCTTTTAGAAATCTCATGTGCTCAGACATCTCCCAAGTGAAAGTTATCTTTGGCCTCAAATTGGCACAAGTCTGGAGTAGATTATGTGCAGTGGGTCGAGGAGGAACTTTATCAGATTAAAAATGGAGATCATTGTGTACATATAGGCAGGAGAGGTTCTTACATGCTTCTACTAGCCAGTTAAAATGCTTGAGTTTAACAGCTTTCATGATGGGGATGTGCATGTGCTAGAATTCAAATGGCTCTGCTTTCTTGTACACCATTTCTGCTCTGTGTTTGGTTTTTTTTTCTTTTGGATTGTCAGCTGCTTTGTTCCTGGAAATGAGATCTGCTGGTTTTCTGGGTTGGGTGTGTGGCTGAATATCGGAATGCACAGGTACTAGCAAGCCTTGCCAGGCTGCAAGGGCCTTTTTCTACCTAAGGGGATTTATGTACAGTACTAGTGATATAGTGTCTCTCAGGCTGATTTTGTGCTGGCCTTGTTTTCTTGGCATGCAGTAATTCAAGATATGTTTACTCTCTAAGGACTGTACCCTAGGGGTATGCTGGCATAACTCTGTAGGGTAGACAAAGCATACAGTGATGGACGCGTTTTCTGTCTGTGTAGGAACACCACTTTTCTGAGCTAGGTCTATGGAAACATTCTTCTATTGACCTTGTTTTGTCTACACTGGGGATTAGGTTGGCAGACCTATGTCACTCGGGTGCGGATTTTTCACACACCCTGATCAACGTAGCTATGTTGACCTAAATTTAAAATGTAGATGAGACCTAAGTTTGAGTTCATCTGAACAAGTGGAAAATCATTCTCTATGTGCTTGTGGTGCATGAGCATGAGACAGAGAGAGGATGGTGGGGCAGTTAAATCGGCTTTTCCCAAGAAGAGGAGCTGTTTCAGGACTTTAGACCGGGCAGCAGGTATACAATTGGATTTTTAAAAGATAAGTAAGTAAGAGGGAGGCTAAACTGTGCCGCTCTTATAGGTTTCTTTGCTGTTCCTTCTTTTTCTGCTATTCTTTTTGCACATATGTGCGTGTGTGTGCATGCACATGTCTTTTGTGTGGTCTGGAAGCATGTAAACATGGACTTTATCTGGTGCTGGAATAATGCCAAAGAGCAAGAGTGACAACCCAGACTTCTTCAAGGTCCATGTAGTTAATGCAGATGCTGAAGCTTTCCCTGCATCTATAGTCTACTGTCCTCCCCAGTGGTTCTCAACCAGGGGTCCGGGGCCCCCTGGGGGGCCGTGAGCTGGTTTCAGGGGGTCCTCCAAGCATGACCGGTGTTAGACTCACTAGGGCCCTGGGCAGAAAGCCAAAGCCCCACCGTACAGGATTGCAGCCCGGGGCCATGAGCCCTATTGCCCGGGGCTGAAGCCAAAGCCCGAGCAACTTAGCGTCGCGGGGCCCCTTGTGGTGTAAGGCCCTGGGCAATTGCCCTGTTTTCTACCCCCTAACACCCGTCTTGGCTTTTATATGCAGCAAAACAGTTGTTGTAGCACAGCTGGGCTGTGGAGGTTTTATAGCAAGGCGGGGGTGGCTTAGAAAGAAAAAGGTGGAGAACCTCTGGTCTACTACAGCTGTCATAGAGCTAATTGCTGGCAAATGTTACTTGCTTCAGTGTACTTCTGTCTCTCAAAGTTTAAATATAGGGGACATCAAACAAAATGAACATGTTAGAGAGATGTTTGAAGAAAACTGACCATATAGTGAAGCCCTTGAAGGTAACAGCCTGTTTCACTGAGGGAAGCGCATAGAAACAGTATGCCTGTTCCTGTCAAGATTTTAAAGGCAAATTTAAAGTACAGCATTGAATGGAGTATTTAGCCTAATTAGTGCTTTGAAAGTGCAAGTCCTAACAAATTCGGTTGACAAAGGAATCCCTATATTGGAAGGACCTGAGACCTTTTGGTTTTGAAGTTAAATGTTAAGGACTCTGTTTATCTTGAAAGGACTTAAAGGAGCACCTGGTAAAGACAGTGTCTGTAACAGGTAACAGTCTGAGTTCCCTCTCAAAAGAAAAGGACTGGAACAGAATCCCTCAGGCAGCCTTTATTAGGGTATGTCTATACAGGTAACCCAGGGAGGCATAATCGTGCTAGCTTTAATTTAGCTAGCACAGGGAACGAGAGCAGCATAGACGCAGTGGCAGGGGCTAGCAACCATAGTACATACCCATGGTTGCCAGAGGGCTGTACTTGCACTGCTAGCCTGTATTGAAGCCTGTGCCGACACATCTGCATGATGATGTCATCCACATTAGCTAGACTAAAGCTAACACAGGCTATACCTACCCCATCTATGATCGTGCCTTCACTTGCAGTGCAGACATACCCCCCACTCTCCCACGCTAAGCAATGTTGGGGTGCACCAGTCACTGAATGGCTAATCTTAAAGAAACTCACAGGTGGTTTCAGAAAGCACTGCTGATGATTCAGTGATATTCCCCCCCCCGCCCCATCTTATTTGGTACTGAACCACTGCCTGCACAGTATGCTGCCAGATGTACTTGCTCTTACGGATTAGAGGTAAAACTGATGAGGCCATTCATTCATAGAGTTTAAGTCCAGAAGGGACCATTAGATTATATAGTCTGATTTCCTGTATATCACAGGCCATTACATTTCACCCAGTTACACCTGTTTTGAGACCAATAACTTGTGTTTGACTGATATACAAAGGCATCCAGTCTTGCTCTGAAGAATCCACTGCTTCCCTTGGTAGTTTGTTCCAATGATGAATCACCCTCACTATTAAAAATGTGTGCTTGATTTCTAATCTGAATTTGTCTGGCTCCAGCTTCCAGCCATTGGATCTTGTTATGCCTTTCTCCACTAGATTAAAAAGCCATTTATACTTAGTAACTTTTTCCCTTGAAGGTACTTAGACACTGTGATCAAGTCAGTCACCTCTTGATCTTCTTTTTGATAAATTATACAGATTGAGCTCTTAGTCTCTCACTGTAAGGCATTTTCTCTAGCCTCAGATCATTTTTGTGTCTCTTTTCTGCATCCTGACCAATTTTTCAACAGGTCATGACTGTGGTCATTAAAAATCCCACGGTGCTTATTGTAATAATAGGGCTGTTAACTCCATTTTCCTGACCAAATTCCATTTCTGTTAATTACATTCTGACTGATTTCCTGCTAGTTTTTTAGTTGTTCACAGTATTCCATGTGCTAACTAGTTGTATAGAATTGCTGTACGCTTTTGAACAGCTGCTGTGCTCCTCCCCATTTTAGTGGTGGGTGAAATGATCTCTTATCTACCTCCTGGAGAGCTGAGTCCTCATTAGGCAATGTTTTGGAAAAGTGCTTTAAGATCCACGGATGAAAAGGTGCTATAGAAGTTCAAAATAGTAGTATACTACAGAAAAGAGGTCAGAACATGAGTGGTTCAGGCTGATACGGAAGCTCTCCCAAGGTTAGTGGCTTGACTTAATTTGGCCCAGGCTCTTATCTGGAATTAAAGGCTACTGTTGCTGGAACTCTGGAGCTGTTTGTTTAATGAAATACAGGAGACAGTTGAGAAGAGCTACCAGGCTAAAATAGAAAAAAAAATACTTTGAAATTATCACTTTGTGTGACTATTTTGTCCAGCCGCTTCCTCACAGCATAGCAAGGAAATGACTGGACTGAATAGTTGTGGCTCCTTTCATGCTGTATTGTAATCAAGTGAATTTGGACCCAGTCTTTTCATTGCAAATAGTGGAATATTGTTCATATATTTCTGTGAAACCTGTAGTGGACCTGTTAGCTTGCTTCTTTCCTATGCATGGACAATTGCAGAATATTGTGGGCTTGATTCCTTGTTCCACTACAGTCCATTGGAGCTACTTTGCCAGCCAATGGCAACCCAGCAGATCTGGGAATTGACTCAATGTAGGAGGAATCCTCACGTGATGCAAAGCTAGTAAGGTGGAGAATAACTCATCATACAATTCACCTGCATACTGACGTGTTGATGTTGCCGGTTGGAGTAAAAAATTCTTGTTACAATGTGATTGTGAGGAATGCTGTGTGTGTATTATATTACTGTACATGCCAGAGGTGTATGTGACTTATTTACAGAGCGGTGGAGTTTAGCTGTGTGTGTGTGTGTGAAGGTATGTTAAAGAAGGATATCTTAACTGGATATATCCTTGCTTTTAAGGGTTTATGTTGTGGTGTGTTCCCCCTTTAAGCAACCTGAGGAAGTTTCTGTTTTCTTTGTGGAAATATAATGATAATTGAACTTACTTTATGTACATCAGCAATCTTGCAACATTTATAAATTATAAAGGTAGTTATCTTTGGTTTTTGTAATAAAACGATAACAACCATTTGGTTCTCAGATCAGAATCAAGTCTCTTTTTTTTTTATTTCTTTTATCTAAAGCAGTTCTCTTGAATGGCATGTGTAACTTCATAAAAGTCTGAAATGCTATTTTGCAAACTAAAAGAAGCATTAGGAAAGGTGTGTAATCAGTATTATGGTATTATTATTATTATTATTATTTATTATTACTGTGTATGTAAATTGGCGGCAAAGAGCATTTCAACAGTTGTCTTTATGCAGCTCTGTATAGTCTACCTGCCTTACCCTGTCCATAGTGCTAGGCACAAGTACGCTTTTAGGCACACAGTTCCTCATAAAGCCAATGAAATGAATGAAAGTTGCATGGCTAAATCCTTTACGATGCTTTGAAAAATTGTGGAAAAGATCTTTAGGCTTCACTCTGCAGTGAACAGTACATGGTCCACATCTCACAGCAATCATGCCATTTGCTGACCAAGTTGAGTGCTCAGCATCCCGCAGATTTGGGCCCAAATTGAAGAAATTCAGTCCAGAGCAGAGCTCAAAAAGGGACTACAGTAACTCTGATTCTTACTGATAGCTGTAGAGGCACTGCAAGGGAAGCTTGCACTGAATTGCCACAAGCAGCTACATCTGAATAAGGAGAAGATTTCATTTCTCCAGCTGCTAATCCCTTTACTCGGTATAAATGTTAACCCCAAAATGAGGAAAAAATTCCATCTGCGTTTTGTCCCTGTTGCTTTAATGTGACATCATTCTATTTTCTGTCTGTAATTATTTATCTATAAATGCACTTATGGAATATTTTTAAAACAGCAAGATCAAATTTTGTCTATATTTAAGCAAAACAGAGAGGGAGAGATGCAATCAAGAAAAAAGAAAAACTAAAAAACTAAAAGGGTTTAGTGATGTATGCTAACGTTGGGGTTTAGAGAGCATGACCCCTTTAAAACCTCATCCTGAGGGAGAGGAAGCGCTGGTTGTTCTGAGGGGAGGGGAGCGAAGGAGAGTGAGGGCCTACAGTGAACAGGCCTTTATGTAGTGAAGCACCCAAGAACCGGTCCGAAGCCCAGGAGGGACACAGCAGCCGACCGGGGACATCCCAGGACAGGAGCTAGGAGGAGCACCATGTCAGGACGGAATCCCCTGAGGAGCACAAACCAGAGCCAGACCCAGTATTACTGTCACCCAGAGCTGTATGGGCCTGTGAGTAATGGGGCTTGTGACTTTGCATTGAAAATAAGGAGGGAGGCTGTAGCTAGCTAAGTTCAGAGGTTGTCGCTCTGGATTTGCAGAGTGTGGCAGAAGGGGGCACTGGACGGGTGTGTTGGGGAAAGCTTAATGGCACGGAAGACAACCAGGAGCACCTAAGACTCACTGCCTGACTGGAACTCTGCCCAGGATTCCTGAACTCTGAGTCTAGATGCAGGGCTTGACCCCATGGGTCCACATGTTGGATGTACCCGTGTTCTTCCTCTCTCCCTATCTTCTACCCCCTCTTGTTTTTCCCCATTCATCACTCTGTAAATAAATATTTCCCTTCTTTATATTTGGTGTACTATTGTGTGTGTTTACTGTAGGGGGTTTGGAGCAGGTGCCCCTGGGATGGAAGGGAGTTTTGCTGCATTCCAGGGCATGCCTTTTCTTGCCCAGAGCTGCCCACAGAACAAATTCCATCTTGGCCACAAGGGCGCTATTGTTACATCTGGTGACCCGTATGGGGACATCAATTGGGAAGTCTCTGAAGTTCGGGATGTGCTTCCCCGCCCTTGGTGTAGCATTCTGTCCCCCATTAGTGGGGCTAGGCCAGCTATAGCTCTATGAGCCTGCTACAGACTTGGCTAATAGAGGAATGTCTTTTAGCTCATGCATTAAGATTAAGAGGTCCTGGGTTTGATCCGTGCTGCTGACGACTCCATATGGGTATCTGCAGTACACACATGCACACAGCGACATCATGCACCCTGAGCACTACTTTGCAGAGCAAAGAGACACCTGAGTGATTTCTCTCAGTCAGAAAAGCAAAGAGAGGGGATTACTAGAAGATGTGTGCCAAGGGGTGCGGATCTCAGAAACTAAGGGGGTGCTGTTGATGGGGTTTCTGGAAAAGATGGAACCCAGTGAAATTGAGGAGAACCTAGATGCAGCGGGAATACTGGAGAGAGTGAAGAGCTGCAGCTGTATTTACATCCATGTAGTGAAAGGCCTGGTATCTCTATGTACTCACTCGAAGGAAGTATCTGGACAAGGCTCCCAAATTGCTGCAGGTGGGAGTTACCCCCTAGAAAATCCTGGGACCAGAACAGCGCTTTGTTGGTACGCTCGCATCACTTGAGGTGGATTCATTAGAGAGGAATTAATCTCAGCATTGGGAGGTGCTCTGGTACCTGCAGCACCCAGAATATTAGAGTGGGCTAACAAGCTGGGGAATGCCCTCAAAGATGCATTGAAGCCGGCATACGAAAATGCACCATACAAGCAGTTATGTTCTTTCTCAGGGGTGTCACCCATACCCTTGGGGAAGGATGATTATGAGACCTGGAGGGATTTTGCAGTGCCCCTTGCCCAAGAGTGGGAATGCTCAGATGCCCAGAAGCAGAAATGGGTGCTCAAGAATCTGTGTGGACCTACCATCTGAATCGTCCAAACCCTGAAAGGCTCCCAACTGGCTACAATGGTGCAAGACCATTTAGCCACTCTTGAGAGCATCTACAGCAACACTGACAGTGGTGAAGATCTGTATTATCATTTCCATCACACCTATCAGGAGCCCCGTGGACGTCTGTCAGATTTCATCAAGAGACTAGAGCACTTGCTGCAATAGGTAGTGATTCCGCTGGGTTGGACCAGATCCTTCGGGGCACCCAACAAGATGGGATGATAATGTGGAAGGAGGCCCCAACCCTCCCCTGTTCCATGATCCTATCTGAGAATACCTGAAGAGGAGGAGTGATCATTGTGGGTGGATGCAGTGGCGCAGCTGAAGAAGGCAGGGCGTTACACTGCTGTAGGGCTCGAAGAAAGGGAAGAGGCCCCATCAGTGGTGGTGGCTCTGAGAGAATTGACCTGAGAAGTGGCCATGGTGAAGACTGGGACAATCCCCATCTTGCAGATGGCAGGGTAAGTAGCAGGAGTGGGCTGCAAAGGGAGGACAGTTGAAGGGGTGATAGTCCACAAGAAGATACCTGTTACAACTGGGAGAGAGTTGGGCACTATGCCTTGGACTACCAGAATGAGAGACACAATGTAGCTGTATCCCGACAACTGTAGTGAACTGTTGGGGAGCTTCAGGGAAACCCTGAAAGTCCAAAGCTCCCCAGGAAAAACCACAGACAAAGGTTAAACCAAATGGGCTGATAGGGACCCCAGACTGCAGTGTTTATCCGTATAGGAGGATGATTGTGTGAGGCATTGTTGGACAGCAGATGGCAGATCACCATACTTTATTAATCTTGCTACCAAGAACACCTGCAGTATTTATTGTTGCACCCCCTGTCTGGCCTGACAGTCTGGGAAATGGTTGTGACTTCTGCCCTTATTGGGGATATATCCTTTTGAAGGTCTGATTTCTGAAGGACAACACAGGGCAACCCAGGAAATAGAAAAGTTGGTGCTGGTCTGCTCGGATCCGGAATGAACAATGTGTGCACCCTGAATCCTAAGAACAAATGTAAACCAGTTCCAGAGATTGGTGTGGAAGTTCCATGAGATGGTGGGAAACAACTACCTGCAGGAGCTGCCAATGCATGCTTTATGTAAAGCTGCATATTGGAGAGTGAGGGGGCCCGCATCCCAAGAGGAGATTGAGGATAAACCCTTGGGGAGGGATAGTTTCCAGTTGGATTCCTCTCTTCCTGCTCGGTGAAAGGACTGCCTGTGTGAGAACTTAGTCGAAAGGAAGGCTGTTTTTGCTATGCACAAGTGGAATATAAGTTGTGCTCAAGATGTGGAGCACCATGTCCAAATGCAGGACAAGTGGCCTTTACGAGAGGGGTCAAGATGATTAACCCCCACTGACATTGAAGATGTGAGGCGGCACCTGCGGGAGCTGGCCGAAACTAGTATCGTTGAGGCATCCGGGATCCCATACATGTTGCCGATTGCTGTAGTGCAAAAGAGAAGTGGCAAGGTGTGCATGTGCATTGATTATCACACTCAGAACTGGTGGACGCTCCACAACCAGTACATAATACGTGGGCCAATGATACCTTGGATAGCCTGAAAGGCAGTTGCTGGTTCTCTATCCTTGATCTCTGCAGTGGATACTATCAAATATCCATGGCACAGAAGGACCAGGAGGACAGCTTTCATCTCCTCCTTGGGATTTTACCAATTTAATCATGTGCCTTGGGGGGTGTCCAGGGCTCTGGCCACATTTTAACAATTCATGGTGTGGGTGGTAGGGAACGTGCACCTGTTAGAGTGCCTGGTGTACCTGGATGACATTGTGGGATTTAGGCACACTTTAGGAGAACATGAAGCTCGACCATGCAAAATCCTGGCGCTTTTGGAAGAGACTGGCTTCGATTTATCCCTTGGCAAGTGCATCATCTGCCAGATGTTTGTAAGGCATGTGGGACACACAGCATCTACAGATGGTATGGTTGTGGACCTGGAGAAAGTGAAGGCATTAACCACTTGGCCAAGGCCCATGACCTTCAAGGAATTAGTTATTTCTGGGATTCTGTGGCAATTACCGCAGGTTGATAAAGAATTTTCCCCACATTCTGCATGCAACCACAGAGCTCACTGAGGGATATCCCCCATAAATAAGAAGGGGAACCGATGCCAGGATCAATACTTTAATGTGAGTGCACCTTTCAGAAAGCAGTTGACTGCCGAGTGTAAAGAAGTTTTCTGGAAAAACATTTGACAACTCACTCAAGCACCTGTCTTGGTGTACACTGATCCCACCCAGCCACGTGAGTTTCATATTGATGCATGTTATACCGGGTTAGAAGCTGTCCTTTATCAAAAACACGAGGGCAAATTTCAGCCAGTAGCTGTTGCAAGTCGAGGCCTCACACCCGCTGTGAGGAACTACACTGCTCATCAAGTGGAGTTCCTGGCATTAAAGTGGACTGTGTGAGAGGTTCCATGACTACCTCTGTGGGGCTGAGTTTATCGTGAAGACTGATGATACCTTTTTGCTGTATGTCAAGAGAACAGCAAAATTATCTGTAGCAGGGCGCCGGTGGTTAGCAGCGCACTCTGCCTATGATTTCACCATGCATTATTGGCCCAGGCAATGGATGTAGATGCCTTGTCTCGTTGGCCTTAAACTGAGGACTGATCACTCAATGCTTGGATGGATGTGGGGATTCCTGATTTGAGAGCATTATGCCAGTGGGTATCTGATGTAGAGGATAAATCCACAACTAATGGAGAATGAGTGAGTGACTATCTGTGGTACCACCGGAAGCCACACCCACAGTCTACTCAAGTTTTACTAGAGTAAAGGACCCTCCGCTGCCCAGACTGAGGGTTGAACAGATGGAGCATTCCCAGTGAGCCGATTCACAGATGAAGGATCCCCTTTATGGGTTGGAAAGGGGAAAGGACCTCAAAGCTATGTGGGTGAGTCGCCCAAAGGGAGGTCCTTTTGCTAAAGGAATGGATCCACCTATTGGTTTGCAACAGGAGACTTTTTAACGAGGGCAGAAGCCCATCGTGTTCACACCTGTGCCAGGTGTAATCTGACAAAAGACTGCCTAAGCAGGCAGTTCCTCTTGTCAACATCACAAGTTTGGCACCCAGGAAGCGTGTCATTATGGATTTTCTGTCTAGAGCTTGACCACTGGGGTACTGCTAATATCTTTGATGGTGACTGACCATTTTACTTGTTACGCCCAGGCTTACCCCACCAAGGATCAGAAAGCTTCCATGGTTTCCAAGGTCTTGCTTGAGAAGGGATTTTGGGAGCTGGTTAATAAAAGAACCGTGCAAGATCATGGGGATCAAAAAGTCTCATGCCACCCATTACCATCTGCAAGAGGATCTGCTGTCAGAACAAGTGAACTGCACATAGTTCAGCATGCTGGGAACCCTGGAGCCTCGGCAGAAGAAATACTGGAGCTGGCATGTGGAGCACTTGGTACGTGCCTATAACTGCACTTGGCATGATGCAACTGGGTACACACCATATATGCTGATTGGTTGAGAAGCCCAATTGCCAGTTGATCTCTGAGTGTTTTCACACGGGGCGCTACTGGAAACCTATTTGGGGTATGAGACTTGGCTGAGTGATCAACTGAAGGAGGCATATCAGATAGCGACACAAGTCTCTGGTCATCAGAATCAACAGAACAAAGCCCTTTAGGACTGGTGAGTGAGGTAACAGGAGCTCCAGATTGGTGATTGAGTTTTGGCCTGGAATCAGGGAAAACACAAAATTGCTGGCTGATGGGAGTCGCACCCATACTTTGTAGAGGAGAAACTGTGGGACCTTCAAGTATATTATATATGCTCAGAGGGCAGTTATGACCCTGCCAGATCTCTCTGCTGGAATCATCTGTTACTTGTGGGACGGGTACTGTTCCCTAATGAGGATGTTTCCATGGATTCTGAGCCGGCCAGCACCATGAGTTGGACGTGGTCCTGATGATGATCTACCTGGTCTGTCTGGATGCCCAGCTCCTGGGGGAGTGAGGATGAAGTGAGGTGTGGCAGACATCCTGTTTAGGAGGCTCCCACAACATTGGTCCTCCTTGTCATTGCACAAAGGCATGGTGAAGGTGGAGAACCCATGCTGACCGTTCCAGAGGCTCCACTGAAGTGAGTCCCTTACGCTGCCAAAGCTGTGGGGGGCCCTAGAGGGCCCAATGAGGAAGGGACAATGTGGGAAGAGAACGCTGTACTTTGAATGGCCACTCTAAACCTACATGCCCTTGACTTCATGCCTTAGGGACCTGTCCTTTTGCCTCCGTGGTGAGTGGTAGCACTTCAGCTGATGCCTGACAGCCAGCCTAGCTGTTCCTCCAAGGAAGGGCAGCCTGGGCATGTGCTGATGTATGATCATTTATACCACAGGGTGGGAGGGGGGGAAGCAAGTTGCCTCGTGGGAACCTATTCCACCCCCAGGGTCCTGTGCGTGTAAGGACCCAGGGACTAGAACCCAGGTCTGCAGAGTCTGGGGTGGCTGGTATTCCCACAGTGCCACCCCACAGCCAGGCAGAGCTGCAGCCAGGGATCACTGCAGAGAGTAGGCACTGCAGGAAGTACCACCCAAGAGACCAGGAGTGACAGTACCCTGTGGCCTGCTGATTGGCCAAGTGCCCTTCCTTAACCCCAGGGGTTGCCCCAGGAAGTTGTCTGAAGTCTGTGTGGTGGCCCAGACTGCTTCAACGCCGGAGTTTGCCTTGTCTTCTGATCTCCGGTCTCTCATTCCAGTCTGGTTTCAACCGCTATTCCTGCCTCTCGATGCTAGCCTGGTACTGCCTCTGATCTCCAGTCTTCGACCCCGATCTGACTCTGACCTGGTTGCTTATGGGACCTGGCCTTGCCACTCCTCCAACGCCTGCCTGGTGACTCCCATCCCTGGTGGTCAGACCTCATCCCACCTGAGACTTCTGCACCAGACTGCCTACGCCTGGGTCCCTTACAGTGGGTTGGATGCTGGGGATGCTCTCAACCAGTAGGGGACCTGGGTCTGCTGCTGGAGATCTGCTGCCTAGAGTTGCCCACCTTGCTGTGGACAACAAGGATTATTTTTTGTTGGGGTTTAGAGAGCATGGCCCCTTTAAAACCTTGTCCTGAGGGAGAGGAAGGGCTGTTTATTCCAGGGGGAGGGGACGGAAGGGAAGGGAGAAAGACCCACAGGGGCATGTGTGTGCCAGTAGCTTCAGCCAAGAGGGCCTAGAGTGAGCAGGCCCTCAATTAGCAAAGCAGCCAAGCATGGACAACAGGTGTTGTAGGCCGGGGAGGCTTAGCCCCGTCCACGCTCCACCCCTAGGCCCCGCCCTCATTCCCCCACAGGGTGGCCGGGGCAGGCAGGCTGGGGCTCCTCTGGCCTCAGGGGGAGGTGGGGCTTGGGGATCCTCCGGCCATGCAGGGGGGCCTCAGGCAGAAGGGGTGGGGCTGGGGGCTAGCCTCCCCGAGGGACCAGTTCACTCACCGCCTATGCAGTTAAGAACTGGTTCAAAGCCCAGGAGGGACACAGCGGCTGACCAGGGATGCCCCAGGATGGGAGCCAAATGAGCACTGTGCCAGGGAGGAATCATCTGAGAAGGACACACTGGACCTGGACCCAGTATCACTGTCGTGCACAGCCGTATGCGGCTGTGAGTACTGGGGGTTGTGACTTGGCCTTGGGAAGAGACAATGTGTAACTGTTGATAGTGGGAGGGCCAATTTAAAGTAGCGGTTTTCAAACTTTTTGAGCTAAGCTCCCCCTTTGTGTTACAAATTTTGGTTATGCCCCTCCCACCCAGACAAAAAGAGGTGAGTCGGGGTGGACGTGGCACTCCCGCCCCAAGCCCCGTTGTGCTGGGCTGAAGCCTAAGCCATCTGGCATCACCGCTGGCCCCCCTGAACTTTCCTCTGTGCTCCCCAGGTGGCGTGCCCCACAGTTTGAAAACCTCCAATTTAAAGGTTCTGGTGGTATGCAGTGCGGTTTAGGGCACGGCATATAAACCCTGGCAGAAAGCTGGGGGAGGGGGAGCACGTGACCTACCTCCCCCTATGCGGCACCTCTTAGGAGGCTGTTGCTCTGTGTGGGTTTGCAGAGAGCGTTTGAAGAGGCACTGAAGGGTTTTGCTGGAGAAAGTTTACTGGCACCAAAGACAGCCAAGACTCTCTGCGGGGCTGGAACTCTGCCCAGTATTCCGGAATGCTGAGTCTAGATGCAGGGCTTGGTCCCCGCAGGTCCTCGTGTTGGATGTTACCTTGTTCTACCTCTCCCCCTATCTTCTACCCCTCTTGTTTTTCCCCATTTATGACTCTGCAAATCTATATTTCCCTTCGCTATATTTGTTGTACTATTCGGGGTGTGTGTGTATATATATACTCCGGGGGCTTAGGAACAGGTGCTGCTGGGGCGAAAAGGAGTTTCTTGGGAAGGAACCGCCCGCAGAGCAGTCTCCATCTTGGCAACAAGGGCACTATAGTTACAACCAATTAAAATCTCTCTTGTGTAAACAGCATCTAGAATGCTCTGTTAAAAATTGTGTTTCTGCCTTTTGCTTAGATTGCTCGGAAGGATGTAAGCAGTGTTGGATGCACCTGCTAATTGTGCCGAATATTTTTTAAATGAGGACTGACTAACGTGATGTCTTGATCACTATTTTGCTTCAGAATTTGAAAAATTTGAAAATTCTAGCCTATATGTTCCACAAATTGCCCAAAAATATGGGTTCTGATCCTACTTGCATTGAAGTCAATGGCATACCTGCCAATACTTGAAAATAAACAAGATTGTAAGGAACATAAAACTAGAGGGTCATACACTTGGCTACTGATGAAGGCTGAGCACTGTGTATTATCCAACATAAGTAAATATGGCTTTTCAGTTTTAAGGACCAGCTGAGAAGATATTTGAGGGGGCAGAAATCTTTGCTTGGCTGGCCTCAGAAACTGACAGTGTAGCTGTGGCAGGTGAGGCTGGAACTGTTGTGACAGTGAAATCAGACAAGGAGAGGAAAACTCCGAACAGACTTGGATGGGAGTAAAAATGACTTGTGAAGGCGAGGTGAAAAATGTCCTGACAGAAAATTTTGCACTCCCTGTTGCTTCTGTAGGCTGAGCTTATTCCATACACTGGGGCTCCTTGCATCCATCCGTTCCACACCCCCCGCCCCAAAAAAACCAAACAAACAAACCTCCCTCTGTGCAGCCACCTCCCCATCCTCCTCTGTTTCAGGGACTCCCTGCAACCCCTGCCATGTGCCAGGGGCTCTGTGTGTCCAGTACGCCACCTGCCCCCCTCATTTCCCCCTTCCCACTATTCTCCTCCCTGCCACATACAAGGGGTTCTGTGTCACCCCATGTCCCCCGCCCCCCATACTATTGTCCCCCATTCATCCCTATTTTCCTTCATACCAGAGTTACCTATTTGTCCCCTGCCCCATGTCAGGAGCTGGGCCACTCGTCCCCCCACAGCGCGCTCCCTCCCCCCCCCACCGCTTTTTTTGACTCCTTTTCTGAGAGAAAAATGTTTCATGGTGTCAGCATGTTAAACTATTGGAAGGTTGGGCAGATGTTATGCTGGAAGGTGTTAATGCTGCCATCAACCATTTATTTGATCTGTAGAGAATTACTGAGATGGCTGAAACTGCTGGCTCTGCGGGTGTGTTCACATTGCAATTGAAAACCTGTGGCTGGCCCCTTTCAGCTGCCTTGGGCTTGTGGGGCTTTGTCGAAGGGGCTGTTTAATTGCGGTGTAGACATTCGAGCTTGGGCAGGAGTCTGAGCTCGAAAGACCTGGGGATGTGTGTGTGTGGGGGGGTCTGTCTACACAAGCCCCGTGAGCCCCAGTCAGCTGGCATCACAGGGGTCTACTTGCAGTGTAGACATAACCTATGCGTGTCCTCCCCGCTCATTTCCTACCTTTTTGGTTTTTCTGATTTTCACTGAAATTGAGTTCAGCTCACTGATGCCTAGGATATTCCCTAGCATTTTGGAATTGATCTCCGGCAGTGTTCAAAAGTTGTCATGCTACGGACCGAGAAATGCCACCAAGTTGCCACTCAGCCAACTAAACAAATATGCATATGTTTTCATTGATCTGCATAAAGACTGTTCCCATTTATCCTATTTAGCAGGCAGGGAAATGGGGAAGAGCAGCCAATCAGATGGGATTTCCCCATAGACTAGTTTTTTTTCCTCTCCATAAACTCATAGTAGGGTCTGAAAACTCAGAGGGTTGGTGTCTATGCCTGGCAATTTTATCTTCAGTGGAAGTAAGAGAAGGCCTATGATCTGAGGCTTACAGTTGTTTGGGAGGCATACGCTGTTGACTGGAGGTGAAGTTGATAGTAGGAACCTATTGCCCCCCAAATTAGAAAAAAAATTACCACCCTGGGATATAATGCTTGAAGGAATTGTTGCAATCTGAGATGAAGTTTTCCAACCTGTAGGGAAATAGATTTTCTTATAAATGTAATCTTTTCACTGTGGGCTCAACTCTTCCTGTCCCACTCTACAGGCATGGAAGGCTCTAAATACAGCAGAATTGCCACAGTTCTCTCCTTTGGGTAGGAAGCAGGCTACGTAGAGGCCAGTCAAGGAAGCTGCATCTTTGGTGTCCCATGGAGCAGTGGTTCCCATGGAGCAGTGGTTCCACATGTGTCATTGAAATTTAGGGTTTGGAGTAAGCAGGGGCTGGAGGCGGGGTGGATAAGCTCATGGCAATTCCTTTGCAAGGGAGAATGTAGCTGGTAAAACTGCTGATTCTTTTTCTCCCAACCTCAGTGGAGAGTCCAACCAGGATTTGTCCCTGTGTGCCTGTCTTTAAAAATGTCTTCTGTTCCTGTAAATAATGTGGACTGAAAACTTTACTTATTTAGTTCACAAGACTTTTGACCTTGTCGCAGCCAGCTGGTGAATAGTTTTAAAGAAAAAAAAAAATTACTGATCAGTGAGGAGAGTAATAATTCAAAACTGTTTTAAGATACACAGCTCTCTCTCAGCTTAGCTGGATTGTGTCTAAGAAATTGAGGCTGTAAATAATTATACACTGCATAGTTAGTAGAATAAATTGGCTGGATTGCTCTAACCCCTTGACTCCTCTATCCTAGAATGTACACTTCAGTTGATACAAAAGCTAGTGTCTCTCCATAGTTAATGTTGAAGCAAGGCTTCCATTATAAACCTGTGGTGACACCCATTTGAAAGCAAGCTACTTGAAATCTTAGGTGTGGTCCGTTGCCAGGCCAGAATATTTCTGGAAAGCTGGAGACAAATTGGACAAGGCATTTGGGAAAGGAAATAGGGAGGTTCGAAAATGTAGGCAATCTCACTTTAGAGAGTTTTCTAATGCTGTGTTGTAATGTCGTAACTCAGAAATGGTTTGGTGTAGATATCTTACATTTGAGTTAGTAGGCTGCCCTTGGTGAGGAATGATACCTTTGTCTAGTTCTGTGTGGGGTGGGAGAAAGAACAATACTTACACTAGAAACATCAACGTTCCGAACGCTTCATGCTGGCTCGTGCCTCTTTTACACAAAATATACTGACTTGCTCTGCTGCTTCCTAAGCAATTTCAGGGCCTTGGTGCAGCAGGTCACAAGGGGCTGGGCTGGACACGGTCTGCAGTAACTGCTTTAAAACATGCAAGACCCACAGATATTTCTGTAGGTTTATAAACTACTGAAATTATAAACCCCACAGGACATTTAAAGCCAGTGAAACCCACAGGTCTTCCATATTTGAGGGTTGGTAAATAGAAAAGACCATCTCTGCTTTCATTTAAAACATCCCAGGGCTCTAGCCATAAGTGTACAGCCCTCTTTCTAGCAAAATAAACAGATGTAAATCATTGTAAAATGATCACTAGGGCTGAAAGTTTCAGTGTCCTAAAGATCACAGGGTATTCGTGCATCTTCTAAGGCTACCCAGCACTGGCAGTTGGGATGCATGGACATGTTAGCTGTAGGTTCCTGCATTTTTGGGAGGATTCCAGATCATTATGCGGCTTCCATTGATGGTACTTGGACAACTATGCTCTGGGCTGGTTGCCTGCAGCTGAGTTGGCACCTCAGCAGTGACTAATCTGGGCAATCTGTGACCACAAGGAAAGGCAGTTCAGTAACATGGGAGGGAACGTGATCTAGTGGACTAGGCATGGAACTGTAAATAAAGGACTTCCACATTATAATCCTAGTTCAAACCTGAATCTTTCTGTGGCCTTGGTCAAATCATTTAACTTTTCCAGCTTACTTTTTCCATCTCTATAATGGGCAATAATGTCTACCTACCTCAAACTGGAAGGGGGAACAACAATTTGTAGTTTGTGAGAATGAAATAGTATTTATAAAGCACAGTATATGTACGATTCACTGGGCTGCACACACAATCCTCCAGTTCTTTGGGCCAAAGGCATCCTGGAACCCCAGTTCATTTGAACAGTTATTTTACAAAGCTTTTTTAAAATGTTGGCAGCTGTGCAAAGGCTTCAGCACAGAGATGGGATCCAGCAATGGGAGGCTTAAAGGAGCAGAGACCTAAATGCACATAATGTTTTTATGAACATGAGTCTGTTACATTTGTGGTGCATCCCAAAAACTAACCTTGTTTCCTCTCCTCCCTGTCCTCTTCCCCCCCCACCACCCCAGGCCAGCTCCAGGCACCAGCGTTCCAAGCAGGTACTTGGGGCAGCAGTGTTTCCGTGGCGGTGGCAATTCGGCGGCAGCCCCTCAGTGGTGCTGGCCGGGGCAGCAGTTTGGCGGCGGCAGCTTCTCTGTTCCGCCGGCCGCGGTCACAAATTGACGGCGGCTTCTCCCCTTTGCCGTCCGTGGCAGCAGTTTTTTTTCAGTGCTTGGGGCGGCAAAAACTGTAGAGCCGGCCCTGCCCCCCCCCCCCCCCCCCCCCCCCCCGCAAACAAACCCAAGAAGGGACAAAAATATCCTAAGGCCATCTTTGTTGTATAGTAGTGTGAGCATGGTGGACTGATGTTTGGGTGGGGTGGGGGAAAGAGAGTGGTGGCAAAACATTGGTTCTCAGGCCTGCTAAAAAGTGCTCAGGCTGGCTCTGTGGAGTTTATAAGTTTTAGATGACTCTCTCTCTCTCTCTCCTACAGTTCAGTAGGCTTTTTGGGTGGTGTTGAGGGAAGAAAAGCAAAATTACAGTTGTTTGGGTAACCTTAATTGTATATTTTCATATTTTGTATGTGTGTATTTAATTCAACCTTTATTTAGAATTTCTTGACTTTTTAATGTTCAGGTTTTTAAGTATACAGTGCTCTCAAGTTCTTCTTCCCTTAAAATTGCACAGAAGCTGGTGTTCTTGTTTTCCTTTTCCGCTGCTTAGAATGTAAAGGAGAATCAAAATCCTTTTTAGTTAATCCTAAATCCGAGGTGGGCAAACTACGGTGGCCCGCAGGACCGTCCTGCCCAGCCCCTGAGCTCCCGGATGGGGAGGCTACCCCAGGCCCCTTCCCTGCAGACTCAGCACGCTGTGTCGCTGGCACTCTGGCCCACCGCT
The DNA here is from genome assembly GCF_015237465.2 of Chelonia mydas. NCBI lineage: Eukaryota > Metazoa > Chordata > Testudines > Cheloniidae > Chelonia > Chelonia mydas. The sequence goes on from NC_057850.1 coordinate 151,966,334, forward strand.
CCTGCCAGGCAGGGCAGTGGTGTGGCTGTGAGTTCCTGCTGCTCTGAGCAGCTTGGTAAGGGGGTGGGGAGGGGTTGGATAAGGGGCAGGGGATCCCGGGAGGCAGTCAGCGAGCAGGGTGCAGTTGGATGGGGTGGAGGTTCAGGGGTAGTGGTCAGGGGACGGGGAGCAGGGGGTTGGATAGGGGGTGGGGGCATGGATAGGGGGTGGGGCAGTCAGGGGACAAGGAGCAGGGGGGGTTGGATATGGGGTGGAGTCCCGGGGGCAGTCAGTGGGCGGGGGTATGGATAGGGGTCGGGGCAGTCAGGAGCAGGGGGGTGGTTTGATAGGTGTGGGAGCAGGGGGGCCTGTTAGGAGGTGGTTGGATGGGGCGGAGGTTCTTGGGGGGGGCAGTTAGGGGATGGGGAACGGGGGTTGGATAGGGGGTGGGGTCCTGGGGGGCAGTCAGGGGGCGAGGGTGTGGATAGCGGTCGGGGCAGTCAGGGGACTGGGAGCAGGGGGTTTGGATAGGGGGTGGGGTCCCGGGGGGGCAGTTAGGGGCAGGGGTCCCGGGAGGGGGTGGTCAGGGGACAAGAGTTGGATGGGTTGGAGGTTCTGAGGGGGGCAATCAGGCGGTGGGAAGTGGGAGGGGACAGATAGGGGGTGGGGTCCAGTCTGTTTGGGGAGGCACAGCCTTCCCTACCCGGCCCTCCATAAAGTTTCACAACCCCGTTGTGGCCCTCGGGCCAAAAAGTTTGCTCACCCCGTCCTAAATTCATAACCATGCTTGACTTTTTAAAAATATACAACTGGTCCATATTCACTTTGGAATATAAATCTCCTTTCCATGATTGTGCTGGGTTACATAGTTTTTGATAAGTTAAATTGAAATTCTGTTTTTGATTAATGGGAAATAATGTAAAATTAATGGAGTTAGTTTCTTAGCTTTCATGTTTTGCTATTATGTGCCTGATTAAGTTTTTCTTAATTTTTGTTTTTAAGGGGTTTGTGAACATTTGTCCTTGAAAGCTTACTGAAGTATTTTATTTGTATTGCCTGGAAGGATGTAGCTTCAGTTGATGATGCATCAGTGTTTTTCCTAAACAAGATAAAAGGTATCCTTTTTTGCTAAGCTTCCTAGTGTAACCAAGGATTTATACAGATAGGGCAATCAAGCGATTAAAAAAATTAATTGCGATTACTCTCACTGTTAAACAATAATAGAACACCATTTATTTAAATATTTTTGGATGTTTCCCACTTTTTCAAATATATGATTTCAATATATTTTTGATTACAAATATTTGCTCTGTAAAAAAGAAACACAAGCAGTATTTCAATTAACCTCCTAAAGTACTGTAGTGTAATCTCTTTATAATGAAAGTTGAACTTACAAATGTAGAATTAAGTACAAAAAATAACTGCACTCAAAAACAAAACAATGTAAAACTTCAGAGCCTAGAGAGTCCACTCAGTCCTATTTCTTGTTCAGCTAATTGCTAAGACAGACAAGTTTGTTTACATTTACGAGAGATAATGACACTCATTTAAAAATATGCACTAATTTGTGACTGAACTCGTTGGGGGAGAATTGTATGTCCCTGTTCTGTTTTTTAGCTGCAGTCTGCCGTATATTTGATGACCCAGCACATGTTGTTCGTTTTTAGAATACTTTCACTGCAGGTTTGACAAAACACAAAGAAGGAACCAATGTGAGATTTCTAAAGATAGCTATAGCACTTGATCCAAGGTTTAAGAATCTGAAGTGCTTTCCAAAATCTGACAGGGACGAGGTGTGGAACATGCTTTCAGAAGTCTTAAAAGAGTAACGCTCTGATGCAGAAACTGCAGATCCCAAACTACCAAAAAAGAAAATCAACCTTCTGCTGGTGACATCTGACTCAGATGATGATAATGAACATGCATTGGACTGCACTGCTTTGGATTGTTATTGAGCAGAATGCGTCGTCATCAGTATGGACACATGTCCTCTGGAATGGTGGTTGAAGCGTGAGGGACATATGAACGTTTAGCATATCTGACGTAAATACCTTGCAACGCCGGCTACAGAAGTGCCATGCGAATGCCTGTTCTCAGTTTCAGGTGACATTCTAAATAAAAAGCAGACAGCATTATTTCCTGTAAATGTAAACAAACATATTTGCCCTAGCAATTGGCTAAACATGAATTATGACTGCGTGGACTTGTAGGCTCTAAAGTTTTACATTTGTTTTGTTTTTGGGTGCAGTTATGTAACAAAAAATCAACTTTTTTTTAAGTTGTACTTTCATGATAAAGAGATTGCACTACAGTACTTGTATGAGGTGAATTGAAAAAAACTATTATTTTTACAGTGCAAATATTTATAAAAAAAAATATAAGGTGAGCACTGTGCACTTTGTATTCTGTGTTGTAATTGAAATCAATATATTTGAAAATGTAGAAAAAATACCAAAAAATGTAATAAAAACTAAAAGATAGAAAACAAAGGGTAGGAATAAATGGTCAGTTTTCAGAATGGAGAGCGCTTACAAGAAGTGGAAGATTGGACAAATGACCAGGGAAGAGTATAAAAATGTTGCTCGGGCATGCAGGAATGAAATCAGGAGGGCCAAATAGCACCTGGAGTTGCAGGTAGCGAGAGATGTTAAGAGTAACAAGAAGGGTTTCTTCAGGTATGTTGGCAACAAGAAGAAAGCCAAGGAAAGTGTGGGCCCCTTACTAAATGAGGGAGGCAACCTAGTGACAGAGGATGTGGAAAAAGCTAATGTACTCAATGCTTTTTTTGCCTCTGTCTTCACGAACAAGGTCAGCTCCCAGACTGCTGCGCTGGGCAACACAGCATGGGGAGTAGGTGGCCAGCCCTCTGTGGAGAAAGAAGTGGTTAGGGACTATTTAGAAAAGCTGGACGTGCACAAGTCCATGGGGCCGGACGAGTTGCATCCGAGAGTGCTAAAGGAGTTGGCGGCTGTGATTGCAGAGCCATTGGCCATTATCTTTGAAAACTCATGGCGATTGGGGGAAGTCCCGGACGACTGGAAAAAGGCTAATGTAGTGCCCATCTTTAAAAAAGGGAAGAAGGAGGATCCTGGGAACTACAGGCCAGTCAGCCTCACCTCAGTCCCCGGAAAAATCATGGAGCAGGTCCTCAAGAAATCAATCCTGAAGCACTTACACGAGAGGGAAGTGATCAGGAACAGTCAGCATGGATTCACCAAGGGAAGGTCATGCCTGACTAGTCTAATCGCCTTCTATGATGAGATTACTGCTTCTGTGGATGAAGGGAAAGCAGTGGATGTATTGTTCTTGACTTTAGCAAAGCTTTTGACACTGTCTCCCACAGTATTCTTGTCAGCATGTTAAAGTATGGGCTGGATGAATGCACTATAAGGTGGGTAGAAAGTGGGCTAGATTGTCGGGCTCAATGGGTAGTGATCAATGGCTCCATGTCTAGAGGTACCCAAGGGTCGGTTCTGGGGCCAGTTTTGTTCAATATCTTCATAAATGATCTGGAGGATGGTGTGGATTGCACTCTCAGCAAATTTGCGGATGATACTAAACTAGGAGGAGTGGTAGGTAGGGATAGGATACAGAGGGACCTAGACAAATTGGAGGATTGGGCCAAAAGAAATCTGATGAGGTTCAACAAGGATAAGTGCAGGGTCCTGCACTTAAGACGGAAGAATCCAATGCACCGCTACAGACTAGGGACCGAATGGCTAGGCAGCAGTTCTGCGGAAAAGGACCTAGGGGTGACAGTGGACGAGAAGCTGGATATGAGTCAACAGTGTGCCCTTGTTGCCAAGAAGGCCAATGGCATTTTGGGCTGTATAAGTAGGGGCATAGCCAGCAGATCGAGGGATGTGATCGTTCCCCTCTATTCGACATTGGTGAGGCCTCATCTGGAGTATTGTGTCCAGTTTTGGGCCCCACAGTACAAGAAGGATGTGGAAAAATTGGAGAGAGTCCAGCGAAGGGCAACAAAAATGATTAGGGGTCTGGAACGCATGACTTATGAGGAGAGGCTGAGGGAAGTGGGATTGTTTAGTCTGCAGAAGAGAAGAATGAGGGGGCATTTGATAGCTGCTTTCAACTACCTGAGAGGTGGTTCCAAAGAGGATGGTTCTAGACTATTCTCAGTGGTAGAAGATGACAGGACAAGGAGTAATGGTCTCAAGTTGCAGTGGGGGAGATTTAGGTTGGATATTAGGAAAAACTTTTTCACTAGGAGGGTGGTGAAACACTGGAATGCGTTACCTAGGGAGGTGGTAGAATCTCCTTCCTTAGAAGTTTTTAAGGTCAGGCTTGACAAAGCCCTGGCTGGGATGATTTAATTAGGGATTGGTTCTGCTTTGAGCAGGGGGTTGGACTAGATGACCTCCTGAGGTCCCTTCCAACCCTGATATTCTGTGATTCTGTGAAATAGTGGTGTCCCCAAGGGGTCTGTACTGGGCCCAGACCTATTCAACATATTCATAAATGATCTGGAAAAAGGGGTAAACAGTGAGGTGGCAAAATTTGCAAATGATACAAAACTACTCAGGATAGTGAAGTCCCAGGTTGACTGCGAAGAGCTACTGAAGGATCTCTCAAAACTGGATGACTGAGCAACAAAATGACAGGTGGAAATTAAATGTTGATAAATGCAAAGTAATGCACATTGGAAAACATAATTCCAACTATACATATAAAATGATGGGGTCTAAATTAGCTGTTACCACTCAAGAAAGAGATCTTGGAGTCATTGTGGATAGTTCTCTGAAAACATCCACTCAGTGTGCAGCGACAGTCAAAAAAGCGAACAGAATGTTTGGAATCATTAAGAAAGGGATAGATAAGACGGAAAATATCATATTACCTCTATATAAATCCATGGTACGCCCTCATCTTGAATACCGCATGCAGATGTGGTCTCCCCATCTCAAAAAAGATATATTGGAATTGGAAAAGGTTCAGAAAAGGACAACAAAAATGATTAGGGGTATGGAACAGCTGCCATATGAGGAGAGATTAATAAGACTGGGAATTTTCAGCTTGGAAAAGAGATGACTACTGGGGGATATGATAGAGGTCTATAAAATCATGACTGGTGTGAGAAAGTAAATAGTGTTGTTTACTCCTTCTCATAACACAAGAACTAGGGGTCACCAAATGAAATTAATAGGCAGCAGATTTAAAACAAACAAAAGGAAGTATTTTTTTTACCACACAACACCCACTCAACCTGTGGAACTCTTTGCCAGATGACGTTGTGAAGGCCAAGACTGTAACAGGTTTCAAAAAATAACCAGATAAATTCATGGAGGATAGGTCCATCAATAGCTATTAGCCAGGATGGACACGGATGGTGTCCCTAGCCTTTGTTTGCCAGAAGCTGGGAATGGACAACGGGATGGATCACCTGATGATTACCTATTCTGTTCATTCCCTCTAGGGCACCTGGCATTGGCCATTGTCAGAAGACAGGATACTGGGCTAGATGGACCTTTGGTCTGACTCATTGTGGTCGTTCTTATGTTCTTATTAGTATGAAGACCTCTCCTTTTTTAATGTAATTTATTTGGCTCTCTGAGTCTTTATTTAAACCTTTAAAAAATATACAATGCCGCTTCACAGTCTGAGCAATATCCCTTATGTACACATTACATGGTGCAAGTTTATTATGTAATGGCAACACAAAGCTCCCTTTGTTGTAGTAGTCTTTGTTACAAGATTGCCTATAGTGTAGGGCTACAAAATTCTAGCTTCAACAAGTTCATTATAACCTCCTACTTCACAATAGATTGCTCTCTCAGCTCTCAATAAGACTCCTACAGAGAGGATGCACTCTGTTGAAAATAGGTAAAGATATATGCAATAGTTGTATATGATTTTTTTTAAGAGAGCCAATGTGATGTCTGGAAAAACCTGCGATGGTCTTGAGAGTTGTGTAGAACTAACCTAGGTGCTTTATTAAGAGTATAAATTCTGAAAATGTATTGTCCTGCTGGTAAATGTGAAATAATATAGTGATTTCTTAAAGATTTTTGTCTGGGAAGTAAATTTAAGGATGAGTTAAGGTAGAAAATTCAAATGACAATTACATTATTATAGTTTACACAACAAATCTCAAATACTAGAAAAAAGGAAATTTACTGTTCTAATAATAAACTTTGTCCTTCTGTTTTCTCCCCTCTTCTGCCTAAGAGTGGGAGATGCTAATCATTGGCCACATGAAATTTATGTGCCTTATTGAGAGTGTGAATTCCAGTGGTACAGTCTTTAGTTGCATGTTGTTACAACCTGTACCCACACTACAAGATTGAATACAGCCTGGTTTCTACTATGTATCTGGTGGGTATTGGGGCAGGTTAAGGGTATGTCCTTGGGACCCACGCTCTATCCTGGAAAATGCCCCAAATAGATCAGCAGGTGTTGCACAACAAATAGCTGATGGTCAGCTGCTGTTGCAGAGTGCAGGACCCAGGCTGAGTAGGAAAAGGAGAAATATGGGTATGTCTGAGTCCTCTGAGGTTACATCAGATAATTTGGTGACTGGCCTGAGGGGAGGCAGAAACTGAGCCAAAATCTAATCTAGGCATGATATCATATTCATTGCTGTCACATGTGAGCACTGGGAATCAAACAAAAAGGATTTTGCACGTAATTCAGAAGTAAAACCCACACTTGGGCACATGTGGTATTCTCTACACAAACTAACTAAACTGTGTTAAAAGGATGTGGTCTCTTACCCATTTCAGAAGCAAACACATAGTTAGTACAGAGTTTTCCAGCCCATATCCAGAGAGGGTTGGACTGGATTGGAGTTGTGTATTTTCCCCTTACCACTGATGAGTGCTCTGGATAAATCAATGTTGGAGGATTCTAATTGTAAGAAATTGTACTGCTTTTTTGTATTGTTGCTTCTTCTTGATGCTGCCTGCAAACAGCTGTTACGCTAACTAGCAGCGTGCTAAAATTTCTCCAGAAAGGCATATCAGACATAGGTGCTGGAAGTAAGGGTACTGTGGGTGCTGTCTCACCCCCTGGCTTGAAGTAGTAATAACAACCCAGATACATGGTTTCCACCTTCGGCACCCCCACTATAAAAATTGTTTTAGCACCCCTGATATCAGACTGTGAGTGAAAGAAAGTAAAACAGATGGACCAGATGAAATCAAATCTGAATGGCGTCACCTGGAATAGAACATGCTTTTCTAGTGCTACTTCCTGCAGGTGTTGAATCCAACATACTGTAGCAGGTCAGTTCTCAGATTTTTTTACCTCGTAGTAGTTTTGCTAAGAGAAGGGTACTGTCCAAGAATTTAACAAGAGTCCCTGGCCACGTGGACCTTGCTTCCAGGCACTAAAAGTTCCATAGTGTGTTTTGATGTACTGCTGTTTCAAATATTTAGTGTGCAGTAGCAGGGTCCATGCTTCCATTTAATGTTCAGCTAGCGTGCTGTAGATTTGCACCCTGGATTGTCCCGCACTAGGTCTCCATGTACATAAACCCTACTAGAAAGTGCCAAGTTACTACTAACTGTGTAGCATAAGCTCCCTTCACAGATTGTAACATGGACTGTAGCATATGGAAAGTCTAGTTCTCAAGGGACAGCCTAACAAAGAGGGTAAACTATGCAAATTAAACTGCAGGAAATGCAATGATCTTTTTTCCCCTCCTCTTTGCAGCACGATGGCTGACAATAAAACAAAGTCCACTAAACCTGCAAACAAGACCCCTCCAAAGTCTCCTGCAGATCCAGCAAAAGAGAGAGCAGCCAAAAGGCTATCTTATGAGTCCAACAGTTCCCACGAAGGGGCTATGGCAGCAGAGCTTAGTGCTCTAGAAGAGGCTTTTAGAAAATTTGCCATTCACGGAGATACCAGAGCCACAGGAAAAGAAATGCATGGGAAAAACTGGTCAAAATTATGTAAGGACTGCCATGTGATAGATGGGAAGAATGTGACAATCACAGATGTTGACATTGTCTTCAGTAAAATCAAGTAAGTTCCTTCCCTTTTCTCGCTCCCTTGTCTTGTTATACTTTGCACCCACCCCCAGGTTTATATTTATATTCCTCTCACCCCCCAAAGCTGGTGTGACTCGTAGAATTAACATTTTATTGAGCAATAGCAGGTACAGCACACAACATGTACCTCTGCCACAATTACACCCTGGCTCTGGCTCAAGCCAGGCTATAGTCAGTGGTAAGTGAGGGGTTAACCCATGCATAATTCTACAGGTTTTAAACACACTTATAAGCCAAAGGGCAGATTCACCAGCTGGGGCAGTCTGAAGAGCTGCCACAGATCCTCACTAGTTTTTGGTTTTTTTTCCCCCCTTGGAGGCTAAGAATCCAGTTTGACTGAGGTAATAAATAAGATTTTCTTGGTGGTCCCAAACTTGTGTGGCATGGGCACGCATCTACATCGCAAATACGCCAGGCATTTTTTTATGGCTGAAGCCTTCTACTTATCAGCCACCAAAACTTGGATGGTGTACTGGTAATGAAGATGCATGTGCATGCTGCCCATAGATTGGCACTGCCAAGCAAATTTTATTTATTACCAATACCAATTACCACCAAATTGGAATCCTAACCTCCAAGGGGAAAAACTAGTCAAGGCCTGATCCAAAACCCAGTGAAGTCAATGGAAAGACAGTTAGTTCAGTGGACTTTGCATCAAGCCCTAAAATTGCTATCTTAATTGCTTACGTTTGATCAGATGTGGAGGCACAAACGTATTGGCTAATTAGGCCCTCTCCTCCATTACCTTAGAAGTTGTTTAAGTTGCACAACGCTTAGTTTTATTTAAGGACAAATTTTCAGCAAGGTTCCTTAATTGTGCTAATAGTTTTCAGGAGTATATGTTTGCACATGCCCTTACCCACAGTTTCATGTGTAAATGCTGGTTTGAGGCCATGCAAACTGAGGCAGCTGCAGGTTCAATTAGGGAGACTTGCTGAAAATTTGACCCTTAGAGCCCACCAAAGATAAGAAATACGGAGAAGAAAGGGCCCTTTACCCTTCACGGGTTGTCCAATGTGATGTACACGAGTCATAGGACATCATGTCATTAATTCTTGAATGAATCCATTGTTTATGCTTGAACAACCTCATCCACTGGCTTTTTCCTAACATTTGTCATTTTCCAAGAGGGGAAAAAATGCTGTTTGTGGTGAGTGTGTTTCCTCTCACGGCTGTTTTGCTTCTTGCTCTGTCTTCAGCTGACAAGCCAGCATAGGCACTCCAACCCTTTTGTTCTTGGGTTATCCTCTCGCCATCTCTGCTCCCGTGACAGTATTTTTCTGGAGATTCTGTTGCTATAACCAAGCTCTGTATTTCAAGTGGAATCTTATCAGTGAACTAGCCCACTGTAGTAGATGGCTAAGCTTGGAGGTGTTTGGGCTTTCAGTTTTGTGTTTTAATGAATTTTGATGGATGATGTCAATGTTCTATTTTCAAGTATTCTTTGGTTTTGATAAACTTAAATATTTATTTGTTGCTAGCCTAACAGGAAATGACAAAGGACTACTTTCTCAGGCCAGTTTCCATGCAGTAAATGATGTGATAGGCCCTTAGTATTGCAGAAACTGGCTGTGCACTGGATTGATGGATCCCGAGGACTCAGAACTGATGCCTCCTGGGGTGGAGTGGATTCACTTATGCTCTGTGGGAGTGAGGTGTGGATCCAGTGGTGCAAGTAGGGCGATATGGTACGCCATACCACTAAGCTATTTATAGCCGATACGGGGTACCGGAAAGACACAGGAGGAGCAGAAAGTGGGGCCACAGGGTGGCCCCAGGCCGGCAGCTCCTCTGGTGTGGCTGTACCGCCACCAGGTGTTCCACCCAGCTGCATGCATACATCTCCTGTCCGGAGTCTATACAGCAGCCCCATTGGAGGACAGGACTGGGGGTGGTACAGCTGTGCTGGAAGAGTTGCTGACATGGGGCCTCTCGGTGGCCCCAAGTTCTACTCCTTTCACCGCTGCAGTTCCCGGGAGAGCTCTGAACCTCAGGGCTCTCCCGGGAACCACAGCAGCGAAAGGAGCACGACATGTAGCTCCTCCAGCGCGGCTGTAGTGCCCCCAGCCCTTCCACGCAGCTGCGTGCCTGCGTCTCTGGTCTGGGGTCTGTACAGCAGCCCCGCTGGGGGCGGGGCTGCCATGCCGGAGGAGCTGCCAATGTAGGGCTGCCCAGTGGTCCCATCGTCTGCTCCTTTCGCCGCCGCAGTTTCCAGGAGAGCCATGTGGTTCAGGGCTCTCCTGGGAACCGCGGCGTGAAAGGAGCAGAACCCCATGCCGTCAGCGCCTTCGGCACGGCTGTACTGCCCCCCACCTTGTCCCCCCAGCCCTGTCCTCCAGCAGGGCTGCTGTACAGACCCCGGACAGGACTCAGGAAATGCAGCTGTGTGGAGGGGCTGGGGGCAGTACAGCCGTGCCAGAGGAACTGCCGGCATGGGGCTCAGTTGCCAGCGTGTCTGAAAAAAATATTCTCTGCTGTCAGAGGGAGCTGGTTTGAAGCTCTTCTGCTGGCAATTCCCAAAGCAGGTGTGACTGTGAAGTGGCTATTGTTCCAGGAGCAAGCTCCCTCTTCTCTTAGCAGCCCACACAGCAGCTGTGGCCTGTCCACCCACTGGGAGCACTCCCCGCCCAGGTAACGTGGGATGGATCATGAGGAGGGGGAGAGTGCATGGCCCCGGGTTGAGGCGGAGTGGGGTCACGTGGGGAGGTAATGCACCCTCTCCCTCTTTAGCCAGTGCTGCGTACCGGTAAGACATGAATTCTAATTGCACCACTGTGTGGAGCGTTGGGACATGGGGCAAGAGCAGGGGTCTCAAACGCAAATGACCACGAGGGCCGCATGAGGACTTGTACGTTGGCCCGAGGGCTGCACCACTGACCACCCCCACCCCTTCCCTGAAATCCCCATCCCAACTCTGCACCCTCCCTGCCCCCAGGAGGGGTGCAGGGTGCGGCAGGGGGCTTAGGGCAGGGGGTTGGGGTGCAGGAGGGGTGCATGCTGCTTCAGGGGGTCGGGGTGCAAGGTGGGGCAGGGGGTCAGGGTGCGGCAGGCAGCTCATGGCAGGGGGTTGGGGTGCAGGAGGTGTACGGGGTGCGGCAGGAGGCTTAGGGCAGGGGGTCGGGGTGCAGGAGGGGTGTGGGGTGCAGCAGGGGGCTCAGGACGGGGGTTCGGCTGCAGGAGGGGTTCGGGGGGCGGGTTTGACCCGGCACACACTGGAGGCAGGGCAGGCTCCCTGCCTGCCTACACTGCCCCTGTGCTGCTCCGGGAAGCGGCTGGGACCTGGGGCTGCGGGGGGTCGGGGCACAGGGGTCTCTGTGGTGCCCTGGCCACTCCTCCAGGTACCTTCCCCCGAAGCAGCCAGGAGGTACCTGGACAAGCAGCCAAGGCAACACACATACCCCGGTCCGTCCGTCCCCCCGCCCCCCCCCGGTCCGTCCCCCCCCACATCAGGTCCCGGCTGCTTCCCGGAGTGGCGCAGGGGCAGGGTAGGCAGGCAGGGAGCCTGCCTTGCCCCCGGTGCATGCCAGGCCGGAGCCACTCTAGGGGAATGCTGGGGGGGGAGGGTAGGGGGGCCGCGGGGAGCTGGCAGGCCACAGAAAATAGCCCGCGGGCCGCGTGTGTGAGACCCCTGGGCTAAAGGGAGAATGCACTGATATAAACACAGGCCACTTCCACTCCCCTGTGATCCCTATTGTCAAGGAGGTAACCAATACATTTTTTTGTTGTATAAAAATAGCCCAGGAATTCCTGATTTCTCAACCTTTGCTGGAATGACAGAGCTGCAGTAACTCCCATGCAGCTATTACAGGGTTAATTGCTTCCCCCTTTAGGAATGGGGATCACTGGGTTCTTCCTCTCATGACTGCCTTGGGGTGCTGGCTCTTCTGGTTGAGAGGGCCCTGTCTTCCGTCTTTTCTCCTGGCTGGCTGCTTCCTTATGGAGCTATGCAGTGTAGTTGTAGCCGTGCCAGTCCCAGATCTATTCAGTGTGGGTGAAACCAAACAATCACTATGCTCTCGAATGAACTGACACAGAAAACTGATAAAAGACAAAACCACCCTCCCACCTGTGGGTGAACACATTTCAGCAATCATTTCATATATGACCTCTCAGTTCTCATCCACAACATGTTCCAAAGACAAGCCTGGGAGCTTAAACTCCTAACTCCTAAGGAGGGTGGTGAGTTTGGATGAGCTATTACCAGCAGGAGAGTTAGTCTGGGGGGGGGGGGGGAAGGGGGGGTGAGAAAACCTGGATTTGTGCTGGAAATGGCCCAACTTGATTATCATACACATTGTAAGGAGAGTGATCACTTTAGATAAGCTATTACCAGCAGGAGAGTGGGGTGGGAGGAGGTATTGTTTCATGGTCTCTGTGTATATAATGTCTTCTGCAGTTTCCACAGTATGCATCCGATGAAGTGAGCTGTAGCTCACGAAAGCTTATGCTCAAATAAATTGGTTAGTCTCTAAGGTGCCACAAGTACTCCTTTTCTTTTTGCGAATACAGACTAACACGGCTGTTACTCTGAAACCTAACTTTGCTAGACACTAAAAATCATGGACTGAACAGAGTTGCTGGATTTATGGTTTATTACAACAACCTATAATCTACTAATTGCCTCCTTTTGTCCTATGACTGCAGACATGTCAACGAGCCACTTTACCTTGAATGGTCCCTTAGCATATTTGCTAACTACTTATGCTAAACAATCTGTTCCACCTCGCATTTAGCTGTCACACTCTTGAGTGCCTTTCCCAGCCCTGAAGGAGAGCTCTGTATGGTTGGAAAGCTTGTCTCTCTCACCAACAGAATTTGGTTCAATAGAAGATATTACCTCGCCCACCTTGTGTCCTTTTGGAGCTGTCAGCCAAGGACAGTGCTGAAACAAGGGAACTTAACTTATTACCCCCCTGTCAATCAACTGGAGAAACCAGTCTTCCATTATCTTGGGAAACCGTGTGCATACTCATTGCCTCTTTAATGTCATTCCTCAGTGCCTAGGTGGGGTGGAGTCATGAGTAGGGTGTAAGTATTGAGCAGCGACTGCTGGTTGGGTGGCTTTCAGAGGCTCCTATGCAAAGGTGCCAGGACCCAGGATTAGCCTTCAGGTACTGTTTTCTGTTGATACCTGAAGTCACTGCCTTTTTAATAGTTGGAAGATAAAATAATTTATTTTAGAATATTAATTCCTTATTAACAAATTGCCCACCCATTGTCGGCAAGTGCAGCATAAGTTTTGAAAGTTCCCTCTGTGTAAATTAGTATTTTTAGCTATGACATTTCTTTGTATTTTATCGGTGGAGAGAGAGATAAGCAAAAACTGACATTTAACTGTGAAAATTTCAATATTTCAAACCTTCCTTAAAAGATTCTACCACATCATTTTTGTATACCCTTTTCAATAGTTATTTTTCCAACTTGTTTTTGTGTTTTGTATTTTTTTTGTTTTGAGGAGTTGGTTCATTGTGATGGAAGCTTTTATTTTCACTAGAGATCACATACATATTTCATGTAGCATTTTAATTATGATGGGTGTGTTAACAGGGTCAGTGAAAACATCAGAAATGCTGAACAGTGGACACATTTAAAAAGTGAAATAAAAACTCGAATGAAATCTTATGTGTAGAAAGCTAACAGGCTCAACTGCTAGAACACTGGCAGTATATTCACTTTGTGGACACCTGGGAGACATGTGCGAGCTTGGTGTATACTGAATGTACTGGTTGTGCTCAATGTCAACTGCAATGTCTCCTTTCCTTCTCTTCCCCTCCATACCCAACCAAAAAATCAATGGGCAGATTCTGTGACCCTTACTCATAGATTGAGTAGAACCATAGTTTGTTGTGAATAGTCCTATTTTCCCCCAGTGGGATTATTTCTACAGAAAGGTAATAATAATTAGTGTAAGGTACGTGGGTTCTAGGCAGAGTTGGTTGAAATTTTTTAATCTAAACTGTTTTTCAACAGAAAATTTTCAACATCAAACACCTGAAAATGGAAAAATTTTGATAGGAGGAATACCACTGTGGTGCCTCCTGGGAGTTGTAGTTTAGGTGCCTAAAGATCCCATTCTCCTCTATGGGTTGGGTTCCCCAGATAGACTACATCTTCCATGATGCATCATGGCCAAGGACTCCCAGGGTGCATTATGATGGCTCAGCAAAAGGGGAAGCCATGATGCACCATGGGAGATGTAATCTAGTCAGAGACCTAGGCCCATAGAGAACAATGGGGCACTATGGAGGCATTTCCAAATTGGATTTTCAGCTGAAATTTTAGGAGGGACAATTTTCTGATCAGCCATACTCTTAGGGTATAACTGGAAAACTTTGTGGAATCTGGAGACAATTTAAGCTTAGTGAAATCAGTCTTCAGTCAGAATCACTATATCCTACATATGTATGGCTGTAGTCTGGGATGAGGGATAGCTTCTGAAAATAAGGAGTAGGTGATCACTGCTGACTCCTTTGCTCAAAGTCATCTGAGTGATGGAGTTGTTTCCGTTGTTCAGAGATACTTTTTTTTGTTACAGTAAAGCATTTTCCCTCCTGCAGAGTGCTGGTACTGTTAGAACACATTGGAACTTTCCCTGGGAGGTGCTGAACACCTTGTAGGATTAGTAATCTTTTCTCAACGTGAACAGCATTTATTGGACTAAGCAAACTTATTCTATGCAAGTTATAGTGAACCTACACAGTTTGAAAGGCTGGAAATGTCTGTCTTTCTTTCCTTCTAGCTTTTAAAGGAAGCTCGGCTAAGGTTCATTATATTACTCAGCATTGGTGATGAAGCCATGTGGTAGCCTAGTTACACTATTTGAATTAAAATGAAAAATTCGGAGTCACTGTCAGTCTCTAGATGGGAACATAAATTCAGACTGGATTGTAGCTATGCTGGTGGCCTCTTGTGGGGGGATTATATACAGGGTAGAAGAGAAATTGAATGGATCTGGGAGTGTATGGCTTCTGAATGTACATTAAGGTAAGAGAAAGCATAGGTGGTATGAAGAACACACAAGTTGAGGTGACTGAAAAAATAAAAAAACGTGTGTGTTACAAGAAGACGTGAGTTGAGTTAATTGTTATTTATGGGAATGTATTTTTTGTTTGATAATCATCCAGATATTTGAAGACACTTAAGAAAACATAAATCCCAGATGTTTGATGGATTTTAGCACAAATTACTATCATCTAAAATTTCATTCCAGAAATGCATTATTTGTAAGGCCCTACTTAATTTGAGATAGTGCAGAAATTGCAGATTCCTCAATATTAGGTTTCCACCACACTTTTGATTTTTATTAGCTTACTATGCAGTCCACAATTTTGCATATATTTTCAGGTTTGCAACACACTTTTTTCCCCATTGGTGCAATAGAACCCCATTTATCCAAATTGATAGCCCTGTTGCTGGCGGTGGCACTGCCTTCTGAGCTGGGTGGCCAGAGAGCAGCGGCTGCTGGCTGGGAGCCCAGCTCTGAAGGCAGAGCTGCACCAGCAGCAGGGCAGAAGTAAGGATGGCATGGTTTGGTATTGCCACCCTTACTTTGGTACTGCTGCTGTCGGGGTGTTGCCTTCAGAGCTGGGTGCCTGGCAGAGAGCAGTGGCTGTTGGCCGGCCGCTCAGCTTTGAAGGCAGCACACAAGTGAGGATGGCAATACTGTGACCCCTCCCCACACACCTAAGATAATCTTCAACCCTCCTGCAAATCCCTTTTGGGTCAGGACCCCCAAATTGAGAAGCACTGGTTGCCCCTGTGAAATCTGTATAGTATAAGGTAAAAGCGCACAAAAGACCAGGGGGAGACCAGATTTCACGATCCATAATGTATTTTTTCATGGCCATGAATTTGGTAGGGCCCTACTGATAAGATCTCTTCAAGGTCATTGAATCATGACCATGTGAAAGTGCCTGAGCCTCCTGGGTCAAGTGGTGTCATGCACACACGTAGTGCAACACGTGAGACTGAGACTCAGACCTCTACAAGCCTGGCTAGCCACTGTCTGCTACCCTTCTTGCCATCACCGAGACTCAGTGATCATGGGTCTGGTACAGGTCCTCAACTCTCTGACATGGCGGCTGGACAGCCAGATAGTCTGTGTGGGGATACCCTTCTCAAATCCCCAGTCATCCTTATCTCTGATATGCAATGTGTCGGCCCTCGGCTGGGGAGCCCACCTGGGGTCCCTCAGAACTCAAGGTCTTTGGACCCAAGAAGAGCTCTCCCTGCACATCAGTGTCAGGGAACTCAGGGCAATACGTCTAGCCTACCAGGCATTTCTGCCCCACCTGGTGAGAAAATGAATTTTGATCCTCACAAACAATATGAGTGCTATGTTCTACATGAACAGGAAGGGCGGGGCACGTTCTTCCCCCAATGCCAGGAAGCAATCTGCCTGTAGGAGCTCTGTATCAATTACTCCATCAGCCTAGAGGTATCTTACCTTCCTGGGACTCGGAACCAGCTGGCAGATCCCCTCAGCTGTGGCATTCTCCTCTCACCACAGGTGGTCTCTGCATCCAGACATCGTGACGGTCATCTTCCAGTGGTGGGGGACTCCCTTTATAGATCAGTTCGCCACCTGAACCAACAGGGAATGCTACTAGTTCTGCTCTCTGAGAGGTCACAGCACGGGGTCTCTTGCAGATGCATTCCAGCGATCGTGGACAAGGCACCTATACTCTGCATTTTCTCTTATCCCGCAGATTCACAAGGTTTTGATGAAGATCAAGCAGGACTGAGCACAGGTCATCCTCATAGCCCCGGAATGCCCCAGGCAACACTGGTTCCCATCCTCCTAGGCATGTCCATTGAGACACCACTGCAGCTTCTGCTGCACCCAAACTGGATATCCAGGAATTGTGGCTGGCTGTGGCATCCGAACCGCACATCCCTTCATCTGACGGCTTGGAAACTCCAGGGCTGAATGTGGAGGAACTAGTTTGCTCAGAGCAAGACCGTGAGGGCCTAATGGGCAGTAGAAAGCCATCCACCAGAACCACCTACCCAGCAAAATGAAAGCAATTCTCCATTTGGTGTTCCCAACGTCAAGTCCTGCCCTTGCAGTCATCTCTGCAACTTGTTCTAGATTACCTCCTTCTGCTCAGACAACAAGGTCTAGCCCTTTCTTCAACTGCTAAATGGACCTTGACTATGTCAGCCTTCCATCTCAAGATTGACAGCTGTTTGGTCTTTTCACATAACATGGTCATCCAGTTTCTCAAGGGTCTGGAGAGGGTATACCCACAGGTTAGGGATCCCACCCCTACTTTCTCTCCGGGAAGGTAGCTTTCCTGGTGGCCATAACTTCAGCCAGGCAGGTTTCGAAGATCTGAGCCCTCACCTTGGAGCCCCCATATACGGTCTTTTTCAAAGACAAGATCCAGTTGAGACCACACCCATCATTACTTCCAAAAGTGGTCTTACAGTTCCATTGCAATCAAGCAATTTTTCTGCCAGTGTTCTACCCTAGCCACATGCACATAGAGAGAAACAGTGTCTCCATTTGTTGGACGTTCAGCGTGCCCTGTCTTTTTAGATACAGACTGTTCCGTGGATCCACTCACCTGTTCATAGCGATAGCAGAAAGTATGGAAGGTCTCCCGATTTCTGCACAGAGAATCTCGTTGTGAATTACTTTGTGTATCAGAGCATGTTAGGAGCTCACGGATATTCTGCCCCCCCGGCTAACCTAACAGCACATTCTACAAGGTCTCAAGCCTCCTCCGTCGCCTTTTTGGCATAAGTTCCAATTCAGGACATCTGCAGGGTGGCAACTTGGTCATCGGTTCACATGTTCATGACCTGCTATCCCATTACACAACTGGCCAGAGACCATGCTGACTTCAGCAAGGCCGTGTTACGGTCGGCCTGTCCTTAATCTTGGAACCCACCTCCAGTACTGCTGCTCGTGTGTCACTTACATTGGAATGGCCACGTGCAAGCACGCAAAGAAGAAAAATGGTTACTAATCTTTCTGTAACTGTTAGTCTTCAAGATGTGTTGCACATGTCCATTCCAAAACCCACCCTCTGTCCCCTCTCTCAGAGGTGGTCGGCAAGAAGAAACTGAAGGGGAACAGGGTTGGTAGGGCCCTTTATATAAATGGTATGAGTGTGCGACACCAGGGGGCACTAGAGCTGACCCAACAGATACCAGTAAGGGGGAAAAAAAATTGGCATCTGTGCTCGGAGTGTGCGCACACCTACACTGGAATGGACACGCGCAACACATCTCAAAGAGCAACATTGCAGAAAGGTTACTAACCATTTTTTCATTGATTTTTTTTTTCTAGTCTTATGTCACGTCCTCAATGCTGACAGTTGATTTGTAAAATCTGTTCATCTGCATTTCTTGTAATGGCTAAACCATGTACCTGCAGGGAAAGTGTGATGAGTTCGGTGAGTTTTGTGGCCCTAGAGAAAGCTGGCCAATTGACTGACTAGAAGTGGAAAAATACAAAATGTGTCTGGATTTCATGTTGATCCACCAAAACATTGAGGCTGTGACAGAGCAGGTCTGGGAGTGTTGTTTTTTTCATGCCTTGGAAAGCAAAATATCTAAGAAGAATAGATGTGATTACCCTCTGACCAGCATTCCGACGTGTTGCTTTGGGAACATAAATTTCTTTGTTTATTGGGATCAGCAACTGCTCAGGGGAATTTGATACAGTAGATATGCCATACACATGCTCCACTTGTTGGATGCAGCTAATGTGGTGTTGGTAATAATAGCCCTGATATAAATATCTTTGCCCTTATTTCAGAAGTGCAAGCACTAAACACTGTAAGAAAATGGTGTATGCACTGCCATAAAATTGCTAATTCTATGACATTACTTTATAGAAAAATCAAAATATTTCTGTTTATACTGGCATGTTACTATGGATGCAGGCAGGCCTGGGTGACGTCATGCCTTGGCTCTCTTGTGAGCATTTATTTAGGTAGTTGTCTCCATGGAAACATTTGTTTGTTTTGATGTTACTATGTGTTAAATTTTTTTAAAAAATTTGTGTGTGGTTCTATACCAGTTTGTTACTGAAGACTCCTTTTAAACTAGATAAATCCTGTAAATATACTTTATCTCTCCTACCCTCCAAAAATATTGTGCTGGAAAATATCAATCAAAAGCATAATTGTACTCTTAATTCCAGTAATAGCTTCTGACATTGCTTTGACATGTTTCATTGTTGCTGAGGAAGCCATCTATTCTAAAGACCAGAAAATTCTCCTCCATGTTTTTAAGAAAGGAATTTTTTTGTTCCCATGGAGAACCCGCACAATATACTGTGCTATGTCCTGACCTGAACAGATCCCACCCATGTTCTAACATACTTGCAAGTCAGCTGTTTAGCCTAGTTCCCACAGTCTGGGTCAACTAAGTCTCACAAGTAATGCTTCTACCTGAGGCCAGCTGGGTTTTAATTCAACAGTAGCTAACTGCTGTGGTAAAATCATGGAAGAATTAAACCAGATGTGATCAGCCTACACAGCTACTTAGTTCAAACTCCTGGCAAGGATGATAATATGCTTTTCCCACTTGACGATCGGAATACAACCACAGCTGTCGTTTATTTGCATTGAAAAGTATTACTTCAAACACTTGTCAAAGAGCAGCACTTTGAAACCTGTGCTCATTCAAAAGTCCTCCCAAGAAGTTGGATTGAAGTACTTCCTGTTTAACAAACACTTTCTGATGCCTCTTGTGGCTTTTTATGAATACATTGTGCAATGCAGTGAGACTTCCAAATCAACTCTCCTAGGTAAATGAAGCATATTTATCGTAATACACAATTGAAAATTGTCATCTTTCCTATTGGAATTATTCTCAAAGTGGTATTAGTATTTTGATTTTAGAATCCCACCTGATAACTGTTCTACCTGTTTTATGTGATTTTTGCACATTGTATCTGACTACATGGGGAAATGAGTACTAATTAGATTTGGAATGGTACATAGGGAATTATCTGTGTTAATCAATCTCTGACTTTCAGGCTGACTGAGAAAGGGCACGACTTAAGGCTGAAAAAGCAGGTCAAATTATAGCAGGAAGTGATTCAAAACAGTTATTTCTTCCTTCAGCACACATCAGATATTTGTTTATTAATTGAAATTACAATTCAGATGGGGCTGCCTAATCCACTGTAGTATCCAAGAAACCAAAGACCTTTAAATTAAGGTTGCTATTATGTATGTATACCAGCAAATGTTAGTGGTGGTGATGGGGGTTATTGTTTTAAAATAAAAACCCAAACAACCTAAGTATGTACAAGTATAGAAGTGGGCAGTTCTGGGAAAGTAGATAAATATTCACATACACTGTCTAATTTGTACAAATGTAAAATGTATAGGTCAGTAATGTATGGTATTTATGATTTTAAAATCATAGGATTTTGTGTAAACATATTTCACATGAATACTTATCTCTGGCAGTATTTGTGTTTTCTTGGAACTTCCCAGCTCCTTTGTGTGCTTATATGACATCACATATAGTATGTATTGTCCAACAGCTTTGCTGTTCAGTACAGTTTGCATGAAGCAGTTCTGGATTATAAGGGCTTTTTTTTGGTTTGGAATACGAATAGGGCTCTGATATCAGACAGTCTCTCATATAGCTCTCATCACTTCAAGTAGAACTTCATTTTCATATTACTCCACTTAGTCTGTAACTTTTTTCTTACCTATTTAATCAACCAAATCAAATGTGTTTTTAACTATAAAAGCTAAAAGCTGGAACCCTGTTTACTGATAACAAATAAGTATTTTCTAGATCTATAACAAGGTTTGTGTCCCTCCCCTTCTCCATGGAAACAAAACCAAAACAAAATAAGATGTTGGCCAATCTATAAGGAACCTAGCAGGATTAGTCTACCTGTAAGGAATTTAGCAAAACAAATTCTGCTTGGATAGCCTGTCTCTAACATTTTGCTCCTTCCTTAAGCACCTTTTTCACAAAAGTGTTGGTTGTTTTATGGATAAATGTAGGTAGAATTCATATACCTAGAAAAGGAAGAATCCTCAAAACTCACATTGCTCCCGAATCCTGATTAGAATCTTAATAAAAATGTTTACTCTAAAATCCCCTCAGATGACTTGCTGAGATCCTCATAAGGTATGACTATAGGTGGTGGGATTTATTATTAGCCAGATCAATGTCTTGCATTTATACCTAAACCTAATAATCCAGAACTGCTTCATACAACACACTATACTAGATATGAAACAATGTTTCTGGCCAGTATGTATTGCATGTGCAACAGAAGTTGCAAATATTCCTGATTATATGCTTCACACTGTTCCTGAAGGTTTGTACAAAAGGTTAAGTACTGTCTTGAAGTTATCGGAGCTAAATACATGTTTTTTTAGAGGAAAAACATTAGTGGAAGAAAGATATATATCTAATGTTTATGCATCATAAAGTAACTAGATCAACTAGGAAAGGTTACTATAACCACCTGAAATAGATACTTTAACATACCATTAGAGCAGTAACGTGGAATTTATTTAATCTGCCTTTGGCCAGATAGCCGCTAAAAGAAATAAAAGATATGGTCCTGCTCTTGGGAAAAAGTGTGTTACTGTACTAAAGGAAAAATGCATGTGCTAACCTGAGTCAGTGGCACAGCTGTTGTGCTGTTCCTGTTATCCAGAGCTGCTTCAGGGGTTTGTAATAGAACCAGAAGAAGCTGCATGGCCATGCTTAGTGAGGGAGGCTGTGTTGTACCTCTATTTTCAAATGTATTTCTGAACCCATCTTTAGATATTGATAGCACTCGTAAACTGAGGAAGGATCAGCCAAAAACCCAGCTTGAGTGATAGCTGGAGCTTCTGTGTTACATGGCCTCTCACTTCCGTTTCTGTCACGAATGAATGTGAGGCTCTCTTGTGGAAATAGGTTGGCAGAAGAACATTTTCAGCTGTATATAAGCTCACATTAATCATGCTATTGGAACCCTTGGTTTGTAACTGGTTGGGATCTTGGGATACTTGAGAGCAGGAATCTGGAGCTAGTGTTACAGAGGAGGAATGGAAAAGTTCATTTGTAAATGCTAACTGTGCAGGACATGATCTGACCCTTAGAGTTGTATACTACATGACCTTACATCTGCAGTATTGGATGTAAGCCAAATGAGTAAAGTGTAATTTATTAAATTCAGCATGGTACTGGAAGTGATTGCCGTCAAGAAGATACCTTCTTTCCATAATTTGGTCATGTGCTAGCTTGGCTACTTATTGGTGAGAAGTTTTGGAGGCTGTATATAAAATTACTTACAGTGCTGAAACACTGACGTTAATGTTACTTGAAACCATTCCTGAGAGTGTTTGCACTGACTTTAGTAAAATGGCTAATTCTTACCCTTTTCAAGTAATTTTCAAGACTTCAACCTTATGCAGCTGTGGTTTATTTTTTAAAAAGCATGTACACCTTTTGTATGGGGCCCCTATAGAGCTGGTCAGAAAAATGGAAAATTTCAAAAATGTTCCACGGGGACAAAACTTTCCTAATTTTTGATCAACTCTAGGCCCTGGTTATTCACTAGGGTTCCTAGCTGCTATTGTAATATAAATAATTTAGTAATAATAATGCTGATATTGCTTGCACTTATACAATGATGGTAATCCTGATAGGTCCCAGAATACTTACACTGTGTATATGAGTCTCCGTGACAACCTGCTCTAGGGTAAAATACAGCAGCTGTTTTACCACTGCTAAACAATAGGTTAGGGCAGCAACTGGCGGAAGCTATTGAATTTAAACTTAATGAGGAATTTAGGTAGATTGCACATAATTACTAGAG